>NC_133350.1:634098-984098 GCF_030506205.2 Paramisgurnus dabryanus | reverse complement strand
GCATGTCCAGTATCCTAAACTCCAGTATCCTAAACTCCAGTATCCTAAACTCCAGTATCCTAAACTCCAGTATCCTAAACTCCAGCGTCCGCATGTCCAGTATCCTAAACTCCAGTATCCTAAACTCCAGTATCCTAAACTCCAGCATCCGCATGTCTAGTATCCTAAACTCCAGTATCCTAAACTCCAGCATCCGCATGTCCAGTATCCTAAACTCCAGTATCCTAAACTCCAGTATCCTAAACTCCAGCATCCGCCTGTCCAGTATCCTAAACTCCAGCATCCGCCTGTCCAGTATCCTAAACTCCAGCATCCGCCTGTCCAGTATCCTAAACTCCAGTATCCTAAACTCCAGTATCCTAAACTCCAGTATCCTAAACTCCAGTATCCTAATCTCCAGTATCCTAATCTCCAGTATCCTAATCTCCAGTATCCTAATCTCCAGTATCCTAAACTCCAGTATCCTAAACTCCAGTATCCTAATCTCCAGTATCCTAAACTCCAGTATCCTAAACTCCAGTATCCTAAACTCCAGAATCCTAAACTCCAGTATCCTAAACTCCAGTATCCTAAACTCCAGCATCCGCATGTCCAGTATCCTAAACTCCAGCATCCGCATGTCCAGTATCCTAAACTCCAGTATCCTAAACTCCAGTATCCTAAACTCCAGTATCCTAAACTCCAGTATCCTAAACTCCAGTATCCTAAACTCCAGTATCCTAAACTCCAGTATCCTAAACTCCAGCATCCTAAACTCCAGCATCCGCATGTCCAGTATCCTAAACTCCAGTATCCTAAACTCCAGTATCCTAAACTCCAGTATCCTAAACTCCAGTATCCTAAACTCCAGTATCCTAAACTCCAGCATCCGCATGTCCAGTATCCTAAACTCCAGTATCCTAAACTCCAGTATCCTAAACTCCAGTATCCTAAACTCCAGTATCCTAAACTCCAGTATCCTAAACTCCAGTATCCTAAACTCCAGTATCCTAAACTCCAGCATCCTAAACTCCAGCATCCGCATGTCCAGTATCCTAAACTCCAGTATCCTAAACTCCAGTATCCTAAACTCCAGTATCCTAAACTCCAGCATCCTAAACTCCAGCATCCTAAACTCCAGCATCCTAAACTCCAGCATCCTAATCTCCAGCATCCGCATGTCCAGTATCCTAAACTCCAGTATCCTAAACTCCAGCATCCGCATGTCCAGTATCCTAAACTCCAGTATCCTAAACTCCAGCGTCCGCCTGTCCAGTATCCTAAACTCCAGTATCCTAAACTCCAGCATCCTAAACTCCAGTATCCTAAACTCCAGCATCAGCATGTCCAGTATCCTAAACTCCAGCATCCGCCTGTCCAGTATCCTAAACTCCAGCATCCGCCTGTCCAGTATCCTAAACTCCAGTATCCTAAACTCCAGTATCCTAAACTCCAGTATCCTAAGCTCCAGTATCCTAAGCTCCAGTATCCTAAACTCCAGTATCCTAAACTCCAGTATCCTAAACTCCAGCATCCTAAACTCCAGCATCCGCATGTCCAGTATCCTAAACTCCAGTATCCTAAACTCCAGCATCCGCATGTCCAGTATCCTAAACTCCAGAATCCTAAACTCCAGTATCCTAAACTACAGCATCCGCATGTCCAGTATCCTAAACTCCAGTATCCTAAACTCCAGTATCCTAAACTCCAGCATCCGCATGTCCAGTATCCTAAACTCCAGTATCCTAAACTCCAACATCCGCATGTCCAGTATCCTAAACTCCAGTATCCTAAACTCCAGTATCCTAAACTCCAGCATCCGCATGTCCAGTATCCTAAACTCCAGTATCCTAAACTCCAGTATCCTAAACTCCAGTATCCTAAACTCCAGTATCCTAAACTCCAGTATCCTAAACTCCAGTATCCTAAACTCCAGTATCCTAAACTCCAGTATCCTAAACTCCAGCATCCGCATGTCCAGTATCCTAAACTCCAGTATCCTAAACTCCAGTATCCTAAACTCCAGCATCCTAAACTCCAGCATCCTAAACTCCAGCATCCTAAACTCCAGCATCCTAAACTCCAGCATCCTAAACTCCAGCATCCTAAACTCCAGCATCCTAAACTCCAGCATCCTAAACTCCAGCATCCGCATGTCCAGTATCCTAAACTCCAGTATCCTAAACTCCAGTATCCTAAACTCCAGCATCCGCATGTCCAGTATCCTAAACTCCAGTATCCTAAACTCCAGTATCCTAAACTCCAGTATCCTAAACTCCAGTATCCTAAACTCCAGTATCCTAAACTCCAGCATCCGCATGTCCAGTATCCTAAACTCCAGTATCCTAAACTCCAGTATCCTAAACTCCAGTATCCTAAACTCCAGCATCCGCATGTCCAGTATCCTAAACTCCAGTATCCTAAACTCCAGTATCCTAAACTCCAGTATCCTAAACTCCAGCATCCGCATGTCTAGTATCCTAAACTCCAGTATCCTAAACTCCAGCATCCGCATGTCCAGTATCCTAAACTCCAGTATCCTAAACTCCAGTATCCTAAACTCCAGCATCCGCATGTCCAGTATCCTAAACTCCAGTATCCTAAACTCCAGCATCCGCATGTCCAGTATCCTAAACTCCAGTATCCTAAACTCCAGTATCCTAAACTCCAGCATCCGCATGTCCAGTATCCTAAACTCCAGTATCCTAAACTCCAGTATCCTAAACTCCAGCATCCGCATGTCCAGTATCCTAAACTCCAGTATCCTAAACTCCAGCGTCCGCCTGTCCAGTATCCTAAACTCCAGCATCCTAAACTCCAGCATCCGCCTGTCCAGTATCCTAAACTCCAGCATCCGCCTGTCCAGTATCCTAAACTCCAGCATCCGCCTGTCCAGTATCCTAATCTCCAGTATCCTAATCTCCAGTATCCTAATCTCCAGTATCCTAATCTCCAGTATCCTAAACTCCAGTATCCTAATCTCCAGTATCCTAAACTCCAGTATCCTAAACTCCAGTATCCTAAACTCCAGTATCCTAAACTCCAGAATCCTAAACTCCAGTATCCTAAACTCCAGTATCCTAAACTCCAGTATCCTAAACTCCAGCATCCGCATGTCCAGTATCCTAAACTCCAGTATCCTAAACTCCAGTATCCTAAACTCCAGTATCCTAAACTCCAGTATCCTAAACTCCAGTATCCTAAACTCCAGTATCCTAAACTCCAGCATCCGCATGTCCAGTATCCTAAACTCCAGTATCCTAAACTCCAGTATCCTAAACTCCAGTATCCTAAACTCCAGCATCCTAAACTCCAGCATCCTAAACTCCAGCATCCTAAACTCCAGCATCCTAAACTCCAGCATCCTAAACTCCAGCATCCTAAACTCCAGCATCCTAAACTCCAGCATCCTAAACTCCAGCATCCGCATGTCCAGTATCCTAAACTCCAGTATCCTAAACTCCAGTATCCTAAACTCCAGTATCCTAAACTCCAGTATCCTAAACTCCAGCATCCGCATGTCCAGTATCCTAAACTCCAGTATCCTAAACTCCAGTATCCTAAACTCCAGTATCCTAAACTCCAGTATCCTAAACTCCAGTATCCTAAACTCCAGTATCCTAAACTCCAGTATCCTAAACTCCAGCATCCGCATGTCCAGTATCCTAAACTCCAGTATCCTAAACTCCAGTATCCTAAACTCCAGTATCCTAAACTCCAGCATCCGCATGTCCAGTATCCTAAACTCCAGTATCCTAAACTCCAGTATCCTAAACTCCAGTATCCTAAACTCCAGCATCCGCATGTCTAGTATCCTAAACTCCAGTATCCTAAACTCCAGCATCCGCATGTCCAGTATCCTAAACTCCAGTATCCTAAACTCCAGTATCCTAAACTCCAGCATCCGCATGTCCAGTATCCTAAACTCCAGTATCCTAAACTCCAGCATCCGCATGTCCAGTATCCTAAACTCCAGTATCCTAAACTCCAGTATCCTAAACTCCAGCATCCGCATGTCCAGTATCCTAAACTCCAGTATCCTAAACTCCAGTATCCTAAACTCCAGCATCCGCATGTCCAGTATCCTAAACTCCAGTATCCTAAACTCCAGCGTCCGCCTGTCCAGTATCCTAAACTCCAGCATCCTAAACTCCAGCATCCGCCTGTCCAGTATCCTAAACTCCAGCATCCGCCTGTCCAGTATCCTAAACTCCAGCATCCGCCTGTCCAGTATCCTAATCTCCAGTATCCTAATCTCCAGTATCCTAATCTCCAGTATCCTAATCTCCAGTATCCTAAACTCCAGTATCCTAATCTCCAGTATCCTAATCTCCAGTATCCTAAACTCCAGTATCCTAAACTCCAGTATCCTAAACTCCAGAATCCTAAACTCCAGTATCCTAAACTCCAGTATCCTAAACTCCAGTATCCTAAACTCCAGCATCCGCATGTCCAGTATCCTAAACTCCAGCATCCGCATGTCCAGTATCCTAAACTCCAGTATCCTAAACTCCAGTATCCTAAACTCCAGTATCCTAAACTCCAGTATCCTAAACTCCAGTATCCTAAACTCCAGTATCCTAAACTCCAGCATCCGCATGTCCAGTATCCTAAACTCCAGTATCCTAAACTCCAGTATCCTAAACTCCAGTATCCTAAACTCCAGTATCCTAAACTCCAGTATCCTAAACTCCAGTATCCTAAACTCCAGTATCCTAAACTCCAGCATCCTAAACTCCAGCATCCTAAACTCCAGCATCCTAAACTCCAGCATCCGCATGTCCAGTATCCTAAACTCCAGTATCCTAAACTCCAGTATCCTAAACTCCAGTATCCTAAACTCCAGTATCCTAAACTCCAGTATCCTAAACTCCAGCATCCTAAACTCCAGCATCCGCATGTCCAGTATCCTAAACTCCAGTATCCTAAACTCCAGCATCCGCATGTCCAGTATCCTAAACTCCAGAATCCTAAACTCCAGTATCCTAAACTCCAGCATCCGCATGTCCAGTATCCTAAACTCCAGTATCCTAAACTCCAGTATCCTAAACTCCAGCATCCGCATGTCCAGTATCCTAAACTCCAGTATCCTAAACTCCAGCATCCGCATGTCCAGTATCCTAAACTCCAGTATCCTAAACTCCAGTATCCTAAACTCCAGTATCCTAAACTCCAGTATCCTAAACTCCAGTATCCTAAACTCCAGTATCCTAAACTCCAGCATCCGCATGTCCAGTATCCTAAACTCCAGTATCCTAAACTCCAGTATCCTAAACTCCAGCATCCTAAACTCCAGCATCCTAAACTCCAGCATCCTAAACTCCAGCATCCTAAACTCCAGCATCCTAAACTCCAGCATCCGCATGTCCAGTATCCTAAACTCCAGTATCCTAAACTCCAGTATCCTAAACTCCAGTATCCTAAACTCCAGCATCCGCATGTCCAGTATCCTAAACTCCAGTATCCTAAACTCCAGTATCCTAAACTCCAGTATCCTAAACTCCAGTATCCTAAACTCCAGTATCCTAAACTCCAGCATCCGCATGTCCAGTATCCTAAACTCCAGTATCCTAAACTCCAGTATCCTAAACTCCAGCATCCGCATGTCTAGTATCCTAAACTCCAGTATCCTAAACTCCAGCATCCGCATGTCCAGTATCCTAAACTCCAGTATCCTAAACTCCAGTATCCTAAACTCCAGTATCCTAAACTCCAGCATCCGCATGTCCAGTATCCTAAACTCCAGTATCCTAAACTCCAGCATCCGCATGTCCAGTATCCTAAACTCCAGTATCCTAAACTCCAGTATCCTAAACTCCAGCATCCGCATGTCCAGTATCCTAAACTCCAGTATCCTAAACTCCAGTATCCTAAACTCCAGCGTCCGCATGTCCAGTATCCTAAACTCCAGTATCCTAAACTCCAGCGTCCGCCTGTCCAGTATCCTAAACTCCAGCATCCTAAACTCCAGCATCCGCCTGTCCAGTATCCTAAACTCCAGCATCCGCCTGTCCAGTATCCTAAACTCCAGCATCCGCCTGTCCAGTATCCTAAACTCCAGTATCCTAAACTCCAGTATCCTAATCTCCAGTATCCTAATCTCCAGTATCCTAAACTCCAGTATCCTAATCTCCAGTATCCTAAACTCCAGTATCCTAAACTCCAGAATCCTAAACTCCAGAATCCTAAACTCCAGTATCCTAAACTCCAGTATCCTAAACTCCAGCATCCGCATGTCCAGTATCCTAAACTCCAGTATCCTAAACTCCAGCATCCGCATGTCCAGTATCCTAAACTCCAGTATCCTAAACTCCAGTATCCTAAACTCCAGTATCCTAAACTCCAGTATCCTAAACTCCAGTATCCTAAACTCCAGTATCCTAAACTCCAGCATCCGCATGTCCAGTATCCTAAACTCCAGTATCCTAAACTCCAGTATCCTAAACTCCAGTATCCTAAACTCCAGTATCCTAAACTCCAGTATCCTAAACTCCAGTATCCTAAACTCCAGTATCCTAAACTCCAGCATCCTAAACTCCAGCATCCTAAACTCCAGCATCCTAAACTCCAGCATCCGCATGTCCAGTATCCTAAACTCCAGTATCCTAAACTCCAGTATCCTAAACTCCAGTATCCTAAACTCCAGTATCCTAAACTCCAGTATCCTAAACTCCAGCATCCTAAACTCCAGCATCCGCATGTCCAGAATCCTAAACTCCAGTATCCTAAACTCCAGCATCCGCATGTCCAGTATCCTAAACTCCAGTATCCTAAACTCCAGTATCCTAAACTCCAGCATCCGCATGTCCAGTATCCTAAACTCCAGTATCCTAAACTCCAGCATCCGCATGTCCAGTATCCTAAACTCCAGTATCCTAAACTCCAGTATCCTAAACTCCAGTATCCTAAACTCCAGTATCCTAAACTCCAGTATCCTAAACTCCAGTATCCTAAACTCCAGTATCCTAAACTCCAGCATCCGCATGTCCAGTATCCTAAACTCCAGTATCCTAAACTCCAGTATCCTAAACTCCAGCATCCTAAACTCCAGCATCCTAAACTCCAGCATCCTAAACTCCAGCATCCTAAACTCCAGCATCCTAAACTCCAGCATCCGCATGTCCAGTATCCTAAACTCCAGTATCCTAAACTCCAGTATCCTAAACTCCAGTATCCTAAACTCCAGCATCCGCATGTCCAGTATCCTAAACTCCAGTATCCTAAACTCCAGTATCCTAAACTCCAGTATCCTAAACTCCAGTATCCTAAACTCCAGTATCCTAAACTCCAGCATCCGCATGTCCAGTATCCTAAACTCCAGTATCCTAAACTCCAGTATCCTAAACTCCAGCATCCGCATGTCTAGTATCCTAAACTCCAGTATCCTAAACTCCAGCATCCGCATGTCCAGTATCCTAAACTCCAGTATCCTAAACTCCAGTATCCTAAACTCCAGTATCCTAAACTCCAGCATCCGCATGTCCAGTATCCTAAACTCCAGTATCCTAAACTCCAGCATCCGCATGTCCAGTATCCTAAACTCCAGTATCCTAAACTCCAGTATCCTAAACTCCAGCGTCCGCATGTCCAGTATCCTAAACTCCAGTATCCTAAACTCCAGTATCCTAAACTCCAGCGTCCGCATGTCCAGTATCCTAAACTCCAGTATCCTAAACTCCAGCGTCCGCCTGTCCAGTATCCTAAACTCCAGCATCCTAAACTCCAGCATCCGCCTGTCCAGTATCCTAAACTCCAGCATCCGCCTGTCCAGTATCCTAAACTCCAGCATCCGCCTGTCCAGTATCCTAAACTCCAGTATCCTAAACTCCAGTATCCTAATCTCCAGTATCCTAATCTCCAGTATCCTAAACTCCAGTATCCTAATCTCCAGTATCCTAAACTCCAGTATCCTAAACTCCAGTATCCTAAACTCCAGAATCCTAAACTCCAGTATCCTAAACTCCAGTATCCTAAACTCCAGCATCCGCATGTCCAGTATCCTAAACTCCAGTATCCTAAACTCCAGCATCCGCATGTCCAGTATCCTAAACTCCAGTATCCTAAACTCCAGTATCCTAAACTCCAGTATCCTAAACTCCAGTATCCTAAACTCCAGTATCCTAAACTCCAGTATCCTAAACTCCAGTATCCTAAACTCCAGCATCCTAAACTCCAGCATCCGCATGTCCAGTATCCTAAACTCCAGTATCCTAAACTCCAGTATCCTAAACTCCAGTATCCTAAACTCCAGTATCCTAAACTCCAGCATCCGCATGTCCAGTATCCTAAACTCCAGTATCCTAAACTCCAGTATCCTAAACTCCAGTATCCTAAACTCCAGTATCCTAAACTCCAGCATCCGCATGTCCAGTATCCTAAACTCCAGTATCCTAAACTCCAGTATCCTAAACTCCAGTATCCTAAACTCCAGCATCCTAAACTCCAGCATCCTAAACTCCAGCATCCTAAACTCCAGTATCCTAAACTCCAGCATCCGCATGTCCAGTATCCTAAACTCCAGAATCCTAAACTCCAGTATCCTAAACTCCAGCATCCGCATGTCCAGTATCCTAAACTCCAGTATCCTAAACTCCAGTATCCTAAACTCCAGCATCCGCATGTCCAGTATCCTAAACTCCAGTATCCTAAACTCCAGCATCCGCATGTCCAGTATCCTAAACTCCAGTATCCTAAACTCCAGTATCCTAAACTCCAGTATCCTAAACTCCAGTATCCTAAACTCCAGTATCCTAAACTCCAGTATCCTAAACTCCAGTATCCTAAACTCCAGTATCCTAAACTCCAGTATCCTAAACTCCAGTATCCTAAACTCCAGTATCCTAAACTCCAGTATCCTAAACTCCAGCGTCCGCCTGTCCAGTATCCTAAACTCCAGCATCCTAAACTCCAGCATCCGCCTGTCCAGTATCCTAAACTCCAGCATCCGCCTGTCCAGTATCCTAAACTCCAGCATCCGCCTGTCCAGTATCCTAAACTCCAGTATCCTAAACTCCAGTATCCTAATCTCCAGTATCCTAATCTCCAGTATCCTAAACTCCAGTATCCTAATCTCCAGTATCCTAAACTCCAGTATCCTAAACTCCAGTATCCTAAACTCCAGAATCCTAAACTCCAGAATCCTAAACTCCAGTATCCTAAACTCCAGCATCCGCATGTCCAGTATCCTAAACTCCAGTATCCTAAACTCCAGCATCCGCATGTCCAGTATCCTAAACTCCAGTATCCTAAACTCCAGTATCCTAAACTCCAGTATCCTAAACTCCAGTATCCTAAACTCCAGCATCCGCATGTCCAGTATCCTAAACTCCAGTATCCTAAACTCCAGTATCCTAAACTCCAGTATCCTAAACTCCAGTATCCTAAACTCCAGCATCCGCATGTCCAGTATCCTAAACTCCAGTATCCTAAACTCCAGTATCCTAAACTCCAGTATCCTAAACTCCAGTATCCTAAACTCCAGTATCCTAAACTCCAGTATCCTAAACTCCAGCATCCGCCTGTCCAGTATCCTAAACTCCAGTATCCTAAACTCCAGTATCCTAATCTCCAGTATCCTAATCTCCAGTATCCTAAACTCCAGTATCCTAAACTCCAGCATCCGCATGTCCAGTATCCTAAACTCCAGTATCCTAAACTCCAGCATCCGCATGTCCAGTATCCTAAACTCCAGTATCCTAAACTCCAGTATCCTAAACTCCAGTATCCTAAACTCCAGTATCCTAAACTCCAGTATCCTAAACTCCAGTATCCTAAACTCCAGTATCCTAAACTCCAGCATCCGCATGTCCAGTATCCTAAACTCCAGTATCCTAAACTCCAGTATCCTAAACTCCAGCATCCTAAACTCCAGCATCCTAAACTCCAGCATCCTAAACTCCAGCATCCTAAACTCCAGCATCCTAAACTCCAGCATCCTAAACTCCAGCATCCGCATGTCCAGTATCCTAAACTCCAGTATCCTAAACTCCAGTATCCCAAACTCCAGTATCCCAAACTCCAGTATCCCAAACTCCAGTATCCCAAACTCCAGTATCCTAAACTCCAGTATCCTAAACTCCAGTATCCTAAACTCCAGTATCCTAAACTCCAGTATCCTAAACTCCAGCATCCGCATGTCCAGTATCCTAAACTCCAGTATCCTAAACTCCAGCATCCTAAACTCCAGCATCCTAAACTCCAGCATCCTAAACTCCAGCATCCTAAACTCCAGCATCCTAAACTCCAGCATCCGCATGTCCAGTATCCTAAACTCCAGTATCCTAAACTCCAGTATCCCAAACTCCAGTATCCCAAACTCCAGTATCCCAAACTCCAGTATCCCAAACTCCAGTATCCCAAACTCCAGTATCCCAAACTCCAGTATCCCAAACTCCAGTATCCTAAACTCCAGTATCCTAAACTCCAGTATCCTAAACTCCAGTATCCTAAACTCCAGTATCCTAAACTCCAGCATCCGCATGTCCAGTATCCTAAACTCCAGTATCCTAAACTCCAGTATCCTAAACTCCAGTATCCTAAACTCCAGTATCCTAAACTCCAGCATCCGCATGTCCAGTATCCTAAACTCCAGTATCCTAAACTCCAGTATCCTAAACTCCAGCATCCGCATGTCTAGTATCCTAAACTCCAGTATCCTAAACTCCAGCATCCGCATGTCCAGTATCCTAAACTCCAGTATCCTAAACTCCAGTATCCTAAACTCCAGTATCCTAAACTCCAGTATCCTAAACTCCAGCATCCGCATGTCCAGTATCCTAAACTCCAGTATCCTAAACTCCAGCATCCTAAACTCCAGCATCCTAAACTCCAGCATCCTAAACTCCAGCATCCTAAACTCCAGCATCCTAAACTCCAGCATCCGCATGTCCAGTATCCTAAACTCCAGTATCCTAAACTCCAGTATCCTAAACTCCAGTATCCTAAACTCCAGCATCCGCATGTCCAGTATCCTAAACTCCAGTATCCTAAACTCCAGTATCCTAAACTCCAGCATCCGCATGTCCAGTATCCTAAACTCCAGTATCCTAAACTCCAGTATCCTAAACTCCAGTATCCTAAACTCCAGTATCCTAAACTCCAGTATCCTAAACTCCAGTATCCTAAACTCCAGCATCCGCATGTCCAGTATCCTAAACTCCAGTATCCTAAACTCCAGCATCCGCATGTCTAGTATCCTAAACTCCAGTATCCTAAACTCCAGCATCCGCATGTCCAGTATCCTAAACTCCAGTATCCTAAACTCCAGTATCCTAAACTCCAGTATCCTAAACTCCAGCATCCGCATGTCCAGTATCCTAAACTCCAGTATCCTAAACTCCAGCATCCGCATGTCCAGTATCCTAAACTCCAGTATCCTAAACTCCAGCATCCGCATGTCCAGTATCCTAAACTCCAGTTTCCTAAACTCCAGTATCCTAAACTCCAGTATCCTAAACTCCAGCATCCGCATGTCCAGTATCCTAAACTCCAGTATCCTAAACTCCAGCGTCCGCCTGTCCAGTATCCTAAACTCCAGCATCCTAAACTCCAGTATCCTAAACTCCAGCATCCGCCTGTCCAGTATCCTAAACTCCAGCATCCGCCTGTCCAGTATCCTAAACTCCAGCATCCGCCTGTCCAGTATCCTAAACTCCAGCATCCGCCTGTCCAGTATCCTAATCTCCAGTATCCTAAACTCCAGTATCCTAATCTCCAGTATCCTAATCTCCAGTATCCTAAACTCCAGTATCCTAAACTCCAGTATCCTAAACTCCAGTATCCTAAACTCCAGTATCCTAAACTCCAGTATCCTAAACTCCAGCATCCGCATGTCCAGTATCCTAAACTCCAGTATCCTAAACTCCAGCATCCGCATGTCCAGCATCCTAAACTCCAGTATCCTAAACTCCAGTATCCTAAACTCCAGTATCCTAAACTCCAGTATCCTAAACTCCAGTATCCTAAACTCCAGTATCCTAAACTCCAGTATCCTAAACTCCAGCATCCGCATGTCCAGTATCCTAAACTCCAGTATCCTAAACTCCAGTATCCTAAACTCCAGTATCCTAAACTCCAGCATCCGCATGTCCAGTATCCTAAACTCCAGTATCCTAAACTCCAGCATCCGCATGTCCAGCATCCTAAACTCCAGTATCCTAAACTCCAGTATCCTAAACTCCAGTATCCTAAACTCCAGTATCCTAAACTCCAGTATCCTAAACTCCAGTATCCTAAACTCCAGCATCCTAAACTCCAGCATCCTAAACTCCAGCATCCGCATGTCCAGTATCCTAAACTCCAGTATCCTAAACTCCAGTATCCTAAACTCCAGTATCCTAAACTCCAGTATCCTAAACTCCAGTATCCTAAACTCCAGTATCCTAAACTCCAGCATCCGCATGTCCAGTATCCTAAACTCCAGTATCCTAAACTCCAGTATCCTAAACTCCAGTATCCTAAACTCCAGTATCCTAAACTCCAGCATCCGCCTGTCCAGTATCCTAAACTCCAGCATTCTAAACTCCAGTATCCTAAACTCCAGCATCCGCCTGTCCAGTATCCTAAACTCCAGCATCCGCCTGTCCAGTATCCTAAACTCCAGCATCCGCCTGTCCAGTATCCTAAACTCCAGCATCCGCCTGTCCAGTATCCTAAACTCCAGTATCCTAAACTCCAGTATCCTAATCTCCAGTATCCTAATCTCCAGTATCCTAAACTCCAGTATCCTAAACTCCAGCATCCGCATGTCCAGTATCCTAAACTCCAGTATCCTAAACTCCAGCATCCGCATGTCCAGTATCCTAAACTCCAGTATCCTAAACTCCAGTATCCTAAACTCCAGTATCCTAAACTCCAGTATCCTAAACTCCAGTATCCTAAACTCCAGTATCCTAAACTCCAGTATCCTAAACTCCAGCATCCGCATGTCCAGTATCCTAAACTCCAGTATCCTAAACTCCAGTATCCTAAACTCCAGTATCCTAAACTCCAGTATCCTAAACTCCAGTATCCTAAACTCCAGCATCCTAAACTCCAGCATCCTAAACTCCAGCATCCTAAACTCCAGCATCCTAAACTCCAGCATCCGCATGTCCAGTATCCTAAACTCCAGTATCCTAAACTCCAGTATCCTAAACTCCAGTATCCTAAACTCCAGTATCCCAAACTCCAGTATCCCAAACTCCAGTATCCTAAACTCCAGTATCCTAAACTCCAGCATCCGCATGTCCAGTATCCTAAACTCCAGTATCCTAAACTCCAGTATCCTAAACTCCAGTATCCTAAACTCCAGCATCCGCATGTCCAGTATCCTAAACTCCAGTATCCTAAACTCCAGTATCCTAAACTCCAGTATCCTAAACTCCAGTATCCTAAACTCCAGTATCCTAAACTCCAGCATCCGCATGTCCAGTATCCTAAACTCCAGTATCCTAAACTCCAGTATCCTAAACTCCAGTATCCTAAACTCCAGCATCCGCATGTTTAGTATCCTAAACTCCAGTATCCTAAACTCCAGCATCCGCATGTCCAGTATCCTAAACTCCAGTATCCTAAACTCCAGTATCCTAAACTCCAGTATCCTAAACTCCAGTATCCTAAACTCCAGTATCCTAAACTCCAGCATCCGCATGTCCAGTATCCTAAACTCCAATATCCTAAACTTCAGCATCCGCATGTCCAGTATCCTAAACTCCAGTATCCTAAACTCCAGTATCCTAAACTCCAGCATCCGCATGTCCAGTATCCTAAACTCCAGTATCCTAAACTCCAGTATCCTAAACTCCAGTATCCTAAACTCCAGCATCCGCATGTCCAGTATCCTAAACTCCAGTATCCTAAACTCCAGCGTCCGCCTGTCCAGTATCCTAAACTCCAGCATCCTAAACTCCAGTATCCTAAACTCCAGCATCCGCCTGTCCAGTATCCTAAACTCCAGCATCCGCCTGTCCAGTATCCTAAACTCCAGCATCCGCCTGTCCAGTATCCTAAACTCCAGTATCCTAATCTCCAGTATCCTAATCTCCAGTATCCTAATCTCCAGTATCCTAATCTCCAGTATCCTAATCTCCAGTATCCTAAACTCCAGTATCCTAAACTCCAGTATCCTAAACTCCAGTATCCTAAACTCCAGTATCCTAAACTCCAGAATCCTAAACTCCAGTATCCTAAACTCCAGCATCCGCATGTCTAGTATCCTAAACTCCAGTATCCTAAACTCCAGTATCCTAAACTCCAGTATCCTAAACTCCAGTATCCTAAACTCCAGTATCCTAAACTCCAGTATCCTAAACTCCAGTATCCTAAACTCCAGTATCCTAAACTCCAGTATCCTAAACTCCAGTATCCTAAACTCCAGTATCCTAAACTCCAGCATCCGCATGTCCAGTATCCTAAACTCCAGTATCCTAAACTCCAGTATCCTAAACTCCAGCATCCGCATGTCCAGTATCCTAAACTCCAGTATCCTAAACTCCAGTATCCTAAACTCCAGTATCCTAAACTCCAGTATCCTAAACTCCAGCATCCGCCTGTCCAGTATCCTAAACTCCAGCATTCTAAACTCCAGTATCCTAAACTCCAGCATCCGCCTGTCCAGTATCCTAAACTCCAGCATCCGCCTGTCCAGTATCCTAAACTCCAGCATCCGCCTGTCCAGTATCCTAAACTCCAGCATCCGCCTGTCCAGTATCCTAAACTCCAGTATCCTAAACTCCAGTATCCTAAACTCCAGTATCCTAAACTCCAGTATCCTAATCTCCAGTATCCTAAACTCCAGTATCCTAAACTCCAGCATCCGCATGTCTAGTATCCTAAACTCCAGTATCCTAAACTCCAGCATCCGCATGTCCAGTATCCTAAACTCCAGTATCCTAAACTCCAGTATCCTAAACTCCAGTATCCTAAACTCCAGTATCCTAAACTCCAGTATCCTAAACTCCAGCATCCTAAACTCCAGCATCCGCATGTCCAGTATCCTAAACTCCAGTATCCTAAACTCCAGTATCCTAAACTCCAGCATCCGCATGTCCAGTATCCTAAACTCCAGTATCCTAAACTCCAGTATCCTAAACTCCAGTATCCTAATCTCCAGTATCCTAAACTCCAGTATCCTAAACTCCAGCATCCGCATGTCTAGTATCCTAAACTCCAGTATCCTAAACTCCAGCATCCGCATGTCCAGTATCCTAAACTCCAGTATCCTAAACTCCAGTATCCTAAACTCCAGTATCCTAAACTCCAGTATCCTAAACTCCAGTATCCTAAACTCCAGTATCCTAAACTCCAGTATCCTAAACTCCAGCATCCGCATGTCCAGTATCCTAAACTCCAGTATCCTAAACTCCAGCATCCGCATGTCCAGTATCCTAAACTCCAGTATCCTAAACTCCAGTATCCTAAACTCCAGTATCCTAAACTCCAGTATCCTAAACTCCAGTATCCTAAACTCCAGTATCCTAAACTCCAGCATCCGCATGTCCAGTATCCTAAACTCCAGTATCCTAAACTCCAGCATCCGCATGTCCAGTATCCTAAACTCCAGTATCCTAAACTCCAGCATCCGCATGTCCAGTATCCTAAACTCCAGTATCCTAAACTCCAGCATCCTAAACTCCAGCATCCGCCTGTCCAGTATCCTAAACTCCAGTATCCTAAACTCCAGCATCCGCATGTCCAGTATCCTAAACTCCAGCATCCGCATGTCCAGTATCCTAAACTCCAGTATCCTAAACTCCAGCGTCCGCCTGTCCAGTATCCTAAACTCCAGTATCCTAAACTCCAGCATCCGCCTGTCCAGTATCCTAAACTCCAGTATCCTAAACTCCAGTATCCTAAACTCCAGTATCCTAAACTCCAGTATCCTAAACTCCAGTATCCTAAACTCCAGCATCCGCCTGTCCAGTATCCTAAACTCCAGTATCCTAAACTCCAGTATCCTAAACTCCAGTATCCTAAACTCCAGTATCCTAAACTCCAGTATCCTAAACTCCAGTATCCTAAACTCCAGCATCCGCATGTCCAGTATCCTAAACTCCAGTATCCTAAACTCCAGTATCCTAAACTCCAGTATCCTAAACTCCAGCATCCGCATGTCCAGTATCCTAAACTC
Organism: Paramisgurnus dabryanus; assembly: GCF_030506205.2. Classification (NCBI taxonomy): domain Eukaryota; kingdom Metazoa; phylum Chordata; class Actinopteri; order Cypriniformes; family Cobitidae; genus Paramisgurnus; species Paramisgurnus dabryanus. The sequence continues at coordinate 968,011 of NC_133350.1, read as the reverse complement.
CAGTATCCTAAACTCCAGCATCCTAAACTCCAGCATCCGCATGTCCAGTATCCTAAACTCCAGTATCCTAAACTCCAGCGTCCGCATGTCCAGTATCCTAAACTCCAGTATCCTAAACTCCAGCGTCCGCCTGTCCAGTATCCTAAACTCCAGTATCCTAAACTCCAGCATCCTAAACTCCAGCATCCTAAACTCCAGTATCCTAAACTCCAGCATCAGCATGTCCAGTATCCTAAACTCCAGCATCCGCCTGTCCAGTATCCTAAACTCCAGCATCCGCCTGTCCAGTATCCTAAACTCCAGTATCCTAAGCTCCAGTATCCTAAGCTCCAGTATCCTAAGCTCCAGTATCCTAAGCTCCAGTATCCTAAACTCCAGTATCCTAAACTCCAGTATCCTAAACTCCAGCATCCGCATGTCCAGCATCCGCATGTCCAGTATCCTAAACTCCAGTATCCTAAACTCCAGTATCCTAAACTCCAGTATCCTAAACTCCAGTATCCTAAACTCCAGCATCCGCATGTCCAGTATCCTAAACTCCAGTATCCTAAACTCCAGCATCCGCATGTCCAGTATCCTAAACTCCAGAATCCTAAACTCCAGAATCCTAAACTCCAGTATCCTAAACTCCAGCATCCGCATGTCCAGTATCCTAAACTCCAGTATCCTAAACTCCAGTATCCTAAACTCCAGTATCCTAAACTCCAGCATCCGCATGTCCAGTATCCTAAACTCCAGTATCCTAAACTCCAGTATCCTAAACTCCAGAATCCGCATGTCCAGTATCCTAAACTCCAGTATCCTAAACTCCAGCATCCGCATGCCCAGTATCCTAAACTCCAGTATCCTAAACTCCAGTATCCTAAACTCCAGCGTCCGCCTGTCCAGTATCCTAAACTCCAGTATCCTAAACTCCAGCATCCTAAACTCCAGTATCCTAAACTCCAGCATCAGCATGTCCAGTATCCTAAACTCCAGCATCCGCCTGTCCAGTATCCTAAACTCCAGCATCCGCCTGTCCAGTATCCTAAACTCCAGTATCCTAAACTCCAGTATCCTAAACTCCAGTATCCTAAACTCCAGTATCCTAAACTCCAGTATCCTAAACTCCAGTATCCTAAACTCCAGTATCCTAAACTCCAGTATCCTAAGCTCCAGTATCCTAAGCTCCAGTATCCTAAACTCCAGTATCCTAAACTCCAGTATCCTAAACTCCAGTATCCTAAACTCCAGTATCCTAAACTCCAGTATCCTAAACTCCAGCATCCGCATGTCCAGTATCCTAAACTCCAGTATCCTAAACTCCAGTATCCTAAACTCCAGTATCCTAAACTCCAGTATCCTAAACTCCAGCATCCTAAACTCCAGTATCCTAAACTCCAGCATCCTAAACTCCAGTATCCTAAACTCCAGCATCCGCCTGTCCAGTATCCTAAACTCCAGCATCCGCCTGTCCAGTATCCTAAACTCCAGTATCCTAAACTCCAGTATCCTAAACTCCAGTATCCTAAACTCCAGCATCCGCATGTCCAGTATCCTAAACTCCAGTATCCTAAACTCCAGTATCCTAAACTCCAGTATCCTAAACTCCAGTATCCTAAACTCCAGTATCCTAAACTCCAGTATCCTAAACTCCAGAATCCGCATGTCCAGTATCCTAAACTCCAGTATCCTAAACTCCAGCATCCGCATGTCCAGTATCCTAAACTCCAGTATCCTAAACTCCAGTATCCTAAACTCCAGCATCCGCATGTCCAGTATCCTAAACTCCAGTATCCTAAACTCCAGCATCCTAAACTCCAGTATCCTAAACTCCAGCATCCGCATGTCCAGTATCCTAAACTCCAGCATCCGCCTGTCCAGTATCCTAAACTCCAGCATCCGCCTGTCCAGTATCCTAAACTCCAGTATCCTAAACTCCAGTATCCTAAACTCCAGTATCCTAAACTCCAGCATCCGCATGTCCAGTATCCTAAACTCCAGTATCCTAAACTCCAGTATCCTAAACTCCAGCATCCGCATGTCCAGTATCCTAAACTCCAGTATCCTAAACTCCAGTATCCTAAACTCCAGTATCCTAAACTCCAGTATCCTAAACTCCAGTATCCTAAACTCCAGTATCCTAAACTCCAGAATCCGCATGTCCAGTATCCTAAACTCCAGTATCCTAAACTCCAGCATCCGCATGCCCAGTATCCTAAACTCCAGTATCCTAAACTCCAGTATCCTAAACTCCAGTATCCTAAACTCCAGCATCCGCATGTCCAGTATCCTAAACTCCAGTATCCTAAACTCCAGTATCCTAAACTCCAGTATCCTAAACTCCAGCATCCGCATGTCCAGTATCCTAAACTCCAGCATCCGCATGTCCAGTATCCTAAACTCCAGCATCCGCCTGTCCAGTATCCTAAACTCCAGCATCCGCCTGTCCAGTATCCTAAACTCCAGCATCCGCCTGTCCAGTATCCTAAACTCCAGTATCCTAAACTCCAGTATCCTAAACTCCAGTATCCTAAACTCCAGTATCCTAAACTCCAGCATCCGCATGTCCAGTATCCTAAACTCCAGTATCCTAAACTCCAGTATCCTAAACTCCAGCATCCGCATGTCCAGTATCCTAAACTCCAGTATCCTAAACTCCAGTATCCTAAACTCCAGTATCCTAAACTCCAGAATCCGCATGTCCAGTATCCTAAACTCCAGCATCCGCATGTCCAGTATCCTAATCTCCAGTATCCTAAACTCCAGTATCCTAAACTCCAGCATCCGCATGTCCAGTATCCTAAACTCCAGTATCCTAAACTCCAGTATCCTAAACTCCAGTATCCTAAACTCCAGCATCCGCATGTCCAGTATCCTAAACTCCAGTATCCTAAACTCCAGTATCCTAAACTCCAGCATCCGCATGTCCAGTATCCTAAACTCCAGTATCCTAAACTCCAGCATCCGCATGTCCAGTATCCTAAACTCCAGCATCCTAAACTCCAGCATCCTAAACTCCAGCATCCTAAACTCCAGTATCCTAAACTCCAGCATCCGCATGTCCAGTATCCTAAACTCCAGTATCCTAAACTCCAGCATCCGCATGTCCAGTATCCTAAACTCCAGTATCCTAAACTCCAGCATCCTAAACTCCAGCATCCTAAACTCCAGTATCCTAAACTCCAGCATCCGCATGTCCAGTATCCTAAACTCCAGTATCCTAAACTCCAGTATCCTAAACTCCAGCATCCGCATGTCCAGTATCCTAAACTCCAGTATCCTAAACTCCAGTATCCTAAACTCCAGCATCTGCATGTCCAGTATCCTAAACTCCAGTATCCTAAACTCCAGTATCCTAAACTCCAGTATCCTAAACTCCAGTATTCTAAACTCCAGTATCCTAAACTCCAGCATCCGCATGTCCAGTATCCTAAACTCCAGTATCCTTAACTCCAGTATCCTTAACTCCAGTATCCTAAACTCCAGCATCCGCATGTCCAGTATCCTAAACTCCAGTATCCTAAACTCCAGTATCTTAAACTCCAGCATCCGCATGTCCAGTATCCTAAACTCCAGTATCCTAAACTCCAGCATCCTAAACTCCAGCATCCTAAACTCCAGCATCCTAAACTCCAGCATCCTAAACTCCAGCATCCTAAACTCCAGCATCCTAAACTCCAGCATCCTAAACTCCAGCATCCTAAACTCCAGCATCCGCATGTCCAGTATCCTAAACTCCAGTATCCTAAACTCCAGTATCCTAAACTCCAGCATCCGCATGTCCAGTATCCTAAACTCCAGTATCCTAAACTCCAGTATCCTAAACTCCAGTATCCTAAACTCCAGCATCCGCATGTCCAGTTTCCTAAACTCCAGTATCCTAAACTCCAGTATCCTAAACTCCAGCATCCGCATGTCCAGTATCCTAAACTCCAGTATCCTAAACTCCAGCATCCGCATGTCCAGTATCCTAAACTCCAGCATCCTAAACTCCAGTATCCTAAACTCCAGCATCCGCATGTCCAGTATCCTAAACTCCAGCATCCGCCTGTCCAGTATCCTAAACTCCAGTATCCTAAACTCCAGTATCCTAAACTCCAGCATCCTAAACTACAGCATCCGCATGTCCAGTATCCTAAACTCCAGCATCCTAAACTCCAGCATCCTAAACTCCAGCATCCGCATGTACAGTATCCTAAACTCCAGTATCCTAAACTCCAGCGTCCGCATGTCCAGTATCCTAAACTCCAGCATCCGCATGTCCAGTATCCTAAACTCCAGCATCCGCCTGTCCAGTATCCTAAACTCCAGTATCCTAAACTCCAGTATCCTAAACTCCAGCATCCTAAACTCCAGCATCCGCATGTCCAGTATCCTAAACTCCAGCATCCTAAACTCCAGTATCCTAAACTCCAGCATCCGCATGTCCAGTATCCTAAACTCCAGCATCCGCCTGTCCAGTATCCTAAACTCCAGCATCCGCCTGTCCAGTATCCTAAACTCCAGTATCCTAAACTCCAGTATCCTAAACTCCAGCATCCTAAACTCCAGCATCCTAAACTCCAGCATCCTAAACTCCAGCATCCTAAACTCCAGCATCCTAAACTCCAGCATCCTAAACTCCAGCATCCGCATGTCCAGTATCCTAAACTCCAGTATCCTAAACTCCAGTATCCTAAACTCCAGCATCCGCATGTCCAGTATCCTAAACTCCAGTATCCTAAACTCCAGTTTCCTAAACTCCAGCATCCGCATGTCCAGTATCCTAAACTCCAGTATCCTAAATTCCAGTATCCTAAACTCCAGCATCCGCATGTCCAGTATCCTAAACTCCAGTATCCTAAACTCCAGCATCCGCATGTCCAGTATCCTAAACTCCAGCATCCTAAACTCCAGCATCCTAAACTCCAGCATCCTAAACTCCAGTATCCTAAACTCCAGCATCCTAAACTCCAGCATCCGCATGTCCAGTATCCTAAACTCCAGTATCCTAAACTCCAGTATCCTAAACTCCAGTATCCTAAACTCCAGTATCCTAAACTCCAGCATCCGCATGTCCAGTTTCCTAAACTCCAGTATCCTAAACTCCAGTATCCTAAACTCCAGCATCCGCATGTCCAGTATCCTAAACTCCAGTATCCTAAACTCCAGCATCCGCATGTCCAGTATCCTAAACTCCAGCATCCTAAACTCCAGTATCCTAAACTCCAGCATCCGCATGTCCAGTATCCTAAACTCCAGCATCCGCCTGTCCAGTATCCTAAACTCCAGTATCCTAAACTCCAGTATCCTAAACTCCAGCATCCTAAACTACAGCATCCGCATGTCCAGTATCCTAAACTCCAGCATCCTAAACTCCAGCATCCTAAACTCCAGCATCCGCATGTACAGTATCCTAAACTCCAGTATCCTAAACTCCAGCGTCCGCATGTCCAGTATCCTAAACTCCAGCATCCGCATGTCCAGTATCCTAAACTCCAGCATCCGCCTGTCCAGTATCCTAAACTCCAGTATCCTAAACTCCAGTATCCTAAACTCCAGTATCCTAAACTCCAGCATCCTAAACTCCAGCATCCGCATGTCCAGTATCCTAAACTCCAGCATCCTAAACTCCAGTATCCTAAACTCCAGCATCCGCATGTCCAGTATCCTAAACTCCAGCATCCGCCTGTCCAGTATCCTAAACTCCAGCATCCGCCTGTCCAGTATCCTAAACTCCAGTATCCTAAACTCCAGTATCCTAAACTCCAGCATCCTAAACTCCAGCATCCTAAACTCCAGCATCCTAAACTCCAGCATCCTAAACTCCAGCATCCTAAACTCCAGCATCCGCATGTCCAGTATCCTAAACTCCAGTATCCTAAACTCCAGTATCCTAAACTCCAGCATCCGCATGTCCAGTATCCTAAACTCCAGTATCCTAAACTCCAGTTTCCTAAACTCCAGCATCCGCATGTCCAGTATCCTAAACTCCAGTATCCTAAATTCCAGTATCCTAAACTCCAGCATCCGCATGTCCAGTATCCTAAACTCCAGTATCCTAAACTCCAGCATCCGCATGTCCAGTATCCTAAACTCCAGAATCCTAAACTCCAGCATCCTAAACTCCAGCATCCTAAACTCCAGCATCCTAAACTCCAGCATCCTAAACTCCAGCATCCTAAACTCCAGCATCCTAAACTCCAGCATCCGCATGTCCAGTATCCTAAACTCCAGCATCCTAAACTCCAGCATCCGCATGTCCAGTATCCTAAACTCCAGCATCCTAAACTCCAGTATCCTAAACTCCAGCATCCGCATGTCCAGTATCCTAAACTCCAGCATCCGCCTGTCCAGTATCCTAAACTCCAGCATCCGCCTGTCCAGTATCCTAAACTCCAGTATCCTAAACTCCAGTATCCTAAACTCCAGCATCCTAAACTCCAGCATCCTAAACTCCAGCATCCTAAACTCCAGCATCCGCATGTCCAGTATCCTAAACTCCAGTATCCTAAACTCCAGTATCCTAAACTCCAGCATCCGCATGTCCAGTATCCTAAACTCCAGTATCCTAAACTCCAGTTTCCTAAACTCCAGCATCCGCATGTCCAGTATCCTAAACTCCAGTATCCTAAATTCCAGTATCCTAAACTCCAGCATCCGCATGTCCAGTATCCTAAACTCCAGTATCCTAAACTCCAGCATCCGCATGTCCAGTATCCTAAACTCCAGAATCCTAAACTCCAGCATCCTAAACTCCAGCATCCTAAACTCCAGCATCCTAAACTCCAGCATCCTAAACTCCAGCATCCTAAACTCCAGTATCCTAAACTCCAGCATCCGCATGTCCAGTATCCTAAACTCCAGCATCCTAAACTCCAGCATCCTAAACTCCAGTATCCTAAACTCCAGCATCCTAAACTCCAGCATCCTAAACTCCAGCATCCTAAACTCCAGCATCCTAAACTCCAGCATCCTAAACTCCAGCATCCTAAACTCCAGCATCCTAAAATCCAGTATCCTAAACTCCAGCATCCGCCTGTCCAGTATCCTAAACTCCAGCATCCGCCTGTCCAGTATCCTAAACTCCAGCATCCGCCTGTCCAGTATCCTAAACTCCAGCATCCGCCTGTCCAGTATCCTAAACTCCAGTATCCTAAACTCCAGCATCCGCATGTCCAGCATCCTAAACTCCAGTATCCTAAACTCCAGTATCCTAAACTCCAGCATCCGCATGTCCAGTATCCTAAACTCCAGTATCCTAAACTCCAGTATCCTAAACTCCAGCATCCGCATGTCCAGTATCCTAAACTCCAGTATCCTAAACTCCAGTATCCTAAACTCCAGCATCCGCATGTCCAGTATCCTAAACTCCAGTATCCTAAACTCCAGTATCCTAAACTCCAGTATCCTAAACTCCAGTATCCTAAACTCCAGTATCCTAAACTCCAGTATCCTAAACTCCAGCATCCGCATGTCCAGCATTCTAAACTCCAGTATCCTAAACTCCAGTATCCTAAACTCCAGCATCCGCATGTCCAGTATCCTAAACTCCAGCATCCTAAACTCCAGCATCCGCATGTCCAGTATCCTAAACTCCAGTATCCTAAACTCCAGTATCCTAAACTCCAGTATCCTAAACTCCAGCGTCCGCATGTACAGTATCCTAAACTCCAGTATCCTAAACTCCACCGTCCGCATGTCCAGTATCCTAAACTCCAGTATCCTAAACTCCAGTATCCAAAACTCCAGCATCCGCATGTCCAGTATCCTAAACTCCAGTATCCTAAACTCCAGTATCCTAAACTCCAGTATCCTAAACTCCAGCATCCGCATGTCCAGTATCCTAAACTCCAGCATCCGCATGTCCAGTATCCTAAACTCCAGTATCCTAAACTCCAGTATCCTAAACTCCAGTATCCTAAACTCCAGTATCCTAAACTCCAGCATCCGCATGTCCAGTATCCTAAACTCCAGTATCCTAAACTCCAGCATCCGCATGTCCAGTATCCTAAACTCCAGTATCCTAAACTCCAGCATCCGCATGTCCAGTATCCTAAACTCCAGCATCCGCCTGTCCAGTATCCTAAACTCCAGCATCCGCCTGTCCAGTATCCTAAACTCCAGTATCCTAAACTCCAGTATCCTAAACTCCAGTATCCTAAACTCCAGTATCCTAAACTCCAGCATCCGCATGTCCAGTATCCTAAACTCCAGTATCCTAAACTCCAGTATCCTAAACTCCAGCATCCGCATGTCCAGTATCCTAAACTCCAGTATCCTAAACTCCAGTATCCTAAACTCCAGTATCCTAAACTCCAGTATCCTAAACTCCAGTAACCTAAACTCCAGCATCCGCATGTCCAGTATCCTAAACTCCAGTATCCTAAACTCCAGTATCCTAAACTCCAGTATCCTAAACTCCAGTATCCTAAACTCCAGGATCCTAAACTCCAGCATCCGCATGTCCAGTATCCTAAACTCCAGTATCCTAAACTCCAGTATCCTAAACTCCAGTATCCTAAACTCCAGCATCCGCATGTCCAGTATCCTAAACTCCAGTATCCTAAACTCCAGTATCCTAAACTCCAGTATCCTAAACTCCAGCATCCGCATGTCCAGTATCCTAAACTCCAGTATCCTAAACTCCAGTATCCTAAACTCCAGCATCCGCATGTCCAGTATCCTAAACTCCAGTATCCTAAACTCCAGTATCCTAAACTCCAGCATCCGCATGTCCAGTATCCTAAACTCCAGTATCCTAAACTCCAGTATCCTAAACTCCAGTATCCTAAACTCCAGCATCCGCATGTCCAGTATCCTAAACTCCAGTATCCTAAACTCCAGCATCCGCATGTCCAGTATCCTAAACTCCAGTATCCTAAACTCCAGTATCCTAAACTCCAGCATCCGCATGTCCAGTATCCTAAACTCCAGTATCCTAAACTCCAGTATCCTAAACTCCAGCATCCGCATGTCCAGTATCCTAAACTCCAGTATCCTAAACTCCAGCGTCCGCCTGTCCAGTATCCTAAACTCCAGCATCCTAAACTCCAGCATCCGCCTGTCCAGTATCCTAAACTCCAGCATCCGCCTGTCCAGTATCCTAAACTCCAGCATCCGCCTGTCCAGTATCCTAAACTCCAGTATCCTAAACTCCAGTATCCTAATCTCCAGTATCCTAATCTCCAGTATCCTAAACTCCAGTATCCTAATCTCCAGTATCCTAAACTCCAGTATCCTAAACTCCAGTATCCTAAACTCCAGTATCCTAAACTCCAGAATCCTAAACTCCAGTATCCTAAACTCCAGTATCCTAAACTCCAGCATCCGCATGTCCAGTATCCTAAACTCCAGTATCCTAAACTCCAGCATCCTAAACTCCAGTATCCTAAACTCCAGTATCCTAAACTCCAGTATCCTAAACTCCAGTATCCTAAACTCCAGCATCCGCATGTCCAGTATCCTAAACTCCAGTATCCTAAACTCCAGTATCCTAAACTCCAGTATCCTAAACTCCAGTATCCTAAACTCCAGTATCCTAAACTCCAGCATCCGCATGTCCAGTATCCTAAACTCCAGTATCCTAAACTCCAGTATCCTAAACTCCAGTATCCTAAACTCCAGTATCCTAAACTCCAGTATCCTAAACTCCAGCATCCGCATGTCCAGTATCCTAAACTCCAGTATCCTAAACTCCAGTATCCTAAACTCCAGTATCCTAAACTCCAGCATCCTAAACTCCAGCATCCTAAACTCCAGCATCCTAAACTCCAGCATCCGCATGTCCAGTATCCTAAACTCCAGTATCCTAAACTCCAGTATCCTAAACTCCAGCATCCGCATGTCCAGTATCCTAAACTCCAGAATCCTAAACTCCAGTATCCTAAACTCCAGCATCCGCATGTCCAGTATCCTAAACTCCAGTATCCTAAACTCCAGTATCCTAAACTCCAGCATCCGCATGTCCAGTATCCTAAACTCCAGTATCCTAAACTCCAGCATCCGCATGTCCAGTATCCTAAACTCCAGTATCCTAAACTCCAGTATCCTAAACTCCAGTATCCTAAACTCCAGTATCCTAAACTCCAGTATCCTAAACTCCAGTATCCTAAACTCCAGTATCCTAAACTCCAGCGTCCGCCTGTCCAGTATCCTAAACTCCAGCATCCTAAACTCCAGCATCCGCCTGTCCAGTATCCTAAACTCCAGCATCCGCCTGTCCAGTATCCTAAACTCCAGCATCCGCCTGTCCAGTATCCTAAACTCCAGTATCCTAAACTCCAGTATCCTAATCTCCAGTATCCTAATCTCCAGTATCCTAAACTCCAGTATCCTAATCTCCAGTATCCTAAACTCCAGTATCCTAAACTCCAGAATCCTAAACTCCAGAATCCTAAACTCCAGAATCCTAAACTCCAGTATCCTAAACTCCAGCATCCGCATGTCCAGTATCCTAAACTCCAGTATCCTAAACTCCAGCATCCGCATGTCCAGTATCCTAAACTCCAGTATCCTAAACTCCAGTATCCTAAACTCCAGTATCCTAAACTCCAGCATCCGCATGTCCAGTATCCTAAACTCCAGTATCCTAAACTCCAGTATCCTAAACTCCAGTATCCTAAACTCCAGTATCCTAAACTCCAGTATCCTAAACTCCAGTATCCTAAACTCCAGCATCCGCCTGTCCAGTATCCTAAACTCCAGTATCCTAAACTCCAGTATCCTAATCTCCAGTATCCTAATCTCCAGTATCCTAAACTCCAGTATCCTAAACTCCAGTATCCTAAACTCCAGAATCCTAAACTCCAGAATCCTAAACTCCAGAATCCTAAACTCCAGTATCCTAAACTCCAGCATCCGCATGTCCAGTATCCTAAACTCCAGTATCCTAAACTCCAGCATCCGCATGTCCAGTATCCTAAACTCCAGTATCCTAAACTCCAGTATCCTAAACTCCAGTATCCTAAACTCCAGCATCCGCATGTCCAGTATCCTAAACTCCAGTATCCTAAACTCCAGTATCCTAAACTCCAGTATCCTAAACTCCAGTATCCTAAACTCCAGTATCCTAAACTCCAGTATCCTAAACTCCAGCATCCGCCTGTCCAGTATCCTAAACTCCAGTATCCTAAACTCCAGTATCCTAATCTCCAGTATCCTAATCTCCAGTATCCTAAACTCCAGTATCCTAAACTCCAGCATCCGCATGTCCAGTATCCTAAACTCCAGTATCCTAAACTCCAGCATCCGCATGTCCAGTATCCTAAACTCCAGTATCCTAAACTCCAGTATCCTAAACTCCAGTATCCTAAACTCCAGTATCCTAAACTCCAGTATCCTAAACTCCAGTATCCTAAACTCCAGTATCCTAAACTCCAGCATCCGCATGTCCAGTATCCTAAACTCCAGTATCCTAAACTCCAGTATCCTAAACTCCAGCATCCTAAACTCCAGCATCCTAAACTCCAGCATCCTAAACTCCAGCATCCTAAACTCCAGCATCCTAAACTCCAGCATCCGCATGTCCAGTATCCTAAACTCCAGTATCCTAAACTCCAGTATCCCAAACTCCAGTATCCCAAACTCCAGTATCCCAAACTCCAGTATCCCAAACTCCAGTATCCTAAACTCCAGTATCCTAAACTCCAGTATCCTAAACTCCAGTATCCTAAACTCCAGCATCCGCATGTCCAGTATCCTAAACTCCAGTATCCTAAACTCCAGTATCCTAAACTCCAGTATCCTAAACTCCAGTATCCTAAACTCCAGTATCCTAAACTCCAGTATCCTAAACTCCAGTATCCTAAACTCCAGCATCCGCATGTCCAGTATCCTAAACTCCAGTATCCTAAACTCCAGTATCCTAAACTCCAGCATCCGCATGTCTAGTATCCTAAACTCCAGTATCCTAAACTCCAGCATCCGCATGTCCAGTATCCTACACTCCAGTATCCTAAACTCCAGTATCCTAAACTCCAGCATCCGCATGTCCAGTATCCTAAACTCCAGTATCCTAAACTCCAGCATCCTAAACTCCAGCATCCTAAACTCCAGCATCCTAAACTCCAGCATCCTAAACTCCAGCATCCGCATGTCCAGTATCCTAAACTCCAGTATCCTAAACTCCAGTATCCTAAACTCCAGTATCCTAAACTCCAGCATCCGCATGTCCAGTATCCTAAACTCCAGTATCCTAAACTCCAGTATCCTAAACTCCAGCATCCGCATGTCCAGTATCCTAAACTCCAGTATCCTAAACTCCAGTATCCTAAACTCCAGTATCCTAAACTCCAGTATCCTAAACTCCAGTATCCTAAACTCCAGTATCCTAAACTCCAGCATCCGCATGTCCAGTATCCTAAACTCCAGTATCCTAAACTCCAGCATCCGCATGTCTAGTATCCTAAACTCCAGTATCCTAAACTCCAGCATCCGCATGTCCAGTATCCTAAACTCCAGTATCCTAAACTCCAGTATCCTAAACTCCAGTATCCTAAACTCCAGCATCCGCATGTCCAGTATCCTAAACTCCAGTATCCTAAACTCCAGCATCCGCATGTCCAGTATCCTAAACTCCAGTATCCTAAACTCCAGTATCCTAAACTCCAGCATCCGCATGTCCAGTATCCTAAACTCCAGTTTCCTAAACTCCAGTATCCTAAACTCCAGTATCCTAAACTCCAGCATCCGCATGTCCAGTATCCTAAACTCCAGTATCCTAAACTCCAGCGTCCGCCTGTCCAGTATCCTAAACTCCAGCATCCTAAACTCCAGTATCCTAAACTCCAGCATCCGCCTGTCCAGTATCCTAAACTCCAGCATCCGCCTGTCCAGTATCCTAAACTCCAGCATCCGCCTGTCCAGTATCCTAAACTCCAGCATCCGCCTGTCCAGTATCCTAATCTCCAGTATCCTAATCTCCAGTATCCTAAACTCCAGTATCCTAATCTCCAGTATCCTAATCTCCAGTATCCTAAACTCCAGTATCCTAAACTCCAGTATCCTAAACTCCAGTATCCTAAACTCCAGTATCCTAAACTCCAGTATCCTAAACTCCAGTATCCTAAACTCCAGTATCCTAAACTCCAGTATCCTAAACTCCAGCATCCGCATGTCCAGTATCCTAAACTCCAGTATCCTAAACTCCAGCATCCGCATGTCCAGCATCCTAAACTCCAGTATCCTAAACTCCAGTATCCTAAACTCCAGTATCCTAAACTCCAGTATCCTAAACTCCAGTATCCTAAACTCCAGTATCCTAAACTCCAGTATCCTAAACTCCAGCATCCTAAACTCCAGCATCCGCATGTCCAGTATCCTAAACTCCAGTATCCTAAACTCCAGTATCCTAAACTCCAGCATCCGCATGTCCAGTATCCTAAACTCCAGTATCCTAAACTCCAGCATCCGCATGTCCAGCATCCTAAACTCCAGTATCCTAAACTCCAGTATCCTAAACTCCAGTATCCTAAACTCCAGTATCCTAAACTCCAGTATCCTAAACTCCAGTATCCTAAACTCCAGCATCCTAAACTCCAGCATCCGCATGTCCAGTATCCTAAACTCCAGTATCCTAAACTCCAGTATCCTAAACTCCAGTATCCTAAACTCCAGTATCCTAAACTCCAGCATCCGCATGTCCAGTATCCTAAACTCCAGTATCCTAAACTCCAGTATCCTAAACTCCAGTATCCTAAACTCCAGTATCCTAAACTCCAGCATCCGCCTGTCCAGTATCCTAAACTCCAGCATTCTAAACTCCAGTATCCTAAACTCCAGCATCCGCCTGTCCAGTATCCTAAACTCCAGCATCCGCCTGTCCAGTATCCTAAACTCCAGCATCCGCCTGTCCAGTATCCTAAACTCCAGCATCCGCCTGTCCAGTATCCTAAACTCCAGTATCCTAAACTCCAGTATCCTAATCTCCAGTATCCTAATCTCCAGTATCCTAAACTCCAGTATCCTAAACTCCAGCATCCGCATGTCCAGTATCCTAAACTCCAGTATCCTAAACTCCAGCATCCGCATGTCCAGTATCCTAAACTCCAGTATCCTAAACTCCAGTATCCTAAACTCCAGTATCCTAAACTCCAGTATCCTAAACTCCAGTATCCTAAACTCCAGTATCCTAAACTCCAGTATCCTAAACTCCAGTATCCTAAACTCCAGCATCCGCATGTCCAGTATCCTAAACTCCAGTATCCTAAACTCCAGTATCCTAAACTCCAGTATCCTAAACTCCAGTATCCTAAACTCCAGTATCCTAAACTCCAGCATCCTAAACTCCAGCATCCTAAACTCCAGCATCCTAAACTCCAGCATCCGCATGTCCAGTATCCTAAACTCCAGTATCCTAAACTCCAGTATCCTAAACTCCAGTATCCTAAACTCCAGTATCCCAAACTCCAGTATCCCAAACTCCAGTATCCTAAACTCCAGTATCCTAAACTCCAGCATCCGCATGTCCAGTATCCTAAACTCCAGTATCCTAAACTCCAGTATCCTAAACTCCAGTATCCTAAACTCCAGCATCCGCATGTCCAGTATCCTAAACTCCAGTATCCTAAACTCCAGTATCCTAAACTCCAGTATCCTAAACTCCAGTATCCTAAACTCCAGTATCCTAAACTCCAGCATCCGCATGTCCAGTATCCTAAACTCCAGTATCCTAAACTCCAGTATCCTAAACTCCAGTATCCTAAACTCCAGCATCCGCATGTTTAGTATCCTAAACTCCAGTATCCTAAACTCCAGCATCCGCATGTCCAGTATCCTAAACTCCAGTATCCTAAACTCCAGTATCCTAAACTCCAGTATCCTAAACTCCAGTATCCTAAACTCCAGCATCCGCATGTCCAGTATCCTAAACTCCAATATCCTAAACTTCAGCATCCGCATGTCCAGTATCCTAAACTCCAGTATCCTAAACTCCAGTATCCTAAACTCCAGCATCCGCATGTCCAGTATCCTAAACTCCAGTATCCTAAACTCCAGTATCCTAAACTCCAGTATCCTAAACTCCAGCATCCGCATGTCCAGTATCCTAAACTCCAGTATCCTAAACTCCAGCGTCCGCCTGTCCAGTATCCTAAACTCCAGCATCCTAAACTCCAGTATCCTAAACTCCAGCATCCGCCTGTCCAGTATCCTAAACTCCAGCATCCGCCTGTCCAGTATCCTAAACTCCAGCATCCGCCTGTCCAGTATCCTAAACTCCAGTATCCTAAACTCCAGTATCCTAAACTCCAGTATCCTAATCTCCAGTATCCTAATCTCCAGTATCCTAAACTCCAGTATCCTAATCTCCAGTATCCTAAACTCCAGTATCCTAAACTCCAGTATCCTAAACTCCAGTATCCTAAACTCCAGAATCCTAAACTCCAGTATCCTAAACTCCAGCATCCGCATGTCTAGTATCCTAAACTCCAGTATCCTAAACTCCAGTATCCTAAACTCCAGTATCCTAAACTCCAGTATCCTAAACTCCAGTATCCTAAACTCCAGTATCCTAAACTCCAGTATCCTAAACTCCAGTATCCTAAACTCCAGCATCCGCATGTCCAGTATCCTAAACTCCAGTATCCTAAACTCCAGTATCCTAAACTCCAGCATCCGCATGTCCAGTATCCTAAACTCCAGTATCCTAAACTCCAGTATCCTAAACTCCAGTATCCTAAACTCCAGTATCCTAAACTCCAGCATCCGCCTGTCCAGTATCCTAAACTCCAGCATTCTAAACTCCAGTATCCTAAACTCCAGCATCCGCCTGTCCAGTATCCTAAACTCCAGCATCCGCCTGTCCAGTATCCTAAACTCCAGCATCCGCCTGTCCAGTATCCTAAACTCCAGCATCCGCCTGTCCAGTATCCTAAACTCCAGTATCCTAAACTCCAGTATCCTAATCTCCAGTATCCTAAACTCCAGTATCCTAAACTCCAGCATCCGCATGTCTAGTATCCTAAACTCCAGTATCCTAAACTCCAGCATCCGCATGTCCAGTATCCTAAACTCCAGTATCCTAAACTCCAGTATCCTAAACTCCAGTATCCTAAACTCCAGTATCCTAAACTCCAGTATCCTAAACTCCAGCATCCTAAACTCCAGCATCCGCATGTCCAGTATCCTAAACTCCAGTATCCTAAACTCCAGTATCCTAAACTCCAGCATCCGCATGTCCAGTATCCTAAACTCCAGTATCCTAAACTCCAGTATCCTAAACTCCAGTATCCTAATCTCCAGTATCCTAAACTCCAGTATCCTAAACTCCAGCATCCGCATGTCTAGTATCCTAAACTCCAGTATCCTAAACTCCAGCATCCGCATGTCCAGTATCCTAAACTCCAGTATCCTAAACTCCAGTATCCTAAACTCCAGTATCCTAAACTCCAGTATCCTAAACTCCAGTATCCTAAACTCCAGTATCCTAAACTCCAGCATCCGCATGTCCAGTATCCTAAACTCCAGTATCCTAAACTCCAGTATCCTAAACTCCAGCATCCGCATGTCCAGTATCCTAAACTCCAGTATCCTAAACTCCAGTATCCTAAACTCCAGTATCCTAAACTCCAGTATCCTAAACTCCAGTATCCTAAACTCCAGCATCCGCATGTCCAGTATCCTAAACTCCAGTATCCTAAACTCCAGTATCCTAAACTCCAGCATCCGCATGTCCAGTATCCTAAACTCCAGTATCCTAAACTCCAGCATCCGCATGTCCAGTATCCTAAACTCCAGTATCCTAAACTCCAGCATCCTAAACTCCAGCATCCGCCTGTCCAGTATCCTAAACTCCAGTATCCTAAACTCCAGCATCCGCATGTCCAGTATCCTAAACTCCAGCATCCGCATGTCCAGTATCCTAAACTCCAGTATCCTAAACTCCAGCGTCCGCCTGTCCAGTATCCTAAACTCCAGTATCCTAAACTCCAGCATCCGCCTGTCCAGTATCCTAAACTCCAGTATCCTAAACTCCAGTATCCTAAACTCCAGTATCCTAAACTCCAGCATCCGCCTGTCCAGTATCCTAAACTCCAGTATCCTAAACTCCAGTATCCTAAACTCCAGTATCCTAAACTCCAGTATCCTAAACTCCAGTATCCTAAACTCCAGTATCCTAAACTCCAGTATCCTAAACTCCAGCATCCGCATGTCCAGTATCCTAAACTCCAGTATCCTAAACTCCAGTATCCTAAACTCCAGTATCCTAAACTCCAGCATCCGCATGTCCAGTATCCTAAACTCCAGTATCCTAAACTCCAGCATCCTAAACTCCAGCATCCGCATGTCCAGTATCCTAAACTCCAGTATCCTAAACTCCAGCGTCCGCATGTCCAGTATCCTAAACTCCAGTATCCTAAACTCCAGCGTCCGCCTGTCCAGTATCCTAAACTCCAGTATCCTAAACTCCAGCATCCTAAACTCCAGCATCCTAAACTCCAGTATCCTAAACTCCAGCATCAGCATGTCCAGTATCCTAAACTCCAGCATCCGCCTGTCCAGTATCCTAAACTCCAGCATCCGCCTGTCCAGTATCCTAAACTCCAGTATCCTAAACTCCAGTATCCTAAGCTCCAGTATCCTAAGCTCCAGTATCCTAAACTCCAGTATCCTAAACTCCAGCATCCGCATGTCTAGTATCCTAAACTCCAGTATCCTAAACTCCAGCATCCGCATGTCCAGTATCCTAAACTCCAGTATCCTAAACTCCAGTATCCTAAACTCCAGTATCCTAAACTCCAGTATCCTAAACTCCAGTATCCTAAACTCCAGTATCCTAAACTCCAGCATCCGCATGTCCAGTATCCTAAACTCCAGTATCCTAAACTCCAGTATCCTAAACTCCAGCATCCGCATGTCCAGTATCCTAAACTCCAGTATCCTAAACTCCAGTATCCTAAACTCCAGTATCCTAAACTCCAGTATCCTAAACTCCAGTATCCTAAACTCCAGCATCCGCATGTCCAGTATCCTAAACTCCAGTATCCTAAACTCCAGTATCCTAAACTCCAGCATCCGCATGTCCAGTATCCTAAACTCCAGTATCCTAAACTCCAGCATCCGCATGTCCAGTATCCTAAACTCCAGTATCCTAAACTCCAGCATCCTAAACTCCAGCATCCGCCTGTCCAGTATCCTAAACTCCAGTATCCTAAACTCCAGCATCCGCATGTCCAGTATCCTAAACTCCAGCATCCGCATGTCCAGTATCCTAAACTCCAGTATCCTAAACTCCAGCGTCCGCCTGTCCAGTATCCTAAACTCCAGTATCCTAAACTCCAGCATCCGCCTGTCCAGTATCCTAAACTCCAGTATCCTAAACTCCAGTATCCTAAACTCCAGTATCCTAAACTCCAGCATCCGCCTGTCCAGTATCCTAAACTCCAGTATCCTAAACTCCAGTATCCTAAACTCCAGTATCCTAAACTCCAGTATCCTAAACTCCAGTATCCTAAACTCCAGTATCCTAAACTCCAGTATCCTAAACTCCAGCATCCGCATGTCCAGTATCCTAAACTCCAGTATCCTAAACTCCAGTATCCTAAACTCCAGTATCCTAAACTCCAGCATCCGCATGTCCAGTATCCTAAACTCCAGTATCCTAAACTCCAGCATCCTAAACTCCAGCATCCGCATGTCCAGTATCCTAAACTCCAGTATCCTAAACTCCAGCGTCCGCATGTCCAGTATCCTAAACTCCAGTATCCTAAACTCCAGCGTCCGCCTGTCCAGTATCCTAAACTCCAGTATCCTAAACTCCAGCATCCTAAACTCCAGCATCCTAAACTCCAGTATCCTAAACTCCAGCATCAGCATGTCCAGTATCCTAAACTCCAGCATCCGCCTGTCCAGTATCCTAAACTCCAGCATCCGCCTGTCCAGTATCCTAAACTCCAGTATCCTAAACTCCAGTATCCTAAGCTCCAGTATCCTAAGCTCCAGTATCCTAAACTCCAGTATCCTAAACTCCAGTATCCTAAACTCCAGCATCCGCATGTCCAGCATCCGCATGTCCAGTATCCTAAACTCCAGTATCCTAAACTCCAGTATCCTAAACTCCAGTATCCTAAACTCCAGTATCCTAAACTCCAGCATCCGCATGTCCAGTATCCTAAACTCCAGTATCCTAAACTCCAGCATCCGCATGTCCAGTATCCTAAACTCCAGAATCCTAAACTCCAGAATCCTAAACTCCAGTATCCTAAACTCCAGTATCCTAAACTCCAGCATCCGCATGTCCAGTATCCTAAACTCCAGTATCCTAAACTCCAGTATCCTAAACTCCAGTATCCTAAACTCCAGCATCCGCATGTCCAGTATCCTAAACTCCAGTATCCTAAACTCCAGTATCCTAAACTCCAGAATCCGCATGTCCAGTATCCTAAACTCCAGTATCCTAAACTCCAGCATCCGCATGCCCAGTATCCTAAACTCCAGTATCCTAAACTCCAGTATCCTAAACTCCAGCGTCCGCCTGTCCAGTATCCTAAACTCCAGTATCCTAAACTCCAGCATCCTAAACTCCAGTATCCTAAACTCCAGCATCAGCATGTCCAGTATCCTAAACTCCAGCATCCGCCTGTCCAGTATCCTAAACTCCAGCATCCGCCTGTCCAGTATCCTAAACTCCAGTATCCTAAACTCCAGTATCCTAAACTCCAGTATCCTAAACTCCAGTATCCTAAACTCCAGTATCCTAAGCTCCAGTATCCTAAGCTCCAGTATCCTAAACTCCAGTATCCTAAACTCCAGTATCCTAAACTCCAGTATCCTAAACTCCAGTATCCTAAACTCCAGTATCCTAAACTCCAGTATCCTAAACTCCAGCATCCGCATGTCCAGTATCCTAAACTCCAGTATCCTAAACTCCAGTATCCTAAACTCCAGTATCCTAAACTCCAGCATCCTAAACTCCAGCATCCTAAACTCCAGCATCCTAAACTCCAGCATCCTAAACTCCAGTATCCTAAACTCCAGCATCCGCCTGTCCAGTATCCTAAACTCCAGCATCCGCCTGTCCAGTATCCTAAACTCCAGTATCCTAAACTCCAGTATCCTAAACTCCAGTATCCTAAACTCCAGCATCCGCATGTCCAGTATCCTAAACTCCAGTATCCTAAACTCCAGTATCCTAAACTCCAGTATCCTAAACTCCAGTATCCTAAACTCCAGTATCCTAAACTCCAGTATCCTAAACTCCAGAATCCGCATGTCCAGTATCCTAAACTCCAGTATCCTAAACTCCAGCATCCGCATGTCCAGTATCCTAAACTCCAGTATCCTAAACTCCAGTATCCTAAACTCCAGCATCCGCATGTCCAGTATCCTAAACTCCAGTATCCTAAACTCCAGCATCCTAAACTCCAGTATCCTAAACTCCAGCATCCGCATGTCCAGTATCCTAAACTCCAGCATCCGCCTGTCCAGTATCCTAAACTCCAGCATCCGCCTGTCCAGTATCCTAAACTCCAGTATCCTAAACTCCAGTATCCTAAACTCCAGTATCCTAAACTCCAGCATCCGCATGTCCAGTATCCTAAACTCCAGTATCCTAAACTCCAGTATCCTAAACTCCAGCATCCGCATGTCCAGTATCCTAAACTCCAGTATCCTAAACTCCAGTATCCTAAACTCCAGTATCCTAAACTCCAGTATCCTAAACTCCAGTATCCTAAACTCCAGTATCCTAAACTCCAGAATCCGCATGTCCAGTATCCTAAACTCCAGTATCCTAAACTCCAGCATCCGCATGCCCAGTATCCTAAACTCCAGTATCCTAAACTCCAGTATCCTAAACTCCAGTATCCTAAACTCCAGCATCCGCATGTCCAGTATCCTAAACTCCAGTATCCTAAACTCCAGTATCCTAAACTCCAGTATCCTAAACTCCAGTATCCTAAACTCCAGCATCCGCATGTCCAGTATCCTAAACTCCAGCATCCGCATGTCCAGTATCCTAAACTCCAGCATCCGCCTGTCCAGTATCCTAAACTCCAGCATCCGCCTGTCCAGTATCCTAAACTCCAGCATCCGCCTGTCCAGTATCCTAAACTCCAGTATCCTAAACTCCAGTATCCTAAACTCCAGTATCCTAAACTCCAGCATCCGCATGTCCAGTATCCTAAACTCCAGTATCCTAAACTCCAGTATCCTAAACTCCAGCATCCGCATGTCCAGTATCATGTCCAGTATCCTAAACTCCAGTATCCTAAACTCCAGTATCCTAAACTCCAGTATCCTAAACTCCAGAATCCGCATGTCCAGTATCCTAAACTCCAGCATCCGCATGTCCAGTATCCTAATCTCCAGTATCCTAAACTCCAGTATCCTAAACTCCAGCATCCGCATGTCCAGTATTCTAAACTCCAGTATCCTAAACTCCAGTATCCTAAACTCCAGTATCCTAAACTCCAGCATCCGCATGTCCAGTATCCTAAACTCCAGTATCCTAAACTCCAGTATCCTAAACTCCAGCATCCGCATGTCCAGTATCCTAAACTCCAGTATCCTAAACTCCAGCATCCGCATGTCCAGTATCCTAAACTCCAGTATCCTAAACTCCAGCATCCTAAACTCCAGCATCCTAAACTCCAGTATCCTAAACTCCAGCATCCGCATGTCCAGTATCCTAAACTCCAGTATCCTAAACTCCAGCATCCGCATGTCCAGTATCCTAAACTCCAGTATCCTAAACTCCAGCATCCTAAACTCCAGCATCCTAAACTCCAGTATCCTAAACTCCAGCATCCGCATGTCCAGTATCCTAAACTCCAGTATCCTAAACTCCAGTATCCTAAACTCCAGCATCCGCATGTCCAGTATCCTAAACTCCAGTATCCTAAACTCCAGTATCCTAAACTCCAGCATCTGCATGTCCAGTATCCTAAACTCCAGTATCCTAAACTCCAGTATCCTAAACTCCAGTATCCTAAACTCCAGTATTCTAAACTCCAGTATCCTAAACTCCAGCATCCGCATGTCCAGTATCCTAAACTCCAGTATCCTTAACTCCAGTATCCTTAACTCCAGTATCCTAAACTCCAGCATCCGCATGTCCAGTATCCTAAACTCCAGTATCCTAAACTCCAGTATCTTAAACTCCAGCATCCGCATGTCCAGTATCCTAAACTCCAGTATCCTAAACTCCAGCATCCTAAACTCCAGCATCCTAAACTCCAGCATCCTAAACTCCATCATCCTAAACTCCAGCATCCTAAACTCCAGCATCCTAAACTCCAGCATCCTAAACTCCAGCATCCTAAACTCCAGCATCCTAAACTCCAGCATCCGCATGTCCAGTATCCTAAACTCCAGTATCCTAAACTCCAGTATCCTAAACTCCAGCATCCGCATGTCCAGTATCCTAAACTCCAGTATCCTAAACTCCAGTATCCTAAACTCCAGTATCCTAAACTCCAGCATCCGCATGTCCAGTTTCCTAAACTCCAGTATCCTAAACTCCAGTATCCTAAACTCCAGCATCCGCATGTCCAGTATCCTAAACTCCAGTATCCTAAACTCCAGCATCCGCATGTCCAGTATCCTAAACTCCAGCATCCTAAACTCCAGTATCCTAAACTCCAGCATCCGCATGTCCAGTATCCTAAACTCCAGCATCCGCCTGTCCAGTATCCTAAACTCCAGTATCCTAAACTCCAGTATCCTAAACTCCAGCATCCTAAACTACAGCATCCGCATGTCCAGTATCCTAAACTCCAGCATCCTAAACTCCAGCATCCTAAACTCCAGCATCCGCATGTACAGTATCCTAAACTCCAGTATCCTAAACTCCAGCGTCCGCATGTCCAGTATCCTAAACTCCAGCATCCGCATGTCCAGTATCCTAAACTCCAGCATCCGCCTGTCCAGTATCCTAAACTCCAGTATCCTAAACTCCAGTATCCTAAACTCCAGCATCCTAAACTCCAGCATCCGCATGTCCAGTATCCTAAACTCCAGCATCCTAAACTCCAGTATCCTAAACTCCAGCATCCGCATGTCCAGTATCCTAAACTCCAGCATCCGCCTGTCCAGTATCCTAAACTCCAGCATCCGCCTGTCCAGTATCCTAAACTCCAGTATCCTAAACTCCAGTATCCTAAACTCCAGCATCCTAAACTCCAGCATCCTAAACTCCAGCATCCTAAACTCCAGCATCCTAAACTCCAGCATCCTAAACTCCAGCATCCGCATGTCCAGTATCCTAAACTCCAGTATCCTAAACTCCAGTATCCTAAACTCCAGCATCCGCATGTCCAGTATCCTAAACTCCAGTATCCTAAACTCCAGTTTCCTAAACTCCAGCATCCGCATGTCCAGTATCCTAAACTCCAGTATCCTAAATTCCAGTATCCTAAACTCCAGCATCCGCATGTCCAGTATCCTAAACTCCAGTATCCTAAACTCCAGCATCCGCATGTCCAGTATCCTAAACTCCAGCATCCTAAACTCCAGCATCCTAAACTCCAGCATCCTAAACTCCAGTATCCTAAACTCCAGCATCCTAAACTCCAGCATCCGCATGTCCAGTATCCTAAACTCCAGTATCCTAAACTCCAGTATCCTAAACTCCAGTATCCTAAACTCCAGTATCCTAAACTCCAGCATCCGCATGTCCAGTTTCCTAAACTCCAGTATCCTAAACTCCAGTATCCTAAACTCCAGCATCCGCATGTCCAGTATCCTAAACTCCAGTATCCTAAACTCCAGCATCCGCATGTCCAGTATCCTAAACTCCAGCATCCTAAACTCCAGGATCCTAAACTCCAGCATCCGCATGTCCAGTATCCTAAACTCCAGCATCCGCCTGTCCAGTATCCTAAACTCCAGTATCCTAAACTCCAGTATCCTAAACTCCAGCATCCTAAACTACAGCATCCGCATGTCCAGTATCCTAAACTCCAGCATCCTAAACTCCAGCATCCTAAACTCCAGCATCCGCATGTACAGTATCCTAAACTCCAGTATCCTAAACTCCAGCGTCCGCATGTCCAGTATCCTAAACTCCAGCATCCGCATGTCCAGTATCCTAAACTCCAGCATCCGCCTGTCCAGTATCCTAAACTCCAGTATCCTAAACTCCAGTATCCTAAACTCCAGCATCCTAAACTCCAGCATCCGCATGTCCAGTATCCTAAACTCCAGCATCCTAAACTCCAGTATCCTAAACTCCAGCATCCGCATGTCCAGTATCCTAAACTCCAACATCCGCCTGTCCAGTATCCTAAACTCCAGCATCCGCCTGTCCAGTATCCTAAACTCCAGTATCCTAAACTCCAGTATCCTAAACTCCAGCATCCTAAACTCCAGCATCCTAAACTCCAGCATCCTAAACTCCAGCATCCTAAACTCCAGCATCCGCATGTCCAGTATCCTAAACTCCAGTATCCTAAACTCCAGTATCCTAAACTCCAGCATCCGCATGTCCAGTATCCTAAACTCCAGTATCCTAAACTCCAGTTTCCTAAACTCCAGCATCCGCATGTCCAGTATCCTAAACTCCAGTATCCTAAATTCCAGTATCCTAAACTCCAGCATCCGCATGTCCAGTATCCTAAACTCCAGTATCCTAAACTCCAGCATCCGCATGTCCAGTATCCTAAACTCCAGAATCCTAAACTCCAGCATCCTAAACTCCAGCATCCTAAACTCCAGCATCCTAAACTCCAGCATCCTAAACTCCAGCATCCTAAACTCCAGTATCCTAAACTCCAGCATCCGCATGTCCAGTATCCTAAACTCCAGCATCCGCCTGTCCAGTATCCTAAACTCCAGTATCCTAAACTCCAGTATCCTAAACTCCAGCATCCTAAACTCCAGCATCCTAAACTCCAGCATCCTAAACTCCAGCATCCGCATGTCCAGTATCCTAAACTCCAGTATCCTAAACTCCAGTATCCTAAACTCCAGCATCCGCATGTCCAGTATCCTAAACTCCAGTATCCTAAACTCCAGTTTCCTAAACTCCAGCATCCGCATGTCCAGTATCCTAAACTCCAGTATCCTAAATTCCAGTATCCTAAACTCCAGCATCCGCATGTCCAGTATCCTAAACTCCAGTATCCTAAACTCCAGCATCCGCATGTCCAGTATCCTAAACTCCAGAATCCTAAACTCCAGCATCCTAAACTCCAGCATCCTAAACTCCAGCATCCTAAACTCCAGCATCCTAAACTCCAGCATCCTAAACTCCAGTATCCTAAACTCCAGCATCCGCATGTCCAGTATCCTAAACTCCAGCATCCTAAACTCCAGTATCCTAAACTCCAGCATCCTAAACTCCAGCATCCTAAACTCCAGCATCCTAAACTCCAGCATCCTAAACTCCAGCATCCTAAACTCCAGCATCCTAAACTCCAGCATCCTAAACTCCAGCATCCTAAAATCCAGTATCCTAAACTCCAGCATCCGCCTGTCCAGTATCCTAAACTCCAGCATCCGCCTGTCCAGTATCCTAAACTCCAGCATCCGCCTGTCCAGTATCCTAAACTCCAGCATCCGCCTGTCCAGTATCCTAAACTCCAGTATCCTAAACTCCAGCATCCGCATGTCCAGCATCCTAAACTCCAGTATCCTAAACTCCAGTATCCTAAACTCCAGCATCCGCATGTCCAGTATCCTAAACTCCAGTATCCTAAACTCCAGTATCCTAAACTCCAGCATCCGCATGTCCAGTATCCTAAACTCCAGTATCCTAAACTCCAGTATCCTAAACTCCAGCATCCGCATGTCCAGTATCCTAAACTCCAGTATCCTAAACTCCAGTATCCTAAACTCCAGTATCCTAAACTCCAGTATCCTAAACTCCAGTATCCTAAACTCCAGTATCCTAAACTCCAGTATCCTAAACTCCAGCATCCGCATGTCCAGCATTCTAAACTCCAGTATCCTAAACTCCAGTATCCTAAACTCCAGCATCCGCATGTCCAGTATCCTAAACTCCAGCATCCTAAACTCCAGCATCCGCATGTCCAGTATCCTAAACTCCAGTATCCTAAACTCCAGTATCCTAAACTCCAGTATCCTAAACTCCAGTATCCTAAACTCCAGCGTCCGCATGTACAGTATCCTAAACTCCAGTATCCTAAACTCCACCGTCCGCATGTCCAGTATCCTAAACTCCAGTATCCTAAACTCCAGTATCCAAAACTCCAGCATCCGCATGTCCAGTATCCTAAACTCCAGTATCCTAAACTCCAGTATCCTAAACTCCAGTATCCTAAACTCCAGCATCCGCATGTCCAGTATCCTAAACTCCAGCATCCGCATGTCCAGTATCCTAAACTCCAGTATCCTAAACTCCAGTATCCTAAACTCCAGCATCCGCATGTCCAGTATCCTAAACTCCAGTATCCTAAACTCCAGCATCCGCATGTCCAGTATCCTAAACTCCAGTATCCTAAACTCCAGCATCCGCATGTCCAGTATCCTAAACTCCAGCATCCGCCTGTCCAGTATCCTAAACTCCAGCATCCGCCTGTCCAGTATCCTAAACTCCAGTATCCTAAACTCCAGTATCCTAAACTCCAGTATCCTAAACTCCAGCATCCGCATGTCCAGTATCCTAAACTCCAGTATCCTAAACTCCAGTATCCTAAACTCCAGCATCCGCATGTCCAGTATCCTAAACTCCAGTATCCTAAACTCCAGTATCCTAAACTCCAGTATCCTAAACTCCAGTAACCTAAACTCCAGCATCCGCATGTCCAGTATCCTAAACTCCAGTATCCTAAACTCCAGTATCCTAAACTCCAGGATCCTAAACTCCAGCATCCGCATGTCCAGTATCCTAAACTCCAGTATCCTAAACTCCAGTATCCTAAACTCCAGTATCCTAAACTCCAGCATCCGCATGTCCAGTATCCTAAACTCCAGTATCCTAAACTCCAGTATCCTAAACTCCAGTATCCTAAACTCCAGCATCCGCATGTCCAGTATCCTAAACTCCAGTATCCTAAACTCCAGTATCCTAAACTCCAGCATCCGCATGTCCAGTATCCTAAACTCCAGTATCCTAAACTCCAGTATCCTAAACTCCAGCATCCGCATGTCCAGTATCCTAAACTCCAGTATCCTAAACTCCAGCATCCGCATGTCCAGTATCCTAAACTCCAGTATCCGCATGTCCAGTATCCTAAACTCCAGTATCCTAAACTCCAGCATCCGCATGTCCAGTATCCTAAACTCCAGTATCCTAAACTCCAGTATCCTAAACTCCAGCATCCGCATGTCCAGTATCCTAAACTCCAGTATCCTAAACTCCAGTATCCTAAACTCCAGCATCCTAAACTCCAGCATCCTAAACTCCAGCATCCTAAACTCCAGCATCCTAAACTCCAGCATCCTAAACTCCAGCATCCGCATATCCAGTATCCTAAACTCCAGCATCCTAAACTCCAGTATCCTAAACTCCAGCATCCGCATGTCCAGTATCCTAAACTCCATTATCCTAAACTCCAGTATCCTAAACTCCAGCATCCGCATGTCCAGTATCCTAAACTCCAGTATCCTAAACTCCAGTATCCTAAACTCCAGCATCCGCATGTCCAGTATCCTAAACTCCAGTATCCTAAACTCCAGTATCCTAAACTCCAGTATCCTAAACTCCAGTATCCTAAACTCCAGTATCCTAAACTCCAGTATCCTAAACTCCAGCATCCGCATGTCCAGTATCCTAAACTCCAGTATCCTAAACTCCAGTATCCTAAACTCCAGCATCCGCATGTCCAGTATCCTAAACTCCAGTATCCTAAACTCCAGTATCCTAAACTCCAGCATCCGCATGTCCAGTATCCTAAACTCCAGTATCCTAAACTCCAGTATCCTAAACTCCAGTATCCTAAACTCCAGTATCCTAAACTCCAGTATCCTAAACTCCAGCATCCGCCTGTCCAGTATCCTAAACTCCAGTATCCTAAACTCCAGCATCCGCATGTCCAGTCTCCTAAACTCCAGTCTCCTAAACTCCAGTATCCTAAACTCCAGTATCCTAAACTCCAGTATCCGAAACTCCAGCATCCGCCTGTCCAGTATCCTAAACTCCAGTATCCTAAACTCCAGCATCCTAAACTCCAGTATCCTAAACTCCAGCATCCACATGTCCAGTATCCTAAACTCCAGCATCCGCCTGTCCAGTATCCTAAACTCCAGCATCCGCCTGTCCAGTATCCTAAACTCCAGTATCCTAAACTCCAGTATCCTAAACTCCAGTATCCTAAACTCCAGCATCCGCATGTCCAGTATCCTAAACTCCAGTATCCTAAACTCCAGTATCCTAAACTCCAGTATCCTAAACTCCAGTATCCTAAACTCCAGTATCCTAAACTCCAGTATCCTAAACTCCAGAATCCGCATGTCCAGTATCCTAAACTCCAGTATCCTAAACTCCAGCATCCGCATGTCCAGTATCCTAAACTCCAGTATCCTAAACTCCAGTATCCTAAACTCCAGCATCCGCATGTCCAGTATCCTAAACTCCAGTATCCTAAACTCCAGCATCCTAAACTCCAGTATCCTAAACTCCAGCATCCGCATGTCCAGTATCCTAAACTCCAGCATCCGCCTGTCCAGTATCCTAAACTCCAGCATCCGCCTGTCCAGTATCCTAAACTCCAGTATCCTAAACTCCAGTATCCTAAACTCCAGTATCCTAAACTCCAGCATCCACATGTCCAGTATCCTAAACTCCAGTATCCTAAACTCCAGTATCCTAAACTCCAGTATCCTAAACTCCAGTATCCTAAACTCCAGTATCCTAAACTCCAGTATCCTAAACTCCAGTATCCTAAACTCCAGTATCCTAAACTCCAGAATCCGCATGTCCAGTATCCTAAACTCCAGTATCCTAAACTCCAGCATCCGCATGCCCAGTATCCTAAACTCCAGTATCCTAAACTCCAGTATCCTAAACTCCAGCATCCGCATGTCCAGTATCCTAAACTCCAGTATCCTAAACTCCAGTATCCTAAACTCCAGTATCCTAAACTCCAGCATCCGCATGTCCAGTATCCTAAACTCCAGCATCCGCATGTCCAGTATCCTAAACTCCAGCATCCGCCTGTCCAGTATCCTAAACTCCAGCATCCGCCTGTCCAGTATCCTAAACTCCAGCATCCGCCTGTCCAGTATCCTAAACTCCAGTATCCTAAACTCCAGTATCCTAAACTCCAGTATCCTAAACTCCAGCATCCGCATGTCCAGTATCCTAAACTCCAGTATCCTAAACTCCAGTATCCTAAACTCCAGTATCCTAAACTCCAGTATCCTAAACTCCAGTATCCTAAACTCCAGTATCCTAAACTCCAGCATCCGCATGTCCAGTATCCTAAACTCCAGTATCCTAAACTCCAGTATCCTAAACTCCAGTATCCTAAACTCCAGAATCCGCATGTCCAGTATCCTAAACTCCAGCATCCGCATGTCCAGTATCCTAAACTCCAGTATCCTAAACTCCAGTATCCTAAACTCCAGAATCCGCATGTCCAGTATCCTAAACTCCAGTATCCTAAACTCCAGTATCCTAAACTCCAGTATCCTAAACTCCAGTATCCTAAACTCCAGCATCCGCATGTCCAGTATCCTAAACTCCAGTATCCTAAACTCCAGTATCCTAAACTCCAGCATCCGCATGTCCAGTATCCTAAACTCCAGTATCCTAAACTCCAGCATCCGCATGTCCAGTATCCTAAACTCCAGTATCCTAAATTCCAGCATCCTAAACTCCAGCATCCTAAACTCCAGTATCCTAAACTCCAGCATCCGCATGTCCAGTATCCTAAACTCCAGTATCCTAAACTCCAGTATCCTAAACTCCAGCATCCGCATGTCCAGTATCCTAAACTCCAGTATCCTAAACTCCAGTATCCTAAACTCCAGCATCTGCATGTCCAGTATCCTAAACTCCAGTATCCTAAACTCCAGTATCCTAAACTCCAGTATCCTAAACTCCAGTATTCTAAACTCCAGTATCCTAAACTCCAGCATCCGCATGTCCAGTATCCTAAACTCCAGTATCCTTAACTCCAGTATCCTTAACTCCAGTATCCTAAACTCCAGCATCCGCATGTCCAGTATCCTAAACTCCAGTATCCTAAACTCCAGTATCCTAAACTCCAGCATCCGCATGTCCAGTATCCTAAACTCCAGTATCCTAAACTCCAGCATCCTAAACTCCAGCATCCTAAACTCCAGTATCCTAAAATCCAGCATCCTAAACTCCAGCATCCTAAACTCCAGCATCCTAAACTCCAGTATCCTAAACTCCAGCATCCTAAACTCCAGCATCCTAAACTCCAGCATCCTAAACTCCAGCATCCTAAACTCCAGCATCCTAAACTCCAGCATCCTAAACTCCAGCATCCGCATGTCCAGTATCCTAAACTCCAGTATCCTAAACTCCAGTATCCTAAACTCCAGCATCCGCATGTCCAGTATCCTAAACTCCAGTATCCTAAACTCCAGTATCCTAAACTCCAGTATCCTAAACTCCAGCATCCGCCTGTCCAGTATCCTAAACTCCAGTATCCTAAACTCCAGTATCCTAAACTCCAGTATCCTAAACTCCAGCATCCGCATGTCCAGTATCCTAAACTCCAGTATCCTAAACTCCAGTATCCTAAACTCCAGTATCCTAAACTCCAGTATCCTAAACTCCAGTATCCTAAACTCCAGCATCCGCATGTCCAGTATCCTAAACTCCAGTATCCTAAACTCCAGTATCCTAAACTCCAGTATCCTAAACTCCAGAATCCGCATGTCCAGTATCCTAAACTCCAGCATCCGCATGTCCAGTATCCTAAACTCCAGTATCCTAAACTCCAGTATCCTAAACTCCAGAATCCGCATGTCCAGTATCCTAAACTCCAGTATCCTAAACTCCAGTATCCTAAACTCCAGTATCCTAAACTCCAGTATCCTAAACTCCAGCATCCGCATGTCCAGTATCCTAAACTCCAGTATCCTAAACTCCAGTATCCTAAACTCCAGCATCCGCATGTCCAGTATCCTAAACTCCAGTATCCTAAACTCCAGCATCCGCATGTCCAGTATCCTAAACTCCAGTATCCTAAACTCCAGCATCCTAAACTCCAGCATCCTAAACTCCAGTATCCTAAACTCCAGCATCCGCATGTCCAGTATCCTAAACTCCAGTATCCTAAACTCCAGTATCCTAAACTCCAGCATCCGCATGTCCAGTATCCTAAACTCCAGTATCCTAAACTCCAGTATCCTAAACTCCAGCATCTGCATGTCCAGTATCCTAAACTCCAGTATCCTAAACTCCAGTATCCTAAACTCCAGTATCCTAAACTCCAGTATTCTAAACTCCAGTATCCTAAACTCCAGCATCCGCATGTCCAGTATCCTAAACTCCAGTATCCTTAACTCCAGTATCCTTAACTCCAGTATCCTAAACTCCAGCATCCGCATGTCCAGTATCCTAAACTCCAGTATCCTAAACTCCAGTATCCTAAACTCCAGCATCCGCATGTCCAGTATCCTAAACTCCAGTATCCTAAACTCCAGCATCCTAAACTCCAGCATCCTAAACTCCAGCATCCTAAAATCCAGCATCCTAAACTCCAGCATCCTAAACTCCAGCATCCTAAACTCCAGTATCCTAAACTCCAGCATCCTAAACTCCAGCATCCTAAACTCCAGCATCCTAAACTCCAGCATCCTAAACTCCAGCATCCTAAACTCCAGCATCCGCATGTCCAGTATCCTAAACTCCAGTATCCTAAACTCCAGTATCCTAAACTCCAGCATCCGCATGTCCAGTATCCTAAACTCCAGTATCCTAAACTCCAGTATCCTAAACTCCAGTATCCTAAACTCCAGCATCCGCATGTCCAGTTTCCTAAACTCCAGTATCCTAAACTCCAGTATCCTAAACTCCAGCATCCGCATGTCCAGTATCCTAAACTCCAGTATCCTAAACTCCAGCATCCGCATGTCCAGTATCCTAAACTCCAGCATCCTAAACTCCAGTATCCTAAACTCCAGCATCCGCATGTCCAGTATCCTAAACTCCAGCATCCGCCTGTCCAGTATCCTAAACTCCAGTATCCTAAACTCCAGTATCCTAAACTCCAGCATCCTAAACTACAGCATCCGCATGTCCAGTATCCTAAACTCCAGCATCCTAAACTCCAGCATCCTAAACTCCAGCATCCGCATGTACAGTATCCTAAACTCCAGTATCCTAAACTCCAGCGTCCGCATGTCCAGTATCCTAAACTCCAGCATCCGCATGTCCAGTATCCTAAACTCCAGCATCCGCCTGTCCAGTATCCTAAACTCCAGTATCCTAAACTCCAGTATCCTAAACTCCAGCATCCTAAACTCCAGCATCCGCATGTCCAGTATCCTAAACTCCAGCATCCTAAACTCCAGTATCCTAAACTCCAGCATCCGCATGTCCAGTATCCTAAACTCCAGCATCCGCATGTCCAGTATCCTAAACTCCAGCATCCGCCTGTCCAGTATCCTAAACTCCAGCATCCGCCTGTCCAGTATCCTAAACTCCAGTATCCTAAACTCCAGCATCCTAAACTCCAGCATCCTAAACTCCAGCATCCTAAACTCCAGCATCCTAAACTCCAGCATCCGCATGTCCAGTATCCTAAACTCCAGTATCCTAAACTCCAGTATCCTAAACTCCAGCATCCGCATGTCCAGTATCCTAAACTCCAGTATCCTAAACTCCAGTTTCCTAAACTCCAGCATCCGCATGTCCAGTATCCTAAACTCCAGTATCCTAAATTCCAGTATCCTAAACTCCAGCATCCGCATGTCCAGTATCCTAAACTCCAGTATCCTAAACTCCAGCATCCGCATGTCCAGTATCCTAAACTCCAGAATCCTAAACTCCAGCATCCTAAACTCCAGCATCCTAAACTCCAGCATCCTAAACTCCAGCATCCTAAACTCCAGCATCCTAAACTCCAGTATCCTAAACTCCAGCATCCGCATGTCCAGTATCCTAAACTCAGCATCCTAAACTCCAGCATCCTAAACTCCAGTATCCTAAACTCCAGCATCCTAAACTCCAGCATCCTAAACTCCAGCATCCTAAACTCCAGCATCCTAAACTCCAGCATCCTAAACTCCAGCATCCTAAACTCCAGCATCCTAAACTCCAGCATCCTAAAATCCAGTATCCTAAACTCCAGCATCCGCCTGTCCAGTATCCTAAACTCCAGCATCCGCCTGTCCAGTATCCTAAACTCCAGCATCCGCCTGTCCAGTATCCTAAACTCCAGCATCCGCCTGTCCAGTATCCTAAACTCCAGTATCCTAAACTCCAGCATCCGCATGTCCAGCATCCTAAACTCCAGTATCCTAAACTCCAGTATCCTAAACTCCAGCATCCGCATGTCCAGTATCCTAAACTCCAGTATCCTAAACTCCAGTATCCTAAACTCCAGCATCCGCATGTCCAGTATCCTAAACTCCAGTATCCTAAACTCCAGTATCCTAAACTCCAGCATCCGCATGTCCAGTATCCTAAACTCCAGTATCCTAAACTCCAGTATCCTAAACTCCAGTATCCTAAACTCCAGTATCCTAAACTCCAGTATCCTAAACTCCAGTATCCTAAACTCCAGTATCCTAAACTCCAGTATCCTAAACTCCAGCATCCGCATGTCCAGCATTCTAAACTCCAGTATCCTAAACTCCAGTATCCTAAACTCCAGCATCCGCATGTCCAGTATCCTAAACTCCAGCATCCTAAACTCCAGCATCCGCATGTCCAGTATCCTAAACTCCAGTATCCTAAACTCCAGTATCCTAAACTCCAGCGTCCGCATGTACAGTATCCTAAACTCCAGTATCCTAAACTCCACCGTCCGCATGTCCAGTATCCTAAACTCCAGTATCCTAAACTCCAGTATCCAAAACTCCAGCATCCGCATGTCCAGTATCCTAAACTCCAGTATACTAAACTCCAGTATCCTAAACTCCAGTATCCTAAACTCCAGTATCCTAAACTCCAGCATCCGCATGTCCAGTATCCTAAACTCCAGCATCCGCATGTCCAGTATCCTAAACTCCAGTATCCTAAACTCCAGTATCCTAAACTCCAGTATCCTAAACTCCAGTATCCTAAACTCCAGCATCCGCATGTCCAGTATCCTAAACTCCAGTATCCTAAACTACAGCATCCGCATGTCCAGTATCCTAAACTCCAGTATCCTAAACTCCAGCATCCGCATGTCCAGTATCCTAAACTCCAGCATCCGCCTGTCCAGTATCCTAAACTCCAGCATCCGCCTGTCCAGTATCCTAAACTCCAGTATCCTAAACTCCAGTATCCTAAACTCCAGTATCCTAAACTCCAGTATCCTAAACTCCAGCATCCGCATGTCCAGTATCCTAAACTCCAGTATCCTAAACTCCAGTATCCTAAACTCCAGTATCCTAAACTCCAGTATCCTAAACTCCAGCATCCGCATGTCCAGTATCCTTAACTCCAGTATCCTAAACTCCAGTATCCTAAACTCCAGTATCTTAAACTCCAGTATCCTAAACTCCAGTAACCTAAACTCCAGCATCCGCATGTCCAGTATCCTAAACTCCAGTATCCTAAACTCCAGTATCCTAAACTCCAGTATCCTAAACTCCAGTATCCTAAACTCCAGCATCCGCATGTCCAGTATCCTAAACTCCAGTATCCTAAACTCCAGTATCCTAAACTCCAGTATCCTAAACTCCAGCATCCGCATGTCCAGTATCCTAAACTCCAGTATCCTAAACTCCAGTATCCTAAACTCCAGTATCCTAAACTCCAGCATCCGCATGTCCAGTATCCTAAACTCCAGTATCCTAAACTCCAGTATCCTAAACTCCAGCATCCGCATGTCCAGTATCCTAAACTCCAGTATCCTAAACTCCAGTATCCTAAACTCCAGCTTCCGCATGTCCAGTATCCTAAACTCCAGTATCCTAAACTCCAGCATCCGCATGTCCAGTATCCTAAACTCCAGTATCCTAAACTCCAGCATCCGCATGTCCAGTATCCTAAACTCCAGTATCCTAAACTCCAGTATCCTAAACTCCAGCATCCGCATGTCCAGTATCCTAAACTCCAGTATCCTAAACTCCAGTATCCTAAACTCCAGCATCCTAAACTCCAGCATCCTAAACTCCAGCATCCTAAACTCCAGCATCCTAAACTCCAGCATCCGCATATCCAGTATCCTAAACTCCAGCATCCTAAACTCCAGTATCCTAAACTCCAGCATCCGCATGTCCAGTATCCTAAACTCCAGTATCCTAAACTCCAGTATCCTAAACTCCAGCATCCGCATGTCCAGTATCCTAAACTCCAGTATCCTAAACTCCAGTATCCTAAACTCCAGCATCCGCATGTCCAGTATCCTAAACTCCAGTATCCTAAACTCCAGTATCCTAAACTCCAGTATCCTAAACTCCAGTATCCTAAACTCCAGCATCCGCATGTCCAGTATCCTAAACTCCAGTATCCTAAACTCCAGTATCCTAAACTTCAGCATCCGCATGTCCAGTATCCTAAACTCCAGTATCCTAAACTCCAGTATCCTAAACTCCAGCATCCGCATGTCCAGTATCCTAAACTCCAGCATCCTAAACTCCAGCATCCTAAACTCCAGCATCCTAAACTCCAGCATCCGCATGTCCAGCATCCTAAACTCCAGCATCCTAAACTCCAGCATCCTAAACTCCAGCATCCTAAACTCCAGCATCCTAAACTCCAGCATCCTAAACTCCAGCATCCGCATGTCCAGTATTCTAAACTCCAGTATCCTAAACTCCAGTATCCTAAACTCCAGCATCCGCATGTCCAGTATCCTAAACTCCAGTATCCTAAACTCCAGTATCCTAAACTCCAGTATCCGCATGTCCAGTATCCTAAACTCCAGTATCCTAAACTCCAGTATCCTAAACTCCAGCATCCTAAACTCCAGTATCCTAAACTCCAGCATCCGCATGTCCAGTATCCTAAACTCCAGTATCCTAAACTCCAGTATCCTAAACTCCAGTATCCTAAACTCCAGTATCCTAAACTCCAGTATCCTAAACTCCAGTATCCTAAACTCCAGTATCCTAAACTCCAGCATCCGCATGTCAAGTATCCTAAACTCCAGTATCCTAAACTCCAGTATCCTAAACTCTAGCATCCGCATGTCCAGTATCCTAAACTCCAGCATCCGCATGTCCAGTATCCTAAACTCCAGTATCCTAAACTCCAGTATCCTAAACTCCAGCATCCGCATGTCCAGTATCCTAAACTCCAGTATCCTAAACTCCAGTATCCTAAACTCCAGTATCCTAAACTCCAGTATCCTAAACTCCAGCATCCGCATGTCCAGTATCCTAAACTCCAGTATCCGCATGTCCAGCATCCTAACTCCAGTATCCTAAACTCCAGCATCCGCATGTCCAGTATCCTAAACTCCAGCATCCGCCTGTCCAGTATCCTAAACTCCAGCATCCCCCTGTCCAGTATCCTAAACTCCAGTATCCTAAACTCCAGTATCCTAAACTCCAGTATCCTAAACTCCAGCATCCGCATGTCCAGTATCCTTAACTCCAGTATCCTAAACTCCAGTATCCTAAACTCCAGCATCCGCATGTCCAGTATCCTAAACTCCAGTATCCTAAACTCCAGTATCCTAAACTCCAGTATCCTAAACTCCAGTATCCTAAACTCCAGCATCCGCATGTCCAGTATCCTAAACTCCAGTATCCTAAACTCCAGCATCCGCATGTCCAGTATCCTAAACTCCAGTATCCTAAACTCCAGCGTCCGCCTGTCCAGTATCCTAAACTCCAGTATCCTAAACTCCAGCATCCTAAACTCCAGTATCCTAAACTCCAGCATCCGCATGTCCAGTATCCTAAACTCCAGCATCCGCCTGTCCAGTATCCTAAACTCCAGTATCCTAAACTCCAGCGTCCGCCTGTCCAGTATCCTAAACTCCAGTATCCTAAACTCCAGCATCCTAAACTCCAGTATCCTAAACTCCAGCATCCGCATGTCCAGTATCCTAAACTCCAGCATCCGCCTGTCCAGTATCCTAATCTCCAGTATCCTAAACTCCAGCGTCCGCCTGTCCAGTATCCTAAACTCCAGTATCCTAAACTCCAGTATCCTAAACTCCAGTATCCTAAACTCCAGTATCCTAAACTCCAGCATCCGCACGTCCAGTATCCTAAACTCCAGTATCCTAAACTCCAGCATACGCATGTCCAGTATCCTAAACTCCAGTATCCTAAACTCCAGCGTCCGCCTGTCCAGTATCCTAAACTCCAGCATCCTAAACTCCAGCATCCTAAACTCCAGTATCCTAAACTCCAGCATCCGCATGTCCAGTATCCTAAACTCCAGCATCCGCCTGTCCAGTATCCTAAACTCCAGCATCCGCCTGTCCAGTATCCTAAACTCCAGTATCCTAAACTCCAGTATCCTAAACTCCAGCATCCGCATGTCCAGTATCCTAAACTCCAGTATCCTAAACTCCAGTATCCTAAACTCCAGTATCCTAAACTCCAGTATCCTAAACTCCAGCATCCTAAACTCCAGCATCCGCATGTCCAGTATCCTAAACTCCAGTATCCTAAAGTCCAGCATCCTAACTCCAGTATCCTAAACTCCAGCATCCGCATGTCCAGTATCCTAAACTCCAGCATCCGCCTGTCCAGTATCCTAAACTCCAGCATCCCCCTGTCCAGTATCCTAAACTCCAGTATCCTAAACTCCAGTATCCTAAACTCCAGTATCCTAAACTCCAGTATCCTAAACTCCAGCATCCGCATGTCCAGTATCCTAAACTCCAGCATCCTAAACTCCAGCATCCGCATGTCCAGTATCCTAAACTCCAGTATCCTAAACTCCAGTATCCTAAACTCCAGTATCCTAAACTCCAGTATCCGCATGTCCAGCATCCGCATGTCCAGCATCCTAAACTCCAGTATCCTAAACTCCAGTATCCTAAACTCCAGTATCCTAAACTCCAGTATCCTAAACTCCAGCATCCGCATGTCCAGTATCCTAAACTCCAGTATCCTAAACTCCAGTATCCTAAACTCCAGTATCCTAAACTCCAGTATCCTAAACTCCAGTATCCTAAACTCCAGTATCCTAAACTCCAGCATCCGCATGTCCAGTATCCTAAACTCCAGTATCCTAAACTCCAGTATCCTAAACTCCAGTATCCTAAACTCCAGTATCCTAAACTCCAGTATCCTAAACTCCAGCATCCGCATGTCCAGTATCCTAAACTCCAGTATCCTAAACTCCAGTATCCTAAACTTCAGCATCCGCATGTCCAGTATCCTAAACTCCAGTATCCTAAACTCCAGTATCCTAAACTCCAGCATCCGCATGTCCAGTATCCTAAACTCCACCATCCTAAACTCCAGCATCCTAAACTCCAGCATCCGCATGTCCAGCATCCTAAACTCCAGCATCCTAAACTCCAGCATCCTAAACTCCAGCATCCTAAACTCCAGCATCCTAAACTCCAGCATCCTAAACTCCAGCATCCTAAACTCCAGCATCCGCATGTCCAGTATTCTAAACTCCAGTATCCTAAACTCCAGTATCCTAAACTCCAGCATCCGCATGTCCAGTATCCTAAACTCCAGTATCCTAAACTCCAGTATCCTTAACTCCAGTATCCGCATGTCCAGTATCCTAAACTCCAGTATCCTAAACTCCAGTATCCTAAACTCCAGCATCCTAAACTCCAGTATCCTAAACTCCAGCATCCGCATGTCCAGTATCCTAAACTCCAGTATCCTAAACTCCAGTATCCTAAACTCCAGTATCCTAAACTCCAGCATCCGCATGTGCAGTATCCTAAACTCCAGCATCCTAAACTCCAGTATCCTAAACTCCAGCATCCGCATGTCCAGTATCCTAAACTCCAGCATCCGCCTGTCCAGTATCCTAAACTCCAGCATCCGCCTGTCCAGTATCCTAAACTCCAGTATCCTAAACTCCAGTATCCTAAACTCCAGTATCCTAAACTCCAGTATCCTAAACTCCAGTATCCTAAACTCCAGTATCCTAAACTCCAGTATCCTAAACTCCAGCATCCGCATGTCCAGTATCCTAAACTCCAGTATCCTAAACTCCAGTATCCTAAACTCCAGTATCCTAAACTCCAGTATCCTAAACTCCAGCATCCGCATGTCCAGTATCCTAAACTCCAGCATCCTAAACTCCAGCATCCTAAACTCCAGCATCCTAAACTCCAGCATCCGCATGTCCAGTATCCTAAACTCCAGTATCCTAAACTCCAGCATCCGCATGTCCAGTATCCTAAACTCCAGCATCCGCCTGTCCAGTATCCTAAACTCCAGTATCCTAAACTCCAGCATCCGCATGTCCAGTATCCTAAACTCCAGCATCCGCATGTCCAGTATCCTAAACTCCAGCATCCGCCTGTCCAGTATCCTAAACTCCAGTATCCTAAACTCCAGCATCCGCATGTCCAGTATCCTAAACTCCAGTATCCTAAGCTCCAGTATCCTAAACTCCAGCATCCGCATGTCCAGTATCCTAAACTCCAGTATCCTAAACTCCAGCATCCGCATGTCCAGTATCCTAAACTCCAGCATCCGCCTGTCCAGTATCCTAAACTCCAGTATCCTAAAGTCCAGCATCCTAACTCCAGTATCCTAAACTCCAGCATCCGCATGTCCAGTATCCTAAACTCCAGTATCCTAAACTCCAGCATCCGCATGTCCAGTATCCTAAACTCCAGTATCCTAAACTCCAGCATCCGCATGTCCAGTATCCTAAACTCCAGTATCCTAAACTCCAGTATCCTAAACTCCAGCATCCGCATGTCCAGTATCCTAAACTCCAGTATCCTAAACTCCAGTATCCTAAACTCCAGCATCCTAAACTCCAGCATCCTAAACTCCAGCATCCTAAACTCCAGCATCCTAAACTCCAGCATCCTAAACTCCAGCATCCGCATATCCAGTATCCTAAACTCCAGCATCCTAAACTCCAGTATCCTAAACTCCAGCATCCGCATGTCCAGTATCCTAAACTCCAGTATCCTAAACTCCAGTATCCTAAACTCCAGCATCCGCATGTCCAGTATCCTAAACTCCAGTATCCTAAACTCCAGTATCCTAAACTCCAGCATCCGCATGTCCAGTATCCTAAACTCCAGTATCCTAAACTCCAGTATCCTAAACTCCAGTATCCTAAACTCCAGTATCCTAAACTCCAGCATCCGCATGTCCAGTATCCTAAACTCCAGTATCCTAAACTCCAGTATCCTAAACTTCAGCATCCGCATGTCCAGTATCCTAAACTCCAGTATCCTAAACTCCAGTATCCTAAACTCCAGCATCCGCATGTCCAGTATCCTAAACTCCAGCATCCTAAACTCCAGCATCCGCATGTCCAGTATCCTAAACTCCAGTATCCTAAACTCCAGTATCCTAAACTCCAGCATCCGCATGTCCAGTATCCTAAACTCCAGTATCCTAAACTCCAGTATCCTAAACTCCAGTATCCTAAACTCCAGTATCCTAAACTCCAGCATCCGCATGTCCAGTATCCTAAACTCCAGTATCCTAAACTCCAGTATCCTAAACTTCAGCATCCGCATGTCCAGTATCCTAAACTCCAGTATCCTAAACTCCAGTATCCTAAACTCCAGCATCCGCATGTCCAGTATCCTAAACTCCAGCATCCTAAACTCCAGCATCCGCATGTCCAGCATCCTAAACTCCAGCATCCTAAACTCCAGCATCCTAAACTCCAGCATCCTAAACTCCAGCATCCTAAACTCCAGCATCCTAAACTCCAGCATCCGCATGTCCAGTATTCTAAACTCCAGTATCCTAAACTCCAGTATCCTAAACTCCAGCATCCGCATGTCCAGTATCCTAAACTCCAGTATCCTAAACTCCAGTATCCTAAACTCCAGTATCCGCATGTCCAGTATCCTAAACTCCAGTATCCTAAACTCCAGCATCCTAAACTCCAGTATCCTAAACTCCAGCATCCGCATGTCCAGTATCCTAAACTCCAGTATCCTAAACTCCAGTATCCTAAACTCCAGTATCCTAAACTCCAGTATCCTAAACTCCAGTATCCTAAACTCCAGTATCCTAAACTCCAGTATCCTAAACTCCAGCATCCGCATGTCAAGTATCCTAAACTCCAGTATCCTAAACTCCAGTATCCTAAACTCCAGTATCCTAAACTCTAGCATCCGCATGTCCAGTATCCTAAACTCCAGCATCCGCATGTCCAGTATCCTAAACTCCAGTATCCTAAACTCCAGTATCCTAAACTCCAGCATCCGCATGTCCAGTATCCTAAACTCCAGTATCCTAAACTCCAGTATCCTAAACTCCAGTATCCTAAACTCCAGTATCCTAAACTCCAGCATCCGCATGTCCAGTATCCTAAACTCCAGTATCCGCATGTCCAGCATCCTAACTCCAGTATCCTAAACTCCAGCATCCGCATGTCCAGTATCCTAAACTCCAGCATCCGCCTGTCCAGTATCCTAAACTCCAGCATCCCCCTGTCCAGTATCCTAAACTCCAGTATCCTAAACTCCAGTATCCTAAACTCCAGTATCCTAAACTCCAGTATCCTAAACTCCAGCATCCGCATGTCCAGTATCCTTAACTCCAGTATCCTAAACTCCAGTATCCTAAACTCCAGCATCCGCATGTCCAGTATCCTAAACTCCAGTATCCTAAACTCCAGTATCCTAAACTCCAGTATCCTAAACTCCAGTATCCTAAACTCCAGTATCCTAAACTCCAGCATCCGCATGTCCAGTATCCTAAACTCCAGTATCCTAAACTCCAGCATCCGCATGTCCAGTATCCTAAACTCCAGTATCCTAAACTCCAGCGTCCGCCTGTCCAGTATCCTAAACTCCAGTATCCTAAACTCCAGCATCCTAAACTCCAGTATCCTAAACTCCAGCATCCGCATGTCCAGTATCCTAAACTCCAGCATCCGCCTGTCCAGTATCCTAAACTCCAGTATCCTAAACTCCAGCGTCCGCCTGTCCAGTATCCTAAACTCCAGTATCCTAAACTCCAGCATCCTAAACTCCAGTATCCTAAACTCCAGCATCCGCATGTCCAGTATCCTAAACTCCAGCATCCGCCTGTCCAGTATCCTAATCTCCAGTATCCTAAACTCCAGCGTCCGCCTGTCCAGTATCCTAAACTCCAGTATCCTAAACTCCAGTATCCTAAACTCCAGTATCCTAAACTCCAGTATCCTAAACTCCAGTATCCTAAACTCCAGTATCCTAAACTCCAGCATCCGCACGTCCAGTATCCTAAACTCCAGTATCCTAAACTCCAGCATACGCATGTCCAGTATCCTAAACTCCAGTATCCTAAACTCCAGCGTCCGCCTGTCCAGTATCCTAAACTCCAGCATCCTAAACTCCAGCATCCTAAACTCCAGTATCCTAAACTCCAGCATCCGCATGTCCAGTATCCTAAACTCCAGCATCCGCCTGTCCAGTATCCTAAACTCCAGTATCCTAAACTCCAGTATCCTAAACTCCAGCATCCGCATGTCCAGCATCCGCATGTCCAGCATCCTAAACTCCAGTATCCTAAACTCCAGTATCCTAAACTCCAGTATCCTAAACTCCAGTATCCTAAACTCCAGCATCCTAAACTCCAGCATCCGCATGTCCAGTATCCTAAACTCCAGTATCCTAAAGTCCAGCATCCTAACTCCAGTATCCTAAACTCCAGCATCCGCATGTCCAGTATCCTAAACTCCAGCATCCGCCTGTCCAGTATCCTAAACTCCAGCATCCCCCTGTCCAGTATCCTAAACTCCAGTATCCTAAACTCCAGTATCCTAAACTCCAGTATCCTAAACTCCAGTATCCTAAACTCCAGCATCCGCATGTCCAGTATCCTAAACTCCAGTATCCTAAACTCCAGCATCCGCATGTCCAGTATCCTAAACTCCAGTATCCTAAACTCCAGTATCCTAAACTCCAGTATCCTAAACTCCAGTATCCGCATGTCCAGCATCCGCATGTCCAGCATCCTAAACTCCAGTATCCTAAACTCCAGTATCCTAAACTCCAGTATCCTAAACTCCAGTATCCTAAACTCCAGCATCCGCATGTCCAGTATCCTAAACTCCAGTATCCTAAACTCCAGTATCCTAAACTCCAGTATCCTAAACTCCAGTATCCTAAACTCCAGTATCCTAAACTCCAGTATCCTAAATTCCAGTATCCTAAACTCCAGCATCCGCATGTCCAGTATCCTAAAC
This sequence comes from Paramisgurnus dabryanus, assembly GCF_030506205.2. NCBI lineage: Eukaryota > Metazoa > Chordata > Actinopteri > Cypriniformes > Cobitidae > Paramisgurnus > Paramisgurnus dabryanus. The sequence goes on along the minus strand of NC_133350.1, from coordinate 924,762 downwards.
TCCAGTATCCTAAACTCCAGTATCCTAAACTCCAGTATCCTAAACTCCAGTATCCTAAACTCCAGTATCCTAAACTCCAGCATCCGCATGTCCAGTATCCTAAACTCCAGTATCCTAAACTCCAGTATCCTAAACTCCAGTATCCTAAACTCCAGTATCCTAAACTCCAGCATCCGCATGTCCAGCATCCGCATGTCCAGCATCCTAAACTCCAGTATCCTAAACTCCAGTATCCTAAACTCCAGTATCCTAAACTCCAGCATCCGCATGTCCAGTATCCTAAACTCCAGTATCCTAAACTCCAGTATCCTAAACTCCAGTATCCTAAACTCCAGTATCCTAAACTCCAGCATCCGCATGTCCAGTATCCTAAACTCCAGTATCCTAAACTCCAGTATCCTAAACTCCAGTATCCTAAACTCCAGTATCCTAAACTCCAGTATCCTAAACTCCAGCATCCGCATGTCCAGTATCCTAAACTCCAGTATCCTAAACTCCAGTATCCTAAACTTCAGCATCCGCATGTCCAGTATCCTAAACTCCAGTATCCTAAACTCCAGTATCCTAAACTCCAGCATCCGCATGTCCAGTATCCTAAACTCCACCATCCTAAACTCCAGCATCCTAAACTCCAGCATCCGCATGTCCAGCATCCTAAACTCCAGCATCCTAAACTCCAGCATCCTAAACTCCAGCATCCTAAACTCCAGCATCCTAAACTCCAGCATCCTAAACTCCAGCATCCGCATGTCCAGTATTCTAAACTCCAGTATCCTAAACTCCAGTATCCTAAACTCCAGCATCCGCATGTCCAGTATCCTAAACTCCAGTATCCTAAACTCCAGTATCCTAAACTCCAGTATCCGCATGTCCAGTATCCTAAACTCCAGTATCCTAAACTCCAGTATCCTAAACTCCAGCATCCTAAACTCCAGTATCCTAAACTCCAGCATCCGCATGTCCAGTATCCTAAACTCCAGTATCCTAAACTCCAGTATCCTAAACTCCAGTATCCTAAACTCCAGCATCCGCATGTGCAGTATCCTAAACTCCAGCTTCCTAAACTCCAGTATCCTAAACTCCAGCATCCGCATGTCCAGTATCCTAAACTCCAGCATCCGCCTGTCCAGTATCCTAAACTCCAGCATCCGCCTGTCCAGTATCCTAAACTCCAGCATCCGCCTGTCCAGTATCCTAAACTCCAGTATCCTAAACTCCAGTATCCTAAACTCCAGTATCCTAAACTCCAGTATCCTAAACTCCAGTATCCTAAACTCCAGTATCCTAAACTCCAGTATCCTAAACTCCAGTATCCTAAACTCCAGCATCCGCATGTCCAGTATCCTAAACTCCAGTATCCTAAACTCCAGTATCCTAAACTCCAGTATCCTAAACTCCAGTATCCTAAACTCCAGCATCCGCATGTCCAGTATCCTAAACTCCAGCATCCTAAACTCCAGCATCCTAAACTCCAGCATCCTAAACTCCAGCATCCTAAACTCCAGCATCCGCATGTCCAGTATCCTAAACTCCAGTATCCTAAACTCCAGCATCCGCATGTCCAGTATCCTAAACTCCAGCATCCGCCTGTCCAGTATCCTAAACTCCAGTATCCTAAACTCCAGCATCCGCATGTCCAGTATCCTAAACTCCAGTATCCTAAACTCCAGCATCCGCATGTCCAGTATCCTAAACTCCAGTATCCTAAACTCCAGTATCCTAAACTCCAGCATCCGCATGTCCAGTATCCTAAACTCCAGTATCCTAAACTCCAGTATCCTAAACTCCAGCATCCTAAACTCCAGCATCCTAAACTCCAGCATCCGCATGTCCAGTATCCTAAACTCCAGTATCCTAAACTCCAGTATCCTAAACTCCAGCATCCGCATGTCCAGTATCCTAAACTCCAGCATCCTAAACTCCAGTATCCTAAACTCCAGCATCCGCATGTCCAGTATCCTAAACTCCAGCATCCGCCTGTCCAGTATCCTAAACTCCAGTATCCTAAACTCCAGTATCCTAAACTCCAGCATCCTAAACTCCAGCATCCGCATGTCCAGTATCCTAAACTCCAGTATCCTAAACTCCAGCATCCTAAACTCCAGCATCCGCATGTACAGTATCCTAAACTCCAGTATCCTAAACTCCAGCGTCCGCATGTCCAGTATCCTAAACTCCAGTATCCTAAACTCCAGTATCCTAAACTCCAGTATCCTAAACTCCAGCATCCGCATGTCAAGTATCCTAAACTCCAGCATCCGCATGTCCAGTATCCTAAACTCCAGTATCCTAAACTCCAGCGTCCGCATGTCCAGTATCCTAAACTCCAGTATCCTAAACTCCAGTATCCTAAACTCCAGTATCCTAAACTCCAGCATCCGCATGTCCAGTATCCTAAACTCCAGTATCCTAAACTCCAGCATCCGCATGTCCAGTATCCTAAACTCCAGTATCCTAAGCTCCAGTATCCTAAACTCCAGCATCCGCATGTCCAGTATCCTAAACTCCAGTATCCTAAACTCCAGCATCCGCATGTCCAGTATCCTAAACTCCAGCATCCGCCTGTCCAGTATCCTAAACTCCAGTATCCTAAAGTCCAGCATCCTAACTCCAGTATCCCAAACTCCAGCATCCGCATGTCCAGTATCCTAAACTCCAGCATCCGCCTGTCCAGTATCCTAAACTCCAGCATCCGCCTGTCCAGTATCCTAAACTCCAGTATCCTAAACTCCAGTATCCTAATCTCCAGTATCCTAAACTCCAGCATCCGCATGTCCAGTATCCTAAACTCCAGTATCTTAAAATCCAGTATCCTAAACTCCAGCATCCGCATGTCCAGTATCCTAAACTCCAGTATCCTAAACTCCAGCATCCGCATGTCCAGTATCCTAAACTCCAGTATCCTAAACTCCAGTATCCTAAACTCCAGCATCCGCATGTCCAGTATCCTAAACTCCAGTATCCTAAACTCCAGTATCCTAAACTCCAGCATCCGCATGTCCAGTATCCTAAACTCCAGTATCCTAAACTCCAGTATCCTAAACTCCAGCATGTGCATGTCCAGTATCCTAAACTCCAGTATCCTAAACTCCAGCATCCGCATGTCCAGTATCCTAAACTCCAGCATCCGCCTGTCCAGTATCCTAAACTCCAGTATCCTAAACTCCAGCATCCGCATGTCCAGTCTCCTAAACTCCAGTATCCTAAACTCCAGTATCCTAAACTCCAGTATCCGAAACTCCAGCATCCGCCTGTCCAGTATCCTAAACTCCAGTATCCTAAACTCCAGCGTCCGCCTGTCCAGTATCCTAAACTCCAGTATCCTAAACTCCAGCATCCTAAACTCCAGTATCCTAAACTCCAGCATCCACATGTCCAGTATCCTAAACTCCAGCATCCGCCTGTCCAGTATCCTAAACTCCAGCATCCGCCTGTCCAGTATCCTAAACTCCAGTATCCTAAACTCCAGTATCCTAAACTCCAGTATCCTAAACTCCAGCATCCGCATGTCCAGTATCCTAAACTCCAGTATCCTAAACTCCAGTATCCTAAACTCCAGTATCCTAAACTCCAGTATCCTAAACTCCAGTATCCTAAACTCCAGAATCCGCATGTCCAGTATCCTAAACTCCAGTATCCTAAACTCCAGCATCCGCATGTCCAGTATCCTAAACTCCAGTATCCTAAACTCCAGTATCCTAAACTCCAGTATCCTAAACTCCAGCATCCACATGTCCAGTATCCTAAACTCCAGTATCCTAAACTCCAGCATCCTAAACTCCAGTATCCTAAACTCCAGCATCCGCATGTCCAGTATCCTAAACTCCAGCATCCGCCTGTCCAGTATCCTAAACTCCAGCATCCGCCTGTCCAGTATCCTAAACTCCAGTATCCTAAACTCCAGTATCCTAAACTCCAGCATCCGCATGTCCAGTATCCTAAACTCCAGTATCCTAAACTCCAGTATCCTAAACTCCAGTATCCTAAACTCCAGTATCCTAAACTCCAGTATCCTAAACTCCAGTATCCTAAACTCCAGTATCCTAAACTCCAGTATCCTAAACTCCAGAATCCGCATGTCCAGTATCCTAAACTCCAGTATCCTAAACTCCAGCATCCGCATGCCCAGTATCCTAAACTCCAGTATCCTAAACTCCAGTATCCTAAACTCCAGCATCCGCATGTCCAGTATCCTAAACTCCAGTATCCTAAACTCCAGTATCCTAAACTCCAGTATCCTAAACTCCAGCATCCGCATGTCCAGTATCCTAAACTCCAGCATCCGCATGTCCAGTATCCTAAACTCCAGCATCCGCCTGTCCAGTATCCTAAACTCCAGCATCCGCCTGTCCAGTATCCTAAACTCCAGCATCCGCCTGTCCAGTATCCTAAACTCCAGTATCCTAAACTCCAGTATCCTAAACTCCAGTATCCTAAACTCCAGCATCCGCATGTCCAGTATCCTAAACTCCAGTATCCTAAACTCCAGTATCCTAAACTCCAGTATCCTAAACTCCAGTATCCTAAACTCCAGTATCCTAAACTCCAGCATCCGCATGTCCAGTATCCTAAACTCCAGTATCCTAAACTCCAGTATCCTAAACTCCAGTATCCTAAACTCCAGTATCCTAAACTCCAGTATCCTAAACTCCAGAATCCGCATGTCCAGTATCCTAAACTCCAGCATCCGCATGTCCAGTATCCTAAACTCCAGTATCCTAAACTCCAGTATCCTAAACTCCAGCATCCGCATGTCCAGTATCCTAAACTCCAGTATCCTAAACTCCAGTATCCTAAACTCCAGCATCCGCATGTCCAGTATCCTAAACTCCAGTATCCTAAACTCCAGTATCCTAAACTCCAGCATCCGCATGTCCAGTATCCTAAACTCCAGTATCCTAAACTCCAGCATCCGCATGTCCAGTATCCTAAACTCCAGTATCCTAAACTCCAGCATCCTAAACTCCAGCATCCTAAACTCCAGTATCCTAAACTCCAGCATCCGCATGTCCAGTATCCTAAACTCCAGTATCCTAAACTCCAGTATCCTAAACTCCAGCATCCGCATGTCCAGTATCCTAAACTCCAGTATCCTAAACTCCAGTATCCTAAACTCCAGCATCTGCATGTCCAGTATCCTAAACTCCAGTATCCTAAACTCCAGTATCCTAAACTCCAGTATCCTAAACTCCAGTATTCTAAACTCCAGTATCCTAAACTCCAGCATCCGCATGTCCAGTATCCTAAACTCCAGTATCCTTAACTCCAGTATCCTTAACTCCAGTATCCTAAACTCCAGCATCCGCATGTCCAGTATCCTAAACTCCAGCATCCTAAACTCCAGTATCCTAAACTCCAGCATCCGCATGTCCAGTATCCTAAACTCCAGTATCCTAAACTCCAGCATCCTAAACTCCAGCATCCTAAACTCCAGTATCCTAAACTCCAGCATCCTAAACTCCAGCATCCTAAACTCCAGCATCCTAAACTCCAGTATCCTAAACTCCAGCATCCTAAACTCCAGCATCCTAAACTCCAGCATCCTAAACTCCAGCATCCTAAACTCCAGCATCCGCATGTCCAGTATCCTAAACTCCAGTATCCTAAACTCCAGTATCCTAAACTCCAGCATCCGCATGTCCAGTATCCTAAACTCCAGTATCCTAAACTCCAGTATCCTAAACTCCAGTATCCTAAACTCCAGTATCCTAAACTCCAGTATCCTAAACTCCAGTATCCTAAACTCCAGCATCCGCATGTCCAGTATCCTAAACTCCAGCATCCTAAACTCCAGTATCCTAAACTCCAGCATCCGCATGTCCAGTATCCTAAACTCCAGCATCCGCCTGTCCAGTATCCTAAACTCCAGTATCCTAAACTCCAGTATCCTAAACTCCAGCATCCTAAACTACAGCATCCGCATGTCCAGTATCCTAAACTCCAGCATCCTAAACTCCAGCATCCTAAACTCCAGCATCCTAAACTCCAGCATCCGCATGTACAGTATCCTAAACTCCAGTATCCTAAACTCCAGCGTCCGCATGTCCAGTATCCTAAACTCCAGCATCCGCATGTCCAGTATCCTAAACTCCAGCATCCGCCTGTCCAGTATCCTAAACTCCAGTATCCTAAACTCCAGCATCCTAAACTCCAGCATCCGCATGTCCAGTATCCTAAACTCCAGCATCCTAAACTCCAGTATCCTAAACTCCAGCATCCGCATGTCCAGTATCCTAAACTCCAGCATCCGCCTGTCCAGTATCCTAAACTCCAGCATCCGCCTGTCCAGTATCCTAAACTCCAGTATCCTAAACTCCAGCATCCTAAACTCCAGCATCCTAAACTCCAGCATCCTAAACTCCAGCATCCTAAACTCCAGCATCCGCATGTCCAGTATCCTAAACTCCAGCATCCGCCTGTCCAGTATCCTAAACTCCAGTATCCTAAACTCCAGTATCCTAAACTCCAGTATCCTAAACTCCAGTATCCTAAACTCCAGTATCCTAAACTCCAGTATCCTAAACTCCAGCATCCGCATGTCCAGTATCCTAAACTCCAGTATCCTAAACTCCAGTATCCTAAACTCCAGTATCCTAAACTCCAGTATCCTAAACTCCAGTATCCTAAACTCCAGCATCCGCATGTCCAGTATCCTAAACTCCAGCATCCTAAACTCCAGCATCCTAAACTCCAGCATCCTAAACTCCAGCATCCGCATGTCCAGTATCCTAAACTCCAGTATCCTAAACTCCAGCATCCGCATGTCCAGTATCCTAAACTCCAGCATCCGCCTGTCCAGTATCCTAAACTCCAGTATCCTAAACTCCAGCATCCGCATGTCCAGTATCCTAAACTCCAGTATCCTAAACTCCAGCATCCGCATGTCCAGTATCCTAAACTCCAGTATCCTAAACTCCAGTATCCTAAACTCCAGCATCCGCATGTCCAGTATCCTAAACTCCAGTATCCTAAACTCCAGTATCCTAAACTCCAGCATCCTAAACTCCAGCATCCTAAACTCCAGCATCCGCATGTCCAGTATCCTAAACTCCAGTATCCTAAACTCCAGTATCCTAAACTCCAGCATCCGCATGTCCAGTATCCTAAACTCCAGCATCCTAAACTCCAGTATCCTAAACTCCAGCATCCGCATGTCCAGTATCCTAAACTCCAGCATCCGCCTGTCCAGTATCCTAAACTCCAGTATCCTAAACTCCAGTATCCTAAACTCCAGCATCCTAAACTCCAGCATCCGCATGTCCAGTATCCTAAACTCCAGTATCCTAAACTCCAGCATCCTAAACTCCAGCATCCGCATGTACAGTATCCTAAACTCCAGTATCCTAAACTCCAGCGTCCGCATGTCCAGTATCCTAAACTCCAGTATCCTAAACTCCAGTATCCTAAACTCCAGTATCCTAAACTCCAGCATCCGCATGTCAAGTATCCTAAACTCCAGCATCCGCATGTCCAGTATCCTAAACTCCAGTATCCTAAACTCCAGCGTCCGCATGTCCAGTATCCTAAACTCCAGTATCCTAAACTCCAGTATCCTAAACTCCAGTATCCTAAACTCCAGCATCCGCATGTCCAGTATCCTAAACTCCAGTATCCTAAACTCCAGCATCCGCATGTCCAGTATCCTAAACTCCAGTATCCTAAGCTCCAGTATCCTAAACTCCAGCATCCGCATGTCCAGTATCCTAAACTCCAGTATCCTAAACTCCAGCATCCGCATGTCCAGTATCCTAAACTCCAGCATCCGCCTGTCCAGTATCCTAAACTCCAGTATCCTAAAGTCCAGCATCCTAACTCCAGTATCCCAAACTCCAGCATCCGCATGTCCAGTATCCTAAACTCCAGCATCCGCCTGTCCAGTATCCTAAACTCCAGCATCCGCCTGTCCAGTATCCTAAACTCCAGTATCCTAAACTCCAGTATCCTAATCTCCAGTATCCTAAACTCCAGCATCCGCATGTCCAGTATCCTAAACTCCAGTATCTTAAAATCCAGTATCCTAAACTCCAGCATCCGCATGTCCAGTATCCTAAACTCCAGTATCCTAAACTCCAGCATCCGCATGTCCAGTATCCTAAACTCCAGTATCCTAAACTCCAGTATCCTAAACTCCAGCATCCGCATGTCCAGTATCCTAAACTCCAGTATCCTAAACTCCAGTATCCTAAACTCCAGCATCCGCATGTCCAGTATCCTAAACTCCAGTATCCTAAACTCCAGTATCCTAAACTCCAGCATGTGTATGTCCAGTATCCTAAACTCCAGTATCCTAAACTCCAGCATCCGCATGTCCAGTATCCTAAACTCCAGCATCCGCCTGTCCAGTATCCTAAACTCCAGTATCCTAAACTCCAGCATCCGCATGTCCAGTCTCCTAAACTCCAGTATCCTAAACTCCAGTATCCTAAACTCCAGTATCCGAAACTCCAGCATCCGCCTGTCCAGTATCCTAAACTCCAGTATCCTAAACTCCAGCGTCCGCCTGTCCAGTATCCTAAACTCCAGTATCCTAAACTCCAGCATCCTAAACTCCAGTATCCTAAACTCCAGCATCCACATGTCCAGTATCCTAAACTCCAGCATCCGCCTGTCCAGTATCCTAAACTCCAGCATCCGCCTGTCCAGTATCCTAAACTCCAGTATCCTAAACTCCAGTATCCTAAACTCCAGTATCCTAAACTCCAGCATCCGCATGTCCAGTATCCTAAACTCCAGTATCCTAAACTCCAGTATCCTAAACTCCAGTATCCTAAACTCCAGTATCCTAAACTCCAGTATCCTAAACTCCAGTATCCTAAACTCCAGAATCCGCATGTCCAGTATCCTAAACTCCAGTATCCTAAACTCCAGCATCCGCATGTCCAGTATCCTAAACTCCAGTATCCTAAACTCCAGTATCCTAAACTCCAGTATCCTAAACTCCAGCATCCACATGTCCAGTATCCTAAACTCCAGTATCCTAAACTCCAGCATCCTAAACTCCAGTATCCTAAACTCCAGCATCCGCATGTCCAGTATCCTAAACTCCAGCATCCGCCTGTCCAGTATCCTAAACTCCAGCATCCGCCTGTCCAGTATCCTAAACTCCAGTATCCTAAACTCCAGCATCCTAAACTCCAGCATCCTAAACTCCAGCATCCTAAACTCCAGCATCCTAAACTCCAGCATCCGCATGTCCAGTATCCTAAACTCCAGCATCCGCCTGTCCAGTATCCTAAACTCCAGTATCCTAAACTCCAGTATCCTAAACTCCAGTATCCTAAACTCCAGTATCCTAAACTCCAGTATCCTAAACTCCAGTATCCTAAACTCCAGCATCCGCATGTCCAGTATCCTAAACTCCAGTATCCTAAACTCCAGTATCCTAAACTCCAGTATCCTAAACTCCAGTATCCTAAACTCCAGTATCCTAAACTCCAGCATCCGCATGTCCAGTATCCTAAACTCCAGCATCCTAAACTCCAGCATCCTAAACTCCAGCATCCTAAACTCCAGCATCCGCATGTCCAGTATCCTAAACTCCAGTATCCTAAACTCCAGCATCCGCATGTCCAGTATCCTAAACTCCAGCATCCGCCTGTCCAGTATCCTAAACTCCAGTATCCTAAACTCCAGCATCCGCATGTCCAGTATCCTAAACTCCAGTATCCTAAACTCCAGCATCCGCATGTCCAGTATCCTAAACTCCAGTATCCTAAACTCCAGTATCCTAAACTCCAGCATCCGCATGTCCAGTATCCTAAACTCCAGTATCCTAAACTCCAGTATCCTAAACTCCAGCATCCTAAACTCCAGCATCCTAAACTCCAGCATCCGCATGTCCAGTATCCTAAACTCCAGTATCCTAAACTCCAGTATCCTAAACTCCAGCATCCGCATGTCCAGTATCCTAAACTCCAGCATCCTAAACTCCAGTATCCTAAACTCCAGCATCCGCATGTCCAGTATCCTAAACTCCAGCATCCGCCTGTCCAGTATCCTAAACTCCAGTATCCTAAACTCCAGTATCCTAAACTCCAGCATCCTAAACTCCAGCATCCGCATGTCCAGTATCCTAAACTCCAGTATCCTAAACTCCAGCATCCTAAACTCCAGCATCCGCATGTACAGTATCCTAAACTCCAGTATCCTAAACTCCAGCGTCCGCATGTCCAGTATCCTAAACTCCAGTATCCTAAACTCCAGTATCCTAAACTCCAGTATCCTAAACTCCAGCATCCGCATGTCAAGTATCCTAAACTCCAGCATCCGCATGTCCAGTATCCTAAACTCCAGTATCCTAAACTCCAGCGTCCGCATGTCCAGTATCCTAAACTCCAGTATCCTAAACTCCAGTATCCTAAACTCCAGTATCCTAAACTCCAGCATCCGCATGTCCAGTATCCTAAACTCCAGTATCCTAAACTCCAGCATCCGCATGTCCAGTATCCTAAACTCCAGTATCCTAAGCTCCAGTATCCTAAACTCCAGCATCCGCATGTCCAGTATCCTAAACTCCAGTATCCTAAACTCCAGCATCCGCATGTCCAGTATCCTAAACTCCAGCATCCGCCTGTCCAGTATCCTAAACTCCAGTATCCTAAAGTCCAGCATCCTAACTCCAGTATCCCAAACTCCAGCATCCGCATGTCCAGTATCCTAAACTCCAGCATCCGCCTGTCCAGTATCCTAAACTCCAGCATCCGCCTGTCCAGTATCCTAAACTCCAGTATCCTAAACTCCAGTATCCTAATCTCCAGTATCCTAAACTCCAGCATCCGCATGTCCAGTATCCTAAACTCCAGTATCTTAAAATCCAGTATCCTAAACTCCAGCATCCGCATGTCCAGTATCCTAAACTCCAGTATCCTAAACTCCAGCATCCGCATGTCCAGTATCCTAAACTCCAGTATCCTAAACTCCAGTATCCTAAACTCCAGCATCCGCATGTCCAGTATCCTAAACTCCAGTATCCTAAACTCCAGTATCCTAAACTCCAGCATCCGCATGTCCAGTATCCTAAACTCCAGTATCCTAAACTCCAGTATCCTAAACTCCAGCATGTGTATGTCCAGTATCCTAAACTCCAGTATCCTAAACTCCAGCATCCGCATGTCCAGTATCCTAAACTCCAGCATCCGCCTGTCCAGTATCCTAAACTCCAGTATCCTAAACTCCAGCATCCGCATGTCCAGTCTCCTAAACTCCAGTATCCTAAACTCCAGTATCCTAAACTCCAGTATCCGAAACTCCAGCATCCGCCTGTCCAGTATCCTAAACTCCAGTATCTTAAACTCCAGCGTCCGCCTGTCCAGTATCCTAAACTCCAGTATCCTAAACTCCAGCATCCTAAACTCCAGTATCCTAAACTCCAGCATCCACATGTCCAGTATCCTAAACTCCAGCATCCGCCTGTCCAGTATCCTAAACTCCAGCATCCGCCTGTCCAGTATCCTAAACTCCAGTATCCTAAACTCCAGTATCCTAAACTCCAGTATCCTAAACTCCAGCATCCGCATGTCCAGTATCCTAAACTCCAGTATCCTAAACTCCAGTATCCTAAACTCCAGTATCCTAAACTCCAGTATCCTAAACTCCAGTATCCTAAACTCCAGTATCCTAAACTCCAGAATCCGCATGTCCAGTATCCTAAACTCCAGTATCCTAAACTCCAGCATCCGCATGTCCAGTATCCTAAACTCCAGTATCCTAAACTCCAGTATCCTAAACTCCAGTATCCTAAACTCCAGCATCCACATGTCCAGTATCCTAAACTCCAGTATCCTAAACTCCAGCATCCTAAACTCCAGTATCCTAAACTCCAGCATCCGCATGTCCAGTATCCTAAACTCCAGCATCCGCCTGTCCAGTATCCTAAACTCCAGCATCCGCCTGTCCAGTATCCTAAACTCCAGTATCCTAAACTCCAGCATCCTAAACTCCAGCATCCTAAACTCCAGCATCCTAAACTCCAGCATCCTAAACTCCAGCATCCGCATGTCCAGTATCCTAAACTCCAGCATCCGCCTGTCCAGTATCCTAAACTCCAGTATCCTAAACTCCAGTATCCTAAACTCCAGTATCCTAAACTCCAGTATCCTAAACTCCAGTATCCTAAACTCCAGTATCCTAAACTCCAGCATCCGCATGTCCAGTATCCTAAACTCCAGTATCCTAAACTCCAGTATCCTAAACTCCAGTATCCTAAACTCCAGTATCCTAAACTCCAGTATCCTAAACTCCAGCATCCGCATGTCCAGTATCCTAAACTCCAGCATCCTAAACTCCAGCATCCTAAACTCCAGCATCCTAAACTCCAGCATCCGCATGTCCAGTATCCTAAACTCCAGTATCCTAAACTCCAGCATCCGCATGTCCAGTATCCTAAACTCCAGCATCCGCCTGTCCAGTATCCTAAACTCCAGTATCCTAAACTCCAGCATCCGCATGTCCAGTATCCTAAACTCCAGTATCCTAAACTCCAGCATCCGCATGTCCAGTATCCTAAACTCCAGTATCCTAAACTCCAGTATCCTAAACTCCAGCATCCGCATGTCCAGTATCCTAAACTCCAGTATCCTAAACTCCAGTATCCTAAACTCCAGCATCCTAAACTCCAGCATCCTAAACTCCAGCATCCGCATGTCCAGTATCCTAAACTCCAGTATCCTAAACTCCAGTATCCTAAACTCCAGCATCCGCATGTCCAGTATCCTAAACTCCAGCATCCTAAACTCCAGTATCCTAAACTCCAGCATCCGCATGTCCAGTATCCTAAACTCCAGCATCCGCCTGTCCAGTATCCTAAACTCCAGTATCCTAAACTCCAGTATCCTAAACTCCAGCATCCTAAACTCCAGCATCCGCATGTCCAGTATCCTAAACTCCAGTATCCTAAACTCCAGCATCCTAAACTCCAGCATCCGCATGTACAGTATCCTAAACTCCAGTATCCTAAACTCCAGCGTCCGCATGTCCAGTATCCTAAACTCCAGTATCCTAAACTCCAGTATCCTAAACTCCAGTATCCTAAACTCCAGCATCCGCATGTCAAGTATCCTAAACTCCAGCATCCGCATGTCCAGTATCCTAAACTCCAGTATCCTAAACTCCAGCGTCCGCATGTCCAGTATCCTAAACTCCAGTATCCTAAACTCCAGTATCCTAAACTCCAGTATCCTAAACTCCAGCATCCGCATGTCCAGTATCCTAAACTCCAGTATCCTAAACTCCAGCATCCGCATGTCCAGTATCCTAAACTCCAGTATCCTAAGCTCCAGTATCCTAAACTCCAGCATCCGCATGTCCAGTATCCTAAACTCCAGTATCCTAAACTCCAGCATCCGCATGTCCAGTATCCTAAACTCCAGCATCCGCCTGTCCAGTATCCTAAACTCCAGTATCCTAAAGTCCAGCATCCTAACTCCAGTATCCCAAACTCCAGCATCCGCATGTCCAGTATCCTAAACTCCAGCATCCGCCTGTCCAGTATCCTAAACTCCAGCATCCGCCTGTCCAGTATCCTAAACTCCAGTATCCTAAACTCCAGTATCCTAATCTCCAGTATCCTAAACTCCAGCATCCGCATGTCCAGTATCCTAAACTCCAGTATCTTAAAATCCAGTATCCTAAACTCCAGCATCCGCATGTCCAGTATCCTAAACTCCAGTATCCTAAACTCCAGCATCCGCATGTCCAGTATCCTAAACTCCAGTATCCTAAACTCCAGTATCCTAAACTCCAGCATCCGCATGTCCAGTATCCTAAACTCCAGTATCCTAAACTCCAGTATCCTAAACTCCAGCATCCGCATGTCCAGTATCCTAAACTCCAGTATCCTAAACTCCAGTATCCTAAACTCCAGCATGTGTATGTCCAGTATCCTAAACTCCAGTATCCTAAACTCCAGCATCCGCATGTCCAGTATCCTAAACTCCAGCATCCGCCTGTCCAGTATCCTAAACTCCAGTATCCTAAACTCCAGCATCCGCATGTCCAGTCTCCTAAACTCCAGTATCCTAAACTCCAGTATCCTAAACTCCAGTATCCGAAACTCCAGCATCCGCCTGTCCAGTATCCTAAACTCCAGTATCCTAAACTCCAGCGTCCGCCTGTCCAGTATCCTAAACTCCAGTATCCTAAACTCCAGCATCCTAAACTCCAGTATCCTAAACTCCAGCATCCACATGTCCAGTATCCTAAACTCCAGCATCCGCCTGTCCAGTATCCTAAACTCCAGCATCCGCCTGTCCAGTATCCTAAACTCCAGTATCCTAAACTCCAGTATCCTAAACTCCAGTATCCTAAACTCCAGCATCCGCATGTCCAGTATCCTAAACTCCAGTATCCTAAACTCCAGTATCCTAAACTCCAGTATCCTAAACTCCAGTATCCTAAACTCCAGTATCCTAAACTCCAGTATCCTAAACTCCAGAATCCGCATGTCCAGTATCCTAAACTCCAGTATCCTAAACTCCAGCATCCGCATGTCCAGTATCCTAAACTCCAGTATCCTAAACTCCAGTATCCTAAACTCCAGTATCCTAAACTCCAGCATCCACATGTCCAGTATCCTAAACTCCAGTATCCTAAACTCCAGCATCCTAAACTCCAGTATCCTAAACTCCAGCATCCGCATGTCCAGTATCCTAAACTCCAGCATCCGCCTGTCCAGTATCCTAAACTCCAGCATCCGCCTGTCCAGTATCCTAAACTCCAGTATCCTAAACTCCAGTATCCTAAACTCCAGCATCCGCATGTCCAGTATCCTAAACTCCAGTATCCTAAACTCCAGTATCCTAAACTCCAGTATCCTAAACTCCAGTATCCTAAACTCCAGTATCCTAAACTCCAGCATCCGCATGTCCAGTATCCTAAACTCCAGTATCCTAAACTCCAGTATCCTAAACTCCAGTATCCTAAACTCCAGTATCCTAAACTCCAGTATCCTAAACTCCAGAATCCGCATGTCCAGTATCCTAAACTCCAGCATCCGCATGTCCAGTATCCTAAACTCCAGTATCCTAAACTCCAGTATCCTAAACTCCAGCATCCGCATGTCCAGTATCCTAAACTCCAGTATCCTAAACTCCAGTATCCTAAACTCCAGTATCCTAAACTCCAGCATCCGCATGTCCAGTATCCTAAACTCCAGTATCCTAAACTCCAGTATCCTAAACTCCAGCATCCGCATGTCCAGTATCCTAAACTCCAGTATCCTAAACTCCAGCATCCGCATGTCCAGTATCCTAAACTCCAGTATCCTAAACTCCAGCATCCTAAACTCCAGCATCCTAAACTCCAGTATCCTAAACTCCAGCATCCGCATGTCCAGTATCCTAAACTCCAGTATCCTAAACTCCAGTATCCTAAACTCCAGCATCCGCATGTCCAGTATCCTAAACTCCAGTATCCTAAACTCCAGTATCCTAAACTCCAGCATCTGCATGTCCAGTATCCTAAACTCCAGTATCCTAAACTCCAGTATCCTAAACTCCAGTATCCTAAACTCCAGTATTCTAAACTCCAGTATCCTAAACTCCAGCATCCGCATGTCCAGTATCCTAAACTCCAGTATCCTTAACTCCAGTATCCTTAACTCCAGTATCCTAAACTCCAGCATCCGCATGTCCAGTATCCTAAACTCCAGTATCCTAAACTCCAGTATCCTAAACTCCAGCATCCGCATGTCCAGTATCCTAAACTCCAGTATCCTAAACTCCAGCATCCTAAACTCCAGCATCCTAAACTCCAGCATCCTAAACTCCAGCATCCTAAACTCCAGCATCCTAAACTCCAGTATCCTAAACTCCAGCATCCTAAACTCCAGCATCCTAAACTCCAGCATCCTAAACTCCAGCATCCTAAACTCCAGCATCCTAAACTCCAGCATCCGCATGTCCAGTATCCTAAACTCCAGTATCCTAAACTCCAGTATCCTAAACTCCAGCATCCGCATGTCCAGTATCCTAAACTCCAGTATCCTAAACTCCAGTATCCTAAACTCCAGTATCCTAAACTCCAGTATCCTAAACTCCAGCATCCGCATGTCCAGTATCCTAAACTCCAGCATCCTAAACTCCAGTATCCTAAACTCCAGCATCCGCATGTCCAGTATCCTAAACTCCAGCATCCGCCTGTCCAGTATCCTAAACTCCAGTATCCTAAACTCCAGTATCCTAAACTCCAGCATCCTAAACTACAGCATCCGCATGTCCAGTATCCTAAACTCCAGCATCCTAAACTCCAGCATCCTAAACTCCAGCATCCGCATGTACAGTATCCTAAACTCCAGTATCCTAAACTCCAGCGTCCGCATGTCCAGTATCCTAAACTCCAGCATCCGCATGTCCAGTATCCTAAACTCCAGCATCCGCCTGTCCAGTATCCTAAACTCCAGTATCCTAAACTCCAGCATCCTAAACTCCAGCATCCGCATGTCCAGTATCCTAAACTCCAGCATCCTAAACTCCAGTATCCTAAACTCCAGCATCCGCATGTCCAGTATCCTAAACTCCAGCATCCGCCTGTCCAGTATCCTAAACTCCAGCATCCGCCTGTCCAGTATCCTAAACTCCAGTATCCTAAACTCCAGCATCCTAAACTCCAGCATCCTAAACTCCAGCATCCTAAACTCCAGCATCCGCATGTCCAGTATCCTAAACTCCAGTATCCTAAACTCCAGTATCCTAAACTCCAGCATCCGCATGTCCAGTATCCTAAACTCCAGTATCCTAAGCTCCAGTATCCTAAACTCCAGCATCCGCATGTCCAGTATCCTAAACTCCAGTATCCTAAACTCCAGCATCCGCATGTCCAGTATCCTAAACTCCAGCATCCGCCTGTCCAGTATCCTAAACTCCAGTATCCTAAAGTCCAGCATCCTAACTCCAGTATCCCAAACTCCAGCATCCGCATGTCCAGTATCCTAAACTCCAGCATCCGCCTGTCCAGTATCCTAAACTCCAGCATCCGCCTGTCCAGTATCCTAAACTCCAGTATCCTAATCTCCAGTATCCTAAACTCCAGCATCCGCATGTCCAGTATCCTAAACTCCAGTATCTTAAAATCCAGTATCCTAAACTCCAGCATCCGCATGTCCAGTATCCTAAACTCCAGTATCCTAAACTCCAGCATCCGCATGTCCAGTATCCTAAACTCCAGTATCCTGAACTCCAGTATCCTAAACTCCAGCATCCGCATGTCCAGTATCCTAAACTCCAGTATCCTAAACTCCAGTATCCTAAACTCCAGCATCCGCATGTCCAGTATCCTAAACTCCAGTATCCTAAACTCCAGTATCCTAAACTCCAGCATGTGCATGTCCAGTATCCTAAACTCCAGTATCCTAAACTCCAGCATCCGCATGTCCAGTATCCTAAACTCCAGCATCCGCCTGTCCAGTATCCTAAACTCCAGTATCCTAAACTCCAGCATCCGCATGTCCAGTCTCCTAAACTCCAGTATCCTAAACTCCAGTATCCTAAACTCCAGTATCCGAAACTCCAGCATCCGCCTGTCCAGTATCCTAAACTCCAGTATCCTAAACTCCAGCGTCCGCCTGTCCAGTATCCTAAACTCCAGTATCCTAAACTCCAGCATCCTAAACTCCAGTATCCTAAACTCCAGCATCCACATGTCCAGTATCCTAAACTCCAGCATCCGCCTGTCCAGTATCCTAAACTCCAGCATCCGCCTGTCCAGTATCCTAAACTCCAGTATCCTAAACTCCAGTATCCTAAACTCCAGTATCCTAAACTCCAGCATCCGCATGTCCAGTATCCTAAACTCCAGTATCCTAAACTCCAGTATCCTAAACTCCAGTATCCTAAACTCCAGTATCCTAAACTCCAGTATCCTAAACTCCAGAATCCGCATGTCCAGTATCCTAAACTCCAGTATCCTAAACTCCAGCATCCGCATGTCCAGTATCCTAAACTCCAGTATCCTAAACTCCAGTATCCTAAACTCCAGCATCCGCATGTCCAGTATCCTAAACTCCAGTATCCTAAACTCCAGCATCCTAAACTCCAGTATCCTAAACTCCAGCATCCGCATGTCCAGTATCCTAAACTCCAGCATCCGCCTGTCCAGTATCCTAAACTCCAGCATCCGCCTGTCCAGTATCCTAAACTCCAGTATCCTAAACTCCAGTATCCTAAACTCCAGTATCCTAAACTCCAGCATCCGCATGTCCAGTATCCTAAACTCCAGTATCCTAAACTCCAGTATCCTAAACTCCAGTATCCTAAACTCCAGTATCCTAAACTCCAGTATCCTAAACTCCAGTATCCTAAACTCCAGAATCCGCATGTCCAGTATCCTAAACTCCAGTATCCTAAACTCCAGCATCCGCATGCCCAGTATCCTAAACTCCAGTATCCTAAACTCCAGTATCCTAAACTCCAGCATCCGCATGTCCAGTATCCTAAACTCCAGTATCCTAAACTCCAGTATCCTAAACTCCAGTATCCTAAACTCCAGCATCCGCATGTCCAGTATCCTAAACTCCAGCATCCGCATGTCCAGTATCCTAAACTCCAGCATCCGCCTGTCCAGTATCCTAAACTCCAGCATCCGCCTGTCCAGTATCCTAAACTCCAGCATCCGCCTGTCCAGTATCCTAAACTCCAGTATCCTAAACTCCAGTATCCTAAACTCCAGCATCCGCATGTCCAGTATCCTAAACTCCAGTATCCTAAACTCCAGTATCCTAAACTCCAGTATCCTAAACTCCAGTATCCTAAACTCCAGTATCCTAAACTCCAGCATCCGCATGTCCAGTATCCTAAACTCCAGTATCCTAAACTCCAGTATCCTAAACTCCAGTATCCTAAACTCCAGTATCCTAAACTCCAGTATCCTAAACTCCAGAATCCGCATGTCCAGTATCCTAAACTCCAGCATCCGCATGTCCAGTATCCTAAACTCCAGTATCCTAAACTCCAGTATCCTAAACTCCAGCATCCGCATGTCCAGTATCCTAAACTCCAGTATCCTAAACTCCAGTATCCTAAACTCCAGTATCCTAAACTCCAGTATCCTAAACTCCAGCATCCGCATGTCCAGTATCCTAAACTCCAGTATCCTAAACTCCAGTATCCTAAACTCCAGCATCCGCATGTCCAGTATCCTAAACTCCAGTATCCTAAACTCCAGCATCCGCATGTCCAGTATCCTAAACTCCAGTATCCTAAACTCCAGCATCCTAAACTCCAGCATCCTAAACTCCAGTATCCTAAACTCCAGCATCCGCATGTCCAGTATCCTAAACTCCAGTATCCTAAACTCCAGTATCCTAAACTCCAGCATCCGCATGTCCAGTATCCTAAACTCCAGTATCCTAAACTCCAGTATCCTAAACTCCAGCATCTGCATGTCCAGTATCCTAAACTCCAGTATCCTAAACTCCAGTATCCTAAACTCCAGTATCCTAAACTCCAGTATTCTAAACTCCAGTATCCTAAACTCCAGCATCCGCATGTCCAGTATCCTAAACTCCAGTATCCTTAACTCCAGTATCCTTAACTCCAGTATCCTAAACTCCAGCATCCGCATGTCCAGTATCCTAAACTCCAGTATCCTAAACTCCAGTATCCTAAACTCCAGCATCCGCATGTCCAGTATCCTAAACTCCAGTATCCTAAACTCCAGCATCCTAAACTCCAGCATCCTAAACTCCAGTATCCTAAACTCCAGCATCCTAAACTCCAGCATCCTAAACTCCAGCATCCTAAACTCCAGCATCCTAAACTCCAGCATCCTAAACTCCAGCATCCTAAACTCCAGCATCCTAAACTCCAGCATCCGCATGTCCAGTATCCTAAACTCCAGTATCCTAAACTCCAGTATCCTAAACTCCAGCATCCGCATGTCCAGTATCCTAAACTCCAGTATCCTAAACTCCAGTATCCTAAACTCCAGTATCCTAAACTCCAGCATCCGCATGTCCAGTTTCCTAAACTCCAGTATCCTAAACTCCAGTATCCTAAACTCCAGCATCCGCATGTCCAGTATCCTAAACTCCAGTATCCTAAACTCCAGCATCCGCATGTCCAGTATCCTAAACTCCAGCATCCGCCTGTCCAGTATCCTAAACTCCAGCATCCGCCTGTCCAGTATCCTAAACTCCAGTATCCTAAACTCCAGTATCCTAAACTCCAGTATCCTAAACTCCAGCATCCGCATGTCCAGTATCCTAAACTCCAGTATCCTAAACTCCAGTATCCTAAACTCCAGCATCCGCATGTACAGTATCCTAAACTCCAGTATCCTAAACTCCAGCGTCCGCATGTCCAGTATCCTAAACTCCAGCATCCGCATGTCCAGTATCCTAAACTCCAGCATCCGCATGTACAGTATCCTAAACTCCAGTATCCTAAACTCCAGCGTCCGCATGTCCAGTATCCTAAACTCCAGCATCCGCATGTCCAGTATCCTAAACTCCAGCATCCGCCTGTCCAGTATCCTAAACTCCAGTATCCTAAACTCCAGCATCCTAAACTCCAGCATCCGCATGTCCAGTATCCTAAACTCCAGCATCCTAAACTCCAGTATCCTAAACTCCAGCATCCGCATGTCCAGTATCCTAAACTCCAGCATCCGCCTGTCCAGTATCCTAAACTCCAGCATCCGCCTGTCCAGTATCCTAAACTCCAGTATCCTAAACTCCAGCATCCTAAACTCCAGCATCCTAAACTCCAGCATCCTAAACTCCAGCATCCTAAACTCCAGCATCCGCATGTCCAGTATCCTAAACTCCAGTATCCTAAACTCCAGTATCCTAAACTCCAGCATCCGCATGTCCAGTATCCTAAACTCCAGTATCCTAAACTCCAGTTTCCTAAACTCCAGCATCTGCATGTCCAGTATCCTAAACTCCAGTATCCTAAATTCCAGTATCCTAAACTCCAGCATCCGCATGTCCAGTATCCTAAACTCCAGTATCCTAAACTCCAGCATCCGCATGTCCAGTATCCTAAACTCCAGAATCCTAAACTCCAGCATCCTAAACTCCAGCATCCTAAACTCCAGCATCCTAAACTCCAGTATCCTAAACTCCAGCATCCGCATGTCCAGTATCCTAAACTCCAGCATCCTAAACTCCAGCATCCTAAACTCCAGTATCCTAAACTCCAGCATCCTAAACTCCAGCATCCTAAACTCCAGCATCCTAAACTCCAGCATCCTAAACTCCAGCATCCTAAACTCCAGCATCCTAAACTCCAGCATCCTAAAATCCAGTATCCTAAACTCCAGCATCCGCCTGTCCAGTATCCTAAACTCCAGCATCCGCCTGTCCAGTATCCTAAACTCCAGCATCCGCCTGTCCAGTATCCTAAACTCCAGCATCC
The DNA here is from genome assembly GCF_030506205.2 of Paramisgurnus dabryanus. Lineage (NCBI taxonomy): Eukaryota > Metazoa > Chordata > Actinopteri > Cypriniformes > Cobitidae > Paramisgurnus > Paramisgurnus dabryanus. The sequence goes on along the minus strand of NC_133350.1, from coordinate 903,412 downwards.
GCCTGTCCAGTATCCTAAACTCCAGCATCCGCCTGTCCAATATCCTAAACTCCAGCATCCGCCTGTCCAGTATCCTAAACTCCAGTATCCTAAACTCCAGCATCCGCATGTCCAGCATCCTAAACTCCAGTATCCTAAACTCCAGTATCCTAAACTCCAGCATCCGCATGTCCAGTATCCTAAACTCCAGTATCCTAAACTCCAGTATCCTAAACTCCAGCATCCGCATGTCCAGTATCCTAAACTCCAGTATCCTAAACTCCAGTATCCTAAACTCCAGCATCCGCATGTCCAGTATCCTAAACTCCAGTATCCTAAACTCCAGTATCCTAAACTCCAGTATCCTAAACTCCAGTATCCTAAACTCCAGTATCCTAAACTCCAGTATCCTAAACTCCAGTATCCGCATGTCCAGCATTCTAAACTCCAGTATCCTAAACTCCAGTATCCTAAACTCCAGCATCCGCATGTCCAGTATCCTAAACTCCAGCATCCTAAACTCCAGCATCCGCATGTCCAGTATCCTAAACTCCAGTATCCTAAACTCCAGTATCCTAAACTCCAGCGTCCGCATGTACAGTATCCTAAACTCCAGTATCCTAAACTCCACCGTCCGCATGTCCAGTATCCTAAACTCCAGTATCCTAAACTCCAGTATCCAAAACTCCAGCATCCGCATGTCCAGTATCCTAAACTCCAGTATCCTAAACTCCAGTATCCTAAACTCCAGTATCCTAAACTCCAGCATCCGCATGTCCAGTATCCTAAACTCCAGCATCCGCATGTCCAGTATCCTAAACTCCAGTATCCTAAACTCCAGTATCCTAAACTCCAGTATCCTAAACTCCAGTATCCTAAACTCCAGCATCCGCATGTCCAGTATCCTAAACTCCAGTATCCTAAACTCCAGCATCCGCATGTCCAGTATCCTAAACTCCAGTATCCTAAACTCCAGCATCCGCATGTCCAGTATCCTAAACTCCAGCATCCGCCTGTCCAGTATCCTAAACTCCAGCATCCGCATGTCCAGTATCCTAAACTCCAGTATCCTAAACTCCAGTATCCTAAACTCCAGCATCCTAAACTCCAGCATCCTAAACTCCAGCATCCTAAACTCCAGCATCCTAAACTCCAGCATCCTAAACTCCAGCATCCGCATATCCAGTATCCTAAACTCCAGCATCCTAAACTCCAGTATCCTAAACTCCAGCATCCGCATGTCCAGTATCCTAAACTCCAGTATCCTAAACTCCAGTATCCTAAACTCCAGCATCCGCATGTCCAGTATCCTAAACTCCAGTATCCTAAACTCCAGTATCCTAAACTCCAGCATCCGCATGTCCAGTATCCTAAACTCCAGTATCCTAAACTCCAGTATCCTAAACTCCAGTATCCTAAACTCCAGTATCCTAAACTCCAGCATCCGCATGTCCAGTATCCTAAACTCCAGTATCCTAAACTCCAGTATCCTAAACTTCAGCATCCGCATGTCCAGTATCCTAAACTCCAGTATCCTAAACTCCAGTATCCTAAACTCCAGCATCCGCATGTCCAGCATCCTAAACTCCAGCATCCTAAACTCCAGCATCCTAAACTCCAGCATCCGCATGTCCAGCATCCTACACTCCAGCATCCTACACTCCAGCATCCTAAACTCCAGCATCCTAAACTCCAGCATCCTAAACTCCAGCATCCTAAACTCCAGCATCCTAAACTCCAGCATCCGCATGTCCAGTATTCTAAACTCCAGTAACCTAAACTCCAGTATCCTAAACTCCAGCATCCGCATGTCCAGTATCCTAAACTCCAGTATCCTAAACTCCAGTATCCTAAACTCCAGTATCCGCATGTCCAGTATCCTAAACTCCAGTATCCTAAACTCCAGTATCCTAAACTCCAGCATCCTAAACTCCAGTATCCTAAACTCCAGCATCCGCATGTCCAGTATCCTAAACTCCAGTATCCTAAACTCCAGTATCCTAAACTCCAGTATCCTAAACTCCAGCATCCGCATGTGCAGTATCCTAAACTCCAGCATCCTAAACTCCAGTATCCTAAACTCCAGCATCCGCATGTCCAGTATCCTAAAGTCCAGCATCCTAACTCCAGTATCCTAAACTCCAGCATCCGCCTGTCCAGTATCCTAAACTCCAGCATCCTAAACTCCAGTATCCTAAACTCCAGTATCCTAAACTCCAGTATCCTAAACTCCAGTATCCTAAACTCCAGTATCCTAAACTCCAGCATCCTAAACTCCAGCATCCTAAACTCCAGCATCCTAAACTCCAGCATCCTAAACTCCAGCATCCTAAACTCCAGCATCCTAAACTCCAGCATCCTAAACTCCAGTATCCTAAACTCCAGCATCCGCATGTCCAGTATCCTAAACTCCAGCATCCGCCTGTCCAGTATCCTAAACTCCAGTATCCTAAACTCCAGCATCCGCATGTCCAGTATCCTAAACTCCAGTATCCTAAACTCCAGCATCCGCATGTCCAGTATCCTAAACTCCAGTATCCTAAACTCCAGTATCCTAAACTCCAGCATCCGCATGTCCAGTATCCTAAACTCCAGTATCCTAAACTCCAGTATCCTAAACTCCAGCATCCTAAACTCCAGCATCCTAAACTCCAGCATCCGCATGTCCAGTATCCTAAACTCCAGTATCCTAAACTCCAGCATCCGCATGTCCAGTATCCTAAACTCCAGCATCCTAAACTCCAGCATCCGCAACTCCAGCATCCGCATGTCCAGTATCCTAAACTCCAGCATCCGCCTGTCCAGTATCCTAAACTCCAGTATCCTAAACTCCAGTATCCTAAACTCCAGCATCCTAAACTCCAGCATCCGCATGTCCAGTATCCTAAACTCCAGTATCCTAAACTCCAGCATCCTAAACTCCAGCATCCGCATGTACAGTATCCTAAACTCCAGTATCCTAAACTCCAGCGTCCGCATGTCCAGTATCCTAAACTCCAGTATCCTAAACTCCAGTATCCTAAACTCCAGTATCCTAAACTCCAGCATCCGCATGTCCAGTATCCTAAACTCCAGCATCCGCATGTCCAGTATCCTAAACTCCAGTATCCTAAACTCCAGCGTCCGCATGTCCAGTATCCTAAACTCCAGTATCCTAAACTCCAGTATCCTAAACTCCAGTATCCTAAACTCCAGTATCCTAAACTCCAGCATCCGCATGTCCAGTATCCTAAACTCCAGTATCCTAAACTCCAGCATCCGCATGTCCAGTATCCTAAACTCCAGTATCCTAAGCTCCAGTATCCTAAACTCCAGCATCCGCATGTCCAGTATCCTAAACTCCAGTATCCTAAACTCCAGCATCCGCATGTCCAGTATCCTAAACTCCAGCATCCGCCTGTCCAGTATCCTAAACTCCAGTATCCCAAACTCCAGCATCCGCATGTCCAGTATCCTAAACTCCAGCATCCGCCTGTCCAGTATCCTAAACTCCAGCATCCGCCTGTCCAGTATCCTAAACTCCAGTATCCTAAACTCCAGTATCCTAATCTCCAGTATCCTAAACTCCAGCATCCGCATGTCCAGTATCCTAAACTCCAGTATCTTAAAATCCAGTATCCTAAACTCCAGCATCCGCATGTCCAGTATCCTAAACTCCAGTATCCTAAACTCCAGCATCCGCATGTCCAGTATCCTAAACTCCAGTATCCTAAACTCCAGTATCCTAAACTCCAGCATCCGCATGTCCAGTATCCTAAACTCCAGTATCCTAAACTCCAGTATCCTAAACTCCAGTATCCTAAACTCCAGCATGTGCATGTCCAGTATCCTAAACTCCAGTATCCTAAACTCCAGCATCCGCATGTCCAGTATCCTAAACTCCAGCATCTGCCTGTCCAGTATCCTAAACTCCAGTATCCTAAACTCCAGCATCCGCATGTCCAGTCTCCTAAACTCCAGTATCCTAAACTCCAGTATCCGAAACTCCAGCATCCGCCTGTCCAGTATCCTAAACTCCAGTATCCTAAACTCCAGCGTCCGCCTGTCCAGTATCCTAAACTCCAGTATCCTAAACTCCAGCATCCTAAACTCCAGTATCCTAAACTCCAGCATCCGCATGTCCAGTATCCTAAACTCCAGCATCCGCCTGTCCAGTATCCTAAACTCCAGCATCCGCCTGTCCAGTATCCTAAACTCCAGTATCCTAAACTCCAGTATCCTAAACTCCAGTATCCTAAACTCCAGTATCCTAAACTCCAGCATCCGCATGTCCAGTATCCTAAACTCCAGTATCCTAAACTCCAGTATCCTAAACTCCAGTATCCTAAACTCCAGTATCCTAAACTCCAGTATCCTAAACTCCAGTATCCTAAACTCCAGCATCCGCATGTCCAGTATCCTAAACTCCAGTATCCTAAACTCCAGTATCCTAAACTCCAGCATCCGCATGTCCAGTATCCTAAACTCCAGTATCCTAAACTCCAGCATCCTAAACTCCAGTATCCTAAACTCCAGCATCCGCATGTCCAGTATCCTAAACTCCAGCATCCGCCTGTCCAGTATCCTAAACTCCAGCATCCGCCTGTCCAGTATCCTAAACTCCAGTATCCTAAACTCCAGTATCCTAAACTCCAGCATCTGCATGTCCAGTATCCTAAACTCCAGTATCCTAAACTCCAGTATCCTAAACTCCAGTATCCTAAACTCCAGTATCCTAAACTCCAGTATCCTAAACTCCAGTATCCTAAACTCCAGTATCCTAAACTCCAGAATCCGCATGTCCAGTATCCTAAACTCCAGTATCCTAAACTCCAGTATCCTAAACTCCAGTATCCTAAACTCCAGCATCCGCATGTCCAGTATCCTAAACTCCAGTATCCTAAACTCCAGTATCCTAAACTCCAGCATCCGCATGTCCAGTATCCTAAACTCCAGTATCCTAAACTCCAGTATCCTAAACTCCAGTATCCTAAACTCCAGCATCCGCATGTCCAGTATCCTAAACTCCAGTATCCGCCTGTCCAGTATCCTAAACTCCAGCATCCGCCTGTCCAGTATCCTAAACTCCAGCATCCGCCTGTCCAGTATCCTAAACTCCAGCATCCGCCTGTCCAGTATCCTAAACTCCAGTATCCTAAACTCCAGTATCCTAAACTCCAGTATCCTAAACTCCAGCATCCGCATGTCCAGTATCCTAAACTCCAGTATCCTAAACTCCAGTATCCTAAACTCCAGTATCCTAAACTCCAGTATCCTAAACTCCAGTATCCTAAACTCCAGCATCCGCATGTCCAGTATCCTAAACTCCAGTATCCTAAACTCCAGTATCCTAAACTCCAGTATCCTAAACTCCAGAATCCGCATGTCCAGTATCCTAAACTCCAGTATCCTAAACTCCAGCATCCGCATGTCCAGTATCCTAAACTCCAGTATCCTAAACTCCAGTATCCTAAACTCCAGCATCCGCATGTCCAGTATCCTAAACTCCAGTATCCTAAACTCCAGTATCCTAAACTCCAGTATCCTAAACTCCAGCATCCGCATGTCCAGTATCCTAAACTCCAGTATCCTAAACTCCAGTATCCTAAACTCCAGCATCCGCATGTCCAGTATCCTAAACTCCAGTATCCTAAACTCCAGCATCCTAAACTCCAGTATCCTAAACTCCAGCATCCGCATGTCCAGTATCCTAAACTCCAGCATCCGCCTGTCCAGTATCCTAAACTCCAGCATCCGCCTGTCCAGTATCCTAAACTCCAGTATCCTAAACTCCAGTATCCTAAACTCCAGCATCCGCATGTCCAGTATCCTAAACTCCAGTATCCTAAACTCCAGTATCCTAAACTCCAGTATCCTAAACTCCAGTATCCTAAACTCCAGTATCCTAAACTCCAGTATCCTAAACTCCAGTATCCTAAACTCCAGAATCCGCATGTCCAGTATCCTAAACTCCAGTATCCTAAACTCCAGTATCCTAAACTCCAGCATCCGCATGTCCAGTATCCTAAACTCCAGTATCCTAAACTCCAGTATCCTAAACTCCAGCATCCGCATGTCCAGTATCCTAAACTCCAGTATCCTAAACTCCAGTATCCTAAACTCCAGTATCCTAAACTCCAGCATCCGCATGTCCAGTATCCTAAACTCCAGCATCCGCCTGTCCAGTATCCTAAACTCCAGCATCCGCCTGTCCAGTATCCTAAACTCCAGCATCCGCCTGTCCAGTATCCTAAACTCCAGCATCCGCCTGTCCAGTATCCTAAACTCCAGTATCCTAAACTCCAGTATCCTAAACTCCAGTATCCTAAACTCCAGCATCCGCATGTCCAGTATCCTAAACTCCAGTATCCTAAACTCCAGTATCCTAAACTCCAGTATCCTAAACTCCAGTATCCTAAACTCCAGTATCCTAAACTCCAGCATCCGCATGTCCAGTATCCTAAACTCCAGTATCCTAAACTCCAGTATCCTAAACTCCAGTATCCTAAACTCCAGAATCCGCATGTCCAGTATCCTAAACTCCAGTATCCTAAACTCCAGCATCCGCATGTCCAGTATCCTAAACTCCAGTATCCTAAACTCCAGTATCCTAAACTCCAGCATCCGCATGTCCAGTATCCTAAACTCCAGTATCCTAAACTCCAGTATCCTAAACTCCAGTATCCTAAACTCCAGCATCCGCATGTCCAGTATCCTAAACTCCAGTATCCTAAACTCCAGTATCCTAAACTCCAGCATCCGCATGTCCAGTATCCTAAACTCCAGTATCCTAAACTCCAGCATCCGCATGTCCAGTATCCTAAACTCCAGTATCCTAAACTCCAGCATCCTAAACTCCAGCATCCTAAACTCCAGTATCCTAAACTCCAGCATCCGCATGTCCAGTATCCTAAACTCCAGTATCCTAAACTCCAGTATCCTAAACTCCAGCATCTGCATGTCCAGTATCCTAAACTCCAGTATCCTAAACTCCAGTATCCTAAACTCCAGTATCCTAAACTCCAGTATCCTAAACTCCAGTATCCTAAACTCCAGTATCCTAAACTCCAGCATCCGCATGTCCAGTATCCTAAACTCCAGTATCCTGAACTCCAGTATCCTAAACTCCAGCATCCGCATGTCCAGTATCCTAAACTCCAGTATCCTAAACTCCAGTATCCTAAACTCCAGCATCCGCATGTCCAGTATCCTAAACTCCAGTATCCTAAACTCCAGCATCCTAAACTCCAGCATCCTAAACTCCAGCATCCTAAACTCCAGTATCCTAAACTCCAGCATCCTAAACTCCAGCATCCTAAACTCCAGCATCCTAAACTCCAGCATCCTAAACTCCAGCATCCTAAACTCCAGCATCCTAAACTCCAGCATCCGCATGTCCAGTATCCTAAACTCCAGCATCCTAAACTCCAGCATCCTAAACTCCAGCATCCTAAACTCCAGCATCCTAAACTCCAGCATCCGCATGTCCAGTATCCTAAACTCCAGTATCCTAAACTCCAGTATCCTAAACTCCAGCATCCGCATGTCCAGTATCCTAAACTCCAGTATCCTAAACTCCAGTATCCTAAACTCCAGCATCCTAAACTCCAGTATCCTAAACTCCAGCATCCGCATGTCCAGTATCCTAAACTCCAGTATCCTAAACTCCAGCATCCGCATGTCCAGTATCCTAAACTCCAGTATCCTAAACTCCAGTATCCTAAACTCCAGTATCCTAAACTCCAGCATCCGCATGTCCAGTTTCCTAAACTCCAGTATCCTAAACTCCAGTATCCTAAACTCCAGCATCCGCATGTCCAGTATCCTAAACTCCAGTATCCTAAACTCCAGCATCCGCATGTCCAGTATCCTAAACTCCAGCATCCTAAACTCCAGCATCCTAAACTCCAGTATCCTAAACTCCAGCATCCGCATGTCCAGTATCCTAAACTCCAGCATCCGCCTGTCCAGTATCCTAAACTCCAGTATCCTAAACTCCAGTATCCTAAACTCCAGTATCCTAAACTCCAGCGTCCGCATGTCCAGTATCCTAAACTCCAGCATCCGCATGTCCAGTATCCTAAACTCCAGCATCCGCCTGTCCAGTATCCTAAACTCCAGTATCCTAAACTCCAGTATCCTAAACTCCAGCATCCTAAACTCCAGCATCCGCATGTCCAGTATCCTAAACTCCAGCATCCTAAACTCCAGTATCCTAAACTCCAGCATCCGCATGTCCAGTATCCTAAACTCCAGCATCCGCCTGTCCAGTATCCTAAACTCCAGCATCCGCCTGTCCAGTATCCTAAACTCCAGTATCCTAAACTCCAGCATCCTAAACTCCAGCATCCTAAACTCCAGCATCCTAAACTCCAGCATCCTAAACTCCAGCATCCGCATGTCCAGTATCCTAAACTCCAGTATCCTAAACTCCAGTATCCTAAACTCCAGCATCCGCATGTCCAGTATCCTAAACTCCAGTATCCTAAACTCCAGTTTCCTAAACTCCAGCATCCGCATGTCCAGTATCCTAAACTCCAGTATCCTAAACTCCAGTATCCTAAACTCCAGCATCCGCATGTCCAGTATCCTAAACTCCAGTATCCTAAACTCCAGCATCCGCATGTCCAGTATCCTAAACTCCAGAATCCTAAACTCCAGAATCCTAAACTCCAGCATCCTAAACTCCAGCATCCTAAACTCCAGCATCCTAAACTCCAGCATCCTAAACTCCAGCATCCTAAACTCCAGCATCCTAAACTCCAGCATCCGCATGTCCAGTATCCTAAACTCCAGCATCCTAAACTCCAGCATCCTAAACTCCAGCATCCTAAACTCCAGCATCCTAAACTCCAGCATCCTAAACTCCAGCATCCTAAACTCCAGCATCCTAAAATCCAGTATCCTAAACTCCAGCATCCGCCTGTCCAGTATCCTAAACTCCAGCATCCGCCTGTCCAGTATCCTAAACTCCAGCATCCGCCTGTCCAGTATCCTAAACTCCAGCATCCGCCTGTCCAGTATCCTAAACTCCAGCATCCGCCTGTCCAGTATCCTAAACTCCAGTATCCTAAACTCCAGCATCCGCATGTCCAGCATCCTAAACTCCAGTATCCTAAACTCCAGTATCCTAAACTCCAGCATCCGCATGTCCAGTATCCTAAACTCCAGTATCCTAAACTCCAGTATCCTAAACTCCAGCATCCGCATGTCCAGTATCCTAAACTCCAGTATCCTAAACTCCAGTTTCCTAAACTCCAGCATCCGCATGTCCAGTATCCTAAACTCCAGTATCCTAAACTCCAGTATCCTAAACTCCAGCATCCGCATGTCCAGCATCCTAAACTCCAGTATCCTAAACTCCAGTATCCTAAACTCCAGCATCCGCATGTCCAGTATCCTAAACTCCAGCATCCTAAACTCCAGCATCCGCATGTCCAGTATCCTAAACTCCAGTATCCTAAACTCCAGCGTCCGCATGTACAGTATCCTAAACTCCAGTATCCTAAACTCCAGCGTCCGCATGTCCAGTATCCTAAACTCCAGTATCCTAAACTCCAGTATCCAAAACTCCAGCATCCGCATGTCCAGTATCCTAAACTCCAGTATCCTAAACTCCAGTATCCTAAACTCCAGTATCCTAAACTCCAGCATCCGCATGTCCAGTATCCTAAACTCCAGCATCCGCATGTCCAGTATCCTAAACTCCAGTATCCTAAACTCCAGTATCCTAAACTCCAGTATCCTAAACTCCAGCATCCGCATGTCCAGTATCCTAAACTCCAGTATCCTAAACTCCAGCATCCGCATGTCCAGTATCCTAAACTCCAGTATCCTAAACTCCAGCATCCGCATGTCCAGTATCCTAAACTCCAGCATCCGCCTGTCCAGTATCCTAAACTCCAGCATCCGCCTGTCCAGTATCCTAAACTCCAGTATCCTAAACTCCAGTATCCTAAACTCCAGTATCCTAAACTCCAGCATCCGCATGTCCAGTATCCTAAACTCCAGTATCCTAAACTCCAGTATCCTAAACTCCAGTATCCTAAACTCCAGCATCCGCATGTCCAGTATCCTAAACTCCAGTATCCTAAACTCCAGTATCCTAAACTCCAGTATCCTAAACTCCAGTATCCTAAACTCCAGTAACCTAAACTCCAGCATCCGCATGTCCAGTATCCTAAACTCCAGTATCCTAAACTCCAGTATCCTAAACTCCAGTATCCTAAACTCCAGTATCCTAAACTCCAGCATCCGCATGTCCAGTATCCTAAACTCCAGTATCCTAAACTCCAGTATCCTAAACTCCAGTATCCTAAACTCCAGCATCCGCATGTCCAGTATCCTAAACTCCAGTATCCTAAACTCCAGTATCCTAAACTCCAGTATCCTAAACTCCAGCATCCGCATGTCCAGTATCCTAAACTCCAGTATCCTAAACTCCAGTATCCTAAACTCCAGCATCCGCATGTCCAGTATCCTAAACTCCAGTATCCTAAACTCCAGTATCCTAAACTCCAGCATCCGCATGTCCAGTATCCTAAACTCCAGTATCCTAAACTCCAGTATCCTAAACTCCAGCATCCGCATGTCCAGTATCCTAAACTCCAGTATCCTAAACTCCAGCATCCGCATGTCCAGTATCCTAAACTCCAGTATCCTAAACTCCAGTATCCTAAACTCCAGTATCCTAAACTCCAGTATCCTAAACTCCAGCATCCGCATGTCCAGTATCCTAAACTCCAGCATCCTAAACTCCAGCATCCTAAACTCCAGCATCCTAAACTCCAGCATCCTAAACTCCAGCATCCTAAACTCCAGCATCCTAAACTCCAGCATCCGCATATCCAGTATCCTAAACTCCAGCATCCTAAACTCCAGCATCCTAAACTCCAGCATCCGCATGTCCAGTATCCTAAACTCCAGTATCCTAAACTCCAGTATCCTAAACTCCAGCATCCGCATGTCCAGTATCCTAAACTCCAGTATCCTAAACTCCAGTATCCTAAACTCCAGCATCCGCATGTCCAGTATCCTAAACTCCAGTATCCTAAACTCCAGCATCCGCATGTCCAGTATCCTAAACTCCAGTATCCTAAACTCCAGCATCCGCATGTCCAGTATCCTAAACTCCAGTATCCTAAACTCCAGCATCCGCCTGTCCAGTATCCTAAACTCCAGTATCCTAAACTCCAGCATCCTAAACTCCAGCATCCTAAACTCCAGCATCCGCATGTCCAGTATCCTAAACTCCAGCATCCGCCTGTCCAGTATCCTAAACTCCAGTATCCTAAACTCCAGCGTCCGCCTGTCCAGTATCCTAAACTCCAGTATCGTAAACTCCAGCATCCTAAACTCCAGTATCCTAAACTCCAGCATCCGCATGTCCAGTATCCTAAACTCCAGCATCCGCCTGTCCAGTATCCTAATCTCCAGTATCCTAAACTCCAGCGTCCGCCTGTCCAGTATCCTAAACTCCAGTATCCTAAACTCCAGTATCCTAAACTCCAGTATCCTAAACTCCAGTATCCTAAACTCCAGCATCCGCATGTCCAGTATCCTAAACTCCAGTATCCTAAACTCCAGCATCCGCATGTCCAGTATCCTAAACTCCAGTATCCTAAACTCCAGCATCCGCATGTCCAGTATCCTAAACTCCAGTATCCTAAACTCCAGCATCCGCATGTCCAGTATCCTAAACTCCAGTATCCTAAACTCCAGCATCCGCCTGTCCAGTATCCTAAACTCCAGTATCCTAAACTCCAGCATCCTAAACTCCAGTATCCTAAACTCCAGCATCCGCATGTCCAGTATCCTAAACTCCAGCGTCCGCCTGTCCAGTATCCTAAACTCCAGTATCCTAAACTCCAGCGTCCGCCTGTCCAGTATCCTAAACTCCAGTATCCTAAACTCCAGCATCCTAAACTCCAGTATCCTAAACTCCAGCATCCTAAACTCCAGTATCCTAAACTCCAGCATCCGCATGTCCAGTATCCTAAACTCCAGCATCCTAAACTCCAGCATCCGCATGTCCAGTATCCTAAACTCCAGTATCCTAAACTCCAGTATCCTAAACTCCAGCATCCGCATGTCCAGTATCCTAAACTCCAGTATCCTAAACTCCAGTATCCTAAACTCCAGCATCCGCATGTCCAGTATCCTAAACTCCAGTATCCTAAACTCCAGCATCCGCATGTCCAGTATCCTAAACTCCAGCATCCTAAACTCCAGCATCCTAAACTCCAGCATCCTAAACTCGAGCATCCTAAACTCCAGCATCCTAAACTCCAGCATCCTAAACTCCAGCATCCGCATATCCAGTATCCTAAACTCCAGCATCCTAAACTCCAGTATCCTAAACTCCAGCATCCGCATGTCCAGTATCCTAAACTCCAGTATCCTAAACTCCAGTATCCTAAACTCCAGCATCCGCATGTCCAGTATCCTAAACTCCAGTATCCTAAACTCCAGTATCCTAAACTCCAGCATCCGCATGTCCAGTATCCTAAACTCCAGTATCCTAAACTCCAGCATCCGCATGTCCAGTATCCTAAACTCCAGTATCCTAAACTCCAGCATCCGCATGTCCAGTATTTTAAACTCCAGTATCCTAAACTCCAGCGTCCGCCTGTCCAGTATCCTAAACTCCAGTATCCTAAACTCCAGCATCCTAAACTCCAGTATCCTAAACTCCAGCATCCGCATGTCCAGTATCCTAAACTCCAGCATCCGCCTGTCCAGTATCCTAAACTCCAGTATCCTAAACTCCAGCGTCCGCCTGTCCAGTATCCTAAACTCCAGTATCCTAAACTCCAGCATCCTAAACTCCAGTATCCTAAACTCCAGCATCCGCATGTCCAGTATCCTAAACTCCAGCATCCGCCTGTCCAGTATCCTAATCTCCAGTATCCTAAACTCCAGCGTCCGCCTGTCCAGTATCCTAAACTCCAGTATCCTAAACTCCAGTATCCTAAACTCCAGTATCCTAAACTCCAGCATCCGCACGTCCAGTATCCTAAACTCCAGTATCCTAAACTCCAGTATCCTAAACTCCAGCATACGCATGTCCAGTATCCTAAACTCCAGTATCCTAAACTCCAGCGTCCGCCTGTCCAGTATCCTAAACTCCAGCATCCTAAACTCCAGCATCCTAAACTCCAGTATCCTAAACTCCAGCATCCGCATGTCCAGTATCCTAAACTCCAGCATCCGCCTGTCCAGTATCCTAAACTCCAGCATCCGCCTGTCCAGTATCTTAAACTCCAGTATCCTAAACTCCAGTATCCTAAACTCCAGTATCCTAAACTCCAGTATCCTAAACTCCAGTATCCTAAACTCCAGCATCCGCATGTCCAGTATCCTAAACTCCAGTATCCTAAACTCCAGTATCCTAAACTCCAGCATCCGCATGTCCAGTATCCTAAACTCCAGCATCCTAAACTCCAGCATCCTAAACTCCAGCATCCTAAACTCCAGCATCCTAAACTCCAGCATCCTAAACTCCAGCATCCTAAACTCCAGCATCCGCATATCCAGTATCCTAAACTCCAGCATCCTAAACTCCAGTATCCTAAACTCCAGCATCCGCATGTCCAGTATCCTAAACTCCAGTATCCTAAACTCCAGTATCCTAAACTCCAGCATCCGCATGTCCAGTATCCTAAACTCCAGTATCCTAAACTCCAGTATCCTAAACTCCAGCATCCGCATGTCCAGTATCCTAAACTCCAGTATCCTAAACTCCAGCATCCGCATGTCCAGTATCCTAAACTCCAGTATCCTAAACTCCAGCATCCGCATGTCCAGTATCCTAAACTCCAGTATCCTAAACTCCAGCGTCCGCCTGTCCAGTATCCTAAACTCCAGTATCCTAAACTCCAGCATCCTAAACTCCAGTATCCTAAACTCCAGCATCCGCATGTCCAGTATCCTAAACTCCAGCATCCGCCTGTCCAGTATCCTAAACTCCAGTATCCTAAACTCCAGCGTCCGCCTGTCCAGTATCCTAAACTCCAGTATCCTAAACTCCAGCATCCTAAACTCCAGTATCCTAAACTCCAGCATCCGCATGTCCAGTATCCTAAACTCCAGCATCCGCCTGTCCAGTATCCTAATCTCCAGTATCCTAAACTCCAGCGTCCGCCTGTCCAGTATCCTAAACTCCAGTATCCTAAACTCCAGTATCCTAAACTCCAGTATCCTAAACTCCAGCATCCGCACGTCCAGTATCCTAAACTCCAGTATCCTAAACTCCAGTATCCTAAACTCCAGCATACGCATGTCCAGTATCCTAAACTCCAGTATCCTAAACTCCAGCGTCCGCCTGTCCAGTATCCTAAACTCCAGCATCCTAAACTCCAGCATCCTAAACTCCAGTATCCTAAACTCCAGCATCCGCATGTCCAGTATCCTAAACTCCAGCATCCGCCTGTCCAGTATCCTAAACTCCAGCATCCGCCTGTCCAGTATCCTAAACTCCAGTATCCTAAACTCCAGTATCCTAAATTCCAGTATCCTAAACTCCAGTATCCTAAACTCCAGTATCCTAAACTCCAGCATCCGCATGTCCAGTATCCTAAACTCCAGTATCCTAAACTCCAGTATCCTAAACTCTAGCATCCGCATGTCCAGTATCCTAAACTCCAGCATCCTAAACTCCAGCATCCTAAACTCCAGCATCCTAAACTCCAGCATCCTAAACTCCAGCATCCTAAACTCCAGCATCCTAAACTCCAGCATCCGCATATCCAGTATCCTAAACTCCAGCATCCTAAACTCCAGTATCCTAAACTCCAGCATCCGCATGTCCAGTATCCTAAACTCCAGTATCCTAAACTCCAGTATCCTAAACTCCAGCATCCGCATGTCCAGTATCCTAAACTCCAGTATCCTAAACTCCAGTATCCTAAACTCCAGCATCCGCATGTCCAGTATCCTAAACTCCAGTATCCTAAACTCCAGCATCCGCATGTCCAGTATCCTAAACTCCAGTATCCTAAACTCCAGCATCCGCATGTCCAGTATCCTAAACTCCAGTATCCTAAACTCCAGCGTCCGCCTGTCCAGTATCCTAAACTCCAGTATCCTAAACTCCAGCATCCTAAACTCCAGTATCCTAAACTCCAGCATCCGCATGTCCAGTATCCTAAACTCCAGCATCCGCCTGTCCAGTATCCTAAACTCCAGTATCCTAAACTCCAGCGTCCGCCTGTCCAGTATCCTAAACTCCAGTATCCTAAACTCCAGCATCCTAAACTCCAGTATCCTAAACTCCAGCATCCGCATGTCCAGTATCCTAAACTCCAGCATCCGCCTGTCCAGTATCCTAATCTCCAGTATCCTAAACTCCAGTGTCCGCCTGTCCAGTATCCTAAACTCCAGTATCCTAAACTCCAGTATCCTAAACTCCAGCATCCGCACGTCCAGTATCCTAAACTCCAGTATCCTAAACTCCAGTATCCTAAACTCCAGCATACGCATGTCCAGTATCCTAAACTCCAGTATCCTAAACTCCACCGTCCGCCTGTCCAGTATCCTAAACTCCAGCATCCTAAACTCCAGCATCCTAAACTCCAGTATCCTAAACTCCAGCATCCGCATGTCCAGTATCCTAAACTCCAGCATCCGCCTGTCCAGTATCCTAAACTCCAGCATCCGCCTGTCCAGTATCCTAAACTCCAGTATCCTAAACTCCAGTATCCTAAACTCCAGTATCCTAAACTCCAGTATCCTAAACTCCAGTATCCTAAACTCCAGCATCCGCATGTCCAGTATCCTAAACTCCAGTATCCTAAACTCCAGTATCCTAAACTCTAGCATCCGCATGTCCAGTATCCTAAACTCCAGCATCCGCATGTCCAGTATCCTAAACTCCAGTATCCTAAACTCCAGCATCCGCATGTCCAGTATCCTAAACTCCAGTATCCTAAACTCCAGTATCCTAAACTCCAGTATCCTAAACTCCAGCATCCTAAACTCCAGCATCCTAAACTCCAGTATCCTAAACTCCAGCATCCGCATGTCCAGTATCCTAAACTCCAGCATCCGCCTTTCCAGTATCCTAATCTCCAGTATCCTAAACTCCAGCGTCCGCCTGTCCAGTATCCTAAACTCCAGTATCCTAAACTCCAGTATCCTAAACTCCAGTATCCTAAACTCCAGCATCCGCACGTCCAGTATCCTAAACTCCAGTATCCTAAACTCCAGTATCCTAAACTCCAGCATACGCATGTCCAGTATCCTAAACTCCAGTATCCTAAACTCCAGCGTCCGCCTGTCCAGTATCCTAAACTCCAGCATCCTAAACTCCAGCATCCTAAACTCCAGTATCCTAAACTCCAGCATCCGCATGTCCAGTATCCTAAACTCCAGCATCCGCCTGTCCAGTATCCTAAACTCCAGCATCCGCCTGTCCAGTATCCTAAACTCCAGTATCCTAAACTCCAGTATCCTAAACTCCAGTATCCTAAACTCCAGCATCCGCATGTCCAGTATCCTAAACTCCAGTATCCTAAACTCCAGTATCCTAAACTCTAGCATCCGCATGTCCAGTATCCTAAACTCCAGTATCCTAAACTCCAGTATCCTAAACTCCAGCATGTGCATGTCCAGTATCCTAAACTCCAGTATCCTAAACTCCAGCATCCGCATGTCCAGTATCCTAAACTCCAGCATCTGCCTGTCCAGTATCCTAAACTCCAGTATCCTAAACTCCAGCATCCGCATGTCCAGTCTCCTAAACTCCAGTATCCTAAACTCCAGTATCCGAAACTCCAGCATCCGCCTGTCCAGTATCCTAAACTCCAGTATCCTAAACTCCAGCGTCCGCCTGTCCAGTATCCTAAACTCCAGTATCCTAAACTCCAGCATCCTAAACTCCAGTATCCTAAACTCCAGCATCCGCATGTCCAGTATCCTAAACTCCAGCATCCGCCTGTCCAGTATCCTAAACTCCAGCATCCGCCTGTCCAGTATCCTAAACTCCAGTATCCTAAACTCCAGTATCCTAAACTCCAGTATCCTAAACTCCAGTATCCTAAACTCCAGCATCCGCATGTCCAGTATCCTAAACTCCAGTATCCTAAACTCCAGTATCCTAAACTCCAGTATCCTAAACTCCAGTATCCTAAACTCCAGTATCCTAAACTCCAGTATCCTAAACTCCAGCATCCGCATGTCCAGTATCCTAAACTCCAGTATCCTAAACTCCAGTATCCTAAACTCCAGCATCCGCATGTCCAGTATCCTAAACTCCAGCATCCTAAACTCCAGTATCCTAAACTCCAGCATCCGCATGTCCAGTATCCTAAACTCCAGCATCCGCCTGTCCAGTATCCTAAACTCCAGCATCCGCCTGTCCAGTATCCTAAACTCCAGTATCCTAAACTCCAGTATCCTAAACTCCAGCATCTGCATGTCCAGTATCCTAAACTCCAGTATCCTAAACTCCAGTATCCTAAACTCCAGTATCCTAAACTCCAGTATCCTAAACTCCAGTATCCTAAACTCCAGTATCCTAAACTCCAGTATCCTAAACTCCAGAATCCGCATGTCCAGTATCCTAAACTCCAGTATCCTAAACTCCAGTATCCTAAACTCCAGTATCCTAAACTCCAGCATCCGCATGTCCAGTATCCTAAACTCCAGTATCCTAAACTCCAGTATCCTAAACTCCAGCATCCGCATGTCCAGTATCCTAAACTCCAGTATCCTAAACTCCAGTATCCTAAACTCCAGTATCCTAAACTCCAGCATCCGCATGTCCAGTATCCTAAACTCCAGTATCCGCCTGTCCAGTATCCTAAACTCCAGCATCCGCCTGTCCAGTATCCTAAACTCCAGCATCCGCCTGTCCAGTATCCTAAACTCCAGCATCCGCCTGTCCAGTATCCTAAACTCCAGTATCCTAAACTCCAGTATCCTAAACTCCAGTATCCTAAACTCCAGCATCCGCATGTCCAGTATCCTAAACTCCAGTATCCTAAACTCCAGTATCCTAAACTCCAGTATCCTAAACTCCAGTATCCTAAACTCCAGTATCCTAAACTCCAGCATCCGCATGTCCAGTATCCTAAACTCCAGTATCCTAAACTCCAGTATCCTAAACTCCAGTATCCTAAACTCCAGAATCCGCATGTCCAGTATCCTAAACTCCAGTATCCTAAACTCCAGCATCCGCATGTCCAGTATCCTAAACTCCAGTATCCTAAACTCCAGTATCCTAAACTCCAGCATCCGCATGTCCAGTATCCTAAACTCCAGTATCCTAAACTCCAGTATCCTAAACTCCAGTATCCTAAACTCCAGCATCCGCATGTCCAGTATCCTAAACTCCAGTATCCTAAACTCCAGTATCCTAAACTCCAGTATCCTAAACTCCAGTATCCTAAACTCCAGCATCCGCATGTCCAGTATCCTAAACTCCAGTATCCTAAACTCCAGCATCCTAAACTCCAGTATCCTAAACTCCAGCATCCGCATGTCCAGTATCCTAAACTCCAGCATCCGCCTGTCCAGTATCCTAAACTCCAGCATCCGCCTGTCCAGTATCCTAAACTCCAGTATCCTAAACTCCAGTATCCTAAACTCCAGCATCCGCATGTCCAGTATCCTAAACTCCAGTATCCTAAACTCCAGTATCCTAAACTCCAGTATCCTAAACTCCAGTATCCTAAACTCCAGTATCCTAAACTCCAGTATCCTAAACTCCAGTATCCTAAACTCCAGTATCCTAAACTCCAGAATCCGCATGTCCAGTATCCTAAACTCCAGTATCCTAAACTCCAGTATCCTAAACTCCAGTATCCTAAACTCCAGCATCCGCATGTCCAGTATCCTAAACTCCAGTATCCTAAACTCCAGTATCCTAAACTCCAGCATCCGCATGTCCAGTATCCTAAACTCCAGTATCCTAAACTCCAGTATCCTAAACTCCAGTATCCTAAACTCCAGCATCCGCATGTCCAGTATCCTAAACTCCAGCATCCGCCTGTCCAGTATCCTAAACTCCAGCATCCGCCTGTCCAGTATCCTAAACTCCAGCATCCGCCTGTCCAGTATCCTAAACTCCAGCATCCGCCTGTCCAGTATCCTAAACTCCAGTATCCTAAACTCCAGTATCCTAAACTCCAGTATCCTAAACTCCAGCATCCGCATGTCCAGTATCCTAAACTCCAGTATCCTAAACTCCAGTATCCTAAACTCCAGTATCCTAAACTCCAGTATCCTAAACTCCAGTATCCTAAACTCCAGCATCCGCATGTCCAGTATCCTAAACTCCAGTATCCTAAACTCCAGTATCCTAAACTCCAGTATCCTAAACTCCAGAATCCGCATGTCCAGTATCCTAAACTCCAGTATCCTAAACTCCAGCATCCGCATGTCCAGTATCCTAAACTCCAGTATCCTAAACTCCAGTATCCTAAACTCCAGCATCCGCATGTCCAGTATCCTAAACTCCAGTATCCTAAACTCCAGTATCCTAAACTCCAGTATCCTAAACTCCAGCATCCGCATGTCCAGTATCCTAAACTCCAGTATCCTAAACTCCAGTATCCTAAACTCCAGCATCCGCATGTCCAGTATCCTAAACTCCAGTATCCTAAACTCCAGCATCCGCATGTCCAGTATCCTAAACTCCAGTATCCTAAACTCCAGCATCCTAAACTCCAGCATCCTAAACTCCAGTATCCTAAACTCCAGCATCCGCATGTCCAGTATCCTAAACTCCAGTATCCTAAACTCCAGTATCCTAAACTCCAGCATCTGCATGTCCAGTATCCTAAACTCCAGTATCCTAAACTCCAGTATCCTAAACTCCAGTATCCTAAACTCCAGTATCCTAAACTCCAGTATCCTAAACTCCAGTATCCTAAACTCCAGCATCCGCATGTCCAGTATCCTAAACTCCAGTATCCTTAACTCCAGTATCCTAAACTCCAGCATCCGCATGTCCAGTATCCTAAACTCCAGTATCCTAAACTCCAGTATCCTAAACTCCAGCATCCGCATGTCCAGTATCCTAAACTCCAGTATCCTAAACTCCAGCATCCTAAACTCCAGCATCCTAAACTCCAGCATCCTAAACTCCAGTATCCTAAACTCCAGCATCCTAAACTCCAGCATCCTAAACTCCAGCATCCTAAACTCCAGCATCCTAAACTCCAGCATCCTAAACTCCAGCATCCGCATGTCCAGTATCCTAAACTCCAGCATCCTAAACTCCAGCATCCTAAACTCCAGCATCCTAAACTCCAGCATCCTAAACTCCAGCATCCGCATGTCCAGTATCCTAAACTCCAGTATCCTAAACTCCAGTATCCTAAACTCCAGCATCCGCATGTCCAGTATCCTAAACTCCAGTATCCTAAACTCCAGTATCCTAAACTCCAGCATCCTAAACTCCAGTATCCTAAACTCCAGCATCCGCATGTCCAGTATCCTAAACTCCAGTATCCTAAACTCCAGCATCCGCATGTCCAGTATCCTAAACTCCAGTATCCTAAACTCCAGTATCCTAAACTCCAGTATCCTAAACTCCAGCATCCGCATGTCCAGTTTCCTAAACTCCAGTATCCTAAACTCCAGTATCCTAAACTCCAGCATCCGCATGTCCAGTATCCTAAACTCCAGTATCCTAAACTCCAGCATCCGCATGTCCAGTATCCTAAACTCCAGCATCCTAAACTCCAGCATCCTAAACTCCAGTATCCTAAACTCCAGCATCCGCATGTCCAGTATCCTAAACTCCAGCATCCGCCTGTCCAGTATCCTAAACTCCAGTATCCTAAACTCCAGTATCCTAAACTCCAGTATCCTAAACTCCAGCGTCCGCATGTCCAGTATCCTAAACTCCAGCATCCGCATGTCCAGTATCCTAAACTCCAGCATCCGCCTGTCCAGTATCCTAAACTCCAGTATCCTAAACTCCAGTATCCTAAACTCCAGCATCCTAAACTCCAGCATCCGCATGTCCAGTATCCTAAACTCCAGCATCCTAAACTCCAGTATCCTAAACTCCAGCATCCGCATGTCCAGTATCCTAAACTCCAGCATCCGCCTGTCCAGTATCCTAAACTCCAGCATCCGCCTGTCCAGTATCCTAAACTCCAGTATCCTAAACTCCAGCATCCTAAACTCCAGCATCCTAAACTCCAGCATCCTAAACTCCAGCATCCTAAACTCCAGCATCCGCATGTCCAGTATCCTAAACTCCAGTATCCTAAACTCCAGTATCCTAAACTCCAGCATCCGCATGTCCAGTATCCTAAACTCCAGTATCCTAAACTCCAGTTTCCTAAACTCCAGCATCCGCATGTCCAGTATCCTAAACTCCAGTATCCTAAACTCCAGTATCCTAAACTCCAGCATCCGCATGTCCAGTATCCTAAACTCCAGTATCCTAAACTCCAGCATCCGCATGTCCAGTATCCTAAACTCCAGAATCCTAAACTCCAGAATCC
Source organism: Paramisgurnus dabryanus (assembly GCF_030506205.2). Lineage (NCBI taxonomy): Eukaryota > Metazoa > Chordata > Actinopteri > Cypriniformes > Cobitidae > Paramisgurnus > Paramisgurnus dabryanus. The sequence continues at coordinate 881,993 of NC_133350.1, read as the reverse complement.
TAAACTCCAGCATCCTAAACTCCAGCATCCTAAACTCCAGCATCCTAAACTCCAGCATCCTAAACTCCAGCATCCTAAACTCCAGTATCCTAAACTCCAGCATCCGCATGTCCAGTATCCTAAACTCCAGCATCCTAAACTCCAGCATCCTAAACTCCAGCATCCTAAACTCCAGCATCCTAAACTCCAGCATCCTAAACTCCAGCATCCTAAACTCCAGCATCCTAAAATCCAGTATCCTAAACTCCAGCATCCGCCTGTCCAGTATCCTAAACTCCAGCATCCGCCTGTCCAGTATCCTAAACTCCAGCATCCGCCTGTCCAGTATCCTAAACTCCAGCATCCGCCTGTCCAGTATCCTAAACTCCAGCATCCGCCTGTCCAGTATCCTAAACTCCAGTATCCTAAACTCCAGCATCCGCATGTCCAGCATCCTAAACTCCAGTATCCTAAACTCCAGTATCCTAAACTCCAGCATCCGCATGTCCAGTATCCTAAACTCCAGTATCCTAAACTCCAGTATCCTAAACTCCAGCATCCGCATGTCCAGTATCCTAAACTCCAGTATCCTAAACTCCAGTTTCCTAAACTCCAGCATCCGCATGTCCAGTATCCTAAACTCCAGTATCCTAAACTCCAGCATCCGCATGTCCAGCATCCTAAACTCCAGTATCCTAAACTCCAGTATCCTAAACTCCAGCATCCGCATGTCCAGTATCCTAAACTCCAGCATCCTAAACTCCAGCATCCGCATGTCCAGTATCCTAAACTCCAGTATCCTAAACTCCAGCGTCCGCATGTACAGTATCCTAAACTCCAGTATCCTAAACTCCAGCGTCCGCATGTCCAGTATCCTAAACTCCAGTATCCTAAACTCCAGTATCCAAAACTCCAGCATCCGCATGTCCAGTATCCTAAACTCCAGTATCCTAAACTCCAGTATCCTAAACTCCAGTATCCTAAACTCCAGCATCCGCATGTCCAGTATCCTAAACTCCAGCATCCGCATGTCCAGTATCCTAAACTCCAGTATCCTAAACTCCAGTATCCTAAACTCCAGTATCCTAAACTCCAGCATCCGCATGTCCAGTATCCTAAACTCCAGTATCCTAAACTCCAGCATCCGCATGTCCAGTATCCTAAACTCCAGTATCCTAAACTCCAGCATCCGCATGTCCAGTATCCTAAACTCCAGCATCCGCCTGTCCAGTATCCTAAACTCCAGCATCCGCCTGTCCAGTATCCTAAACTCCAGTATCCTAAACTCCAGTATCCTAAACTCCAGTATCCTAAACTCCAGCATCCGCATGTCCAGTATCCTAAACTCCAGTATCCTAAACTCCAGTATCCTAAACTCCAGTATCCTAAACTCCAGTATCCTAAACTCCAGCATCCGCATGTCCAGTATCCTAAACTCCAGTATCCTAAACTCCAGTATCCTAAACTCCAGTATCCTAAACTCCAGTATCCTAAACTCCAGTAACCTAAACTCCAGCATCCGCATGTCCAGTATCCTAAACTCCAGTATCCTAAACTCCAGTATCCTAAACTCCAGTATCCTAAACTCCAGTATCCTAAACTCCAGCATCCGCATGTCCAGTATCCTAAACTCCAGTATCCTAAACTCCAGTATCCTAAACTCCAGTATCCTAAACTCCAGCATCCGCATGTCCAGTATCCTAAACTCCAGTATCCTAAACTCCAGTATCCTAAACTCCAGTATCCTAAACTCCAGCATCCGCATGTCCAGTATCCTAAACTCCAGTATCCTAAACTCCAGTATCCTAAACTCCAGCATCCGCATGTCCAGTATCCTAAACTCCAGTATCCTAAACTCCAGTATCCTAAACTCCAGCATCCGCATGTCCAGTATCCTAAACTCCAGTATCCTAAACTCCAGTATCCTAAACTCCAGCATCCGCATGTCCAGTATCCTAAACTCCAGTATCCTAAACTCCAGCATCCGCATGTCCAGTATCCTAAACTCCAGTATCCTAAACTCCAGTATCCTAAACTCCAGTATCCTAAACTCCAGTATCCTAAACTCCAGCTTCCGCATGTCCAGCATCCTAAACTCCAGCATCCTAAACTCCAGCATCCTAAACTCCAGCATCCTAAACTCCAGCATCCTAAACTCCAGCATCCTAAACTCCAGCATCCTAAACTCCAGCATCCGCATATCCAGTATCCTAAACTCCAGCATCCTAAACTCCAGCATCCTAAACTCCAGCATCCGCATGTCCAGTATCCTAAACTCCAGTATCCTAAACTCCAGTATCCTAAACTCCAGCATCCGCATGTCCAGTATCCTAAACTCCAGTATCCTAAACTCCAGTATCCTAAACTCCAGCATCCGCATGTCCAGTATCCTAAACTCCAGTATCCTAAACTCCAGCATCCGCATGTCCAGTATCCTAAACTCCAGTATCCTAAACTCCAGCATCCGCATGTCCAGTATCCTAAACTCCAGTATCCTAAACTCCAGCATCCGCCTGTCCAGTATCCTAAACTCCAGTATCCTAAACTCCAGCATCCTAAACTCCAGCATCCTAAACTCCAGCATCCTAAACTCCAGCATCCGCATGTCCAGTATCCTAAACTCCAGCATCCGCCTGTCCAGTATCCTAAACTCCAGTATCCTAAACTCCAGCGTCCGCCTGTCCAGTATCCTAAACTCCAGTATCGTAAACTCCAGCATCCTAAACTCCAGTATCCTAAACTCCAGCATCCGCATGTCCAGTATCCTAAACTCCAGCATCCGCCTGTCCAGTATCCTAATCTCCAGTATCCTAAACTCCAGCGTCCGCCTGTCCAGTATCCTAAACTCCAGTATCCTAAACTCCAGTATCCTAAACTCCAGTATCCTAAACTCCAGTATCCTAAACTCCAGCATCCGCATGTCCAGTATCCTAAACTCCAGTATCCTAAACTCCAGCATCCGCATGTCCAGTATCCTAAACTCCAGTATCCTAAACTCCAGCATCCGCATGTCCAGTATCCTAAACTCCAGTATCCTAAACTCCAGCATCCGCATGTCCAGTATCCTAAACTCCAGTATCCTAAACTCCAGCATCCGCCTGTCCAGTATCCTAAACTCCAGTATCCTAAACTCCAGCATCCTAAACTCCAGTATCCTAAACTCCAGCATCCGCATGTCCAGTATCCTAAACTCCAGCGTCCGCCTGTCCAGTATCCTAAACTCCAGTATCCTAAACTCCAGCGTCCGCCTGTCCAGTATCCTAAACTCCAGTATCCTAAACTCCAGCATCCTAAACTCCAGTATCCTAAACTCCAGCATCCTAAACTCCAGTATCCTAAACTCCAGCATCCGCATGTCCAGTATCCTAAACTCCAGCATCCTAAACTCCAGCATCCGCATGTCCAGTATCCTAAACTCCAGTATCCTAAACTCCAGTATCCTAAACTCCAGCATCCGCATGTCCAGTATCCTAAACTCCAGTATCCTAAACTCCAGTATCCTAAACTCCAGCATCCGCATGTCCAGTATCCTAAACTCCAGTATCCTAAACTCCAGCATCCGCATGTCCAGCATCCTAAACTCCAGCATCCTAAACTCCAGCATCCTAAACTCCAGCATCCTAAACTCGAGCATCCTAAACTCCAGCATCCTAAACTCCAGCATCCTAAACTCCAGCATCCGCATATCCAGTATCCTAAACTCCAGCATCCTAAACTCCAGTATCCTAAACTCCAGCATCCGCATGTCCAGTATCCTAAACTCCAGTATCCTAAACTCCAGTATCCTAAACTCCAGCATCCGCATGTCCAGTATCCTAAACTCCAGTATCCTAAACTCCAGTATCCTAAACTCCAGTATCCTAAACTCCAGCATCCGCATGTCCAGTATCCTAAACTCCAGTATCCTAAACTCCAGCATCCGCATGTCCAGTATCCTAAACTCCAGTATCCTAAACTCCAGCATCCGCATGTCCAGTATCCTAAACTCCAGTATCCTAAACTCCAGCGTCCGCCTGTCCAGTATCCTAAACTCCAGTATCCTAAACTCCAGCATCCTAAACTCCAGTATCCTAAACTCCAGCATCCGCATGTCCAGTATCCTAAACTCCAGCATCCGCCTGTCCAGTATCCTAAACTCCAGTATCCTAAACTCCAGCGTCCGCCTGTCCAGTATCCTAAACTCCAGTATCCTAAACTCCAGCATCCTAAACTCCAGTATCCTAAACTCCAGCATCCGCATGTCCAGTATCCTAAACTCCAGCATCCGCCTGTCCAGTATCCTAATCTCCAGTATCCTAAACTCCAGCGTCCGCCTGTCCAGTATCCTAAACTCCAGTATCCTAAACTCCAGTATCCTAAACTCCAGTATCCTAAACTCCAGCATCCGCACGTCCAGTATCCTAAACTCCAGTATCCTAAACTCCAGTATCCTAAACTCCAGCATACGCATGTCCAGTATCCTAAACTCCAGTATCCTAAACTCCAGCGTCCGCCTGTCCAGTATCCTAAACTCCAGCATCCTAAACTCCAGCATCCTAAACTCCAGTATCCTAAACTCCAGCATCCGCATGTCCAGTATCCTAAACTCCAGCATCCGCCTGTCCAGTATCCTAAACTCCAGCATCCGCCTGTCCAGTATCTTAAACTCCAGTATCCTAAACTCCAGTATCCTAAACTCCAGTATCCTAAACTCCAGTATCCTAAACTCCAGTATCCTAAACTCCAGCATCCGCATGTCCAGTATCCTAAACTCCAGTATCCTAAACTCCAGTATCCTAAACTCTAGCATCCGCATGTCCAGTATCCTAAACTCCAGCATCCTAAACTCCAGCATCCTAAACTCCAGCATCCTAAACTCCAGCATCCTAAACTCCAGCATCCTAAACTCCAGCATCCTAAACTCCAGCATCCGCATATCCAGTATCCTAAACTCCAGCATCCTAAACTCCAGTATCCTAAACTCCAGCATCCGCATGTCCAGTATCCTAAACTCCAGTATCCTAAACTCCAGTATCCTAAACTCCAGCATCCGCATGTCCAGTATCCTAAACTCCAGTATCCTAAACTCCAGTATCCTAAACTCCAGCATCCGCATGTCCAGTATCCTAAACTCCAGTATCCTAAACTCCAGCATCCGCATGTCCAGTATCCTAAACTCCAGTATCCTAAACTCCAGCATCCGCATGTCCAGTATCCTAAACTCCAGTATCCTAAACTCCAGCGTCCGCCTGTCCAGTATCCTAAACTCCAGTATCCTAAACTCCAGCATCCTAAACTCCAGTATCCTAAACTCCAGCATCCGCATGTCCAGTATCCTAAACTCCAGCATCCGCCTGTCCAGTATCCTAAACTCCAGTATCCTAAACTCCAGCATCCGCCTGTCCAGTATCCTAAACTCCAGTATCCTAAACTCCAGCGTCCGCCTGTCCAGTATCCTAAACTCCAGTATCCTAAACTCCAGCATCCTAAACTCCAGTATCCTAAACTCCAGCATCCGCATGTCCAGTATCCTAAACTCCAGCGTCCGCCTGTCCAGTATCCTAAACTCCAGTATCCTAAACTCCAGTATCCTAAACTCCAGTATCCTAAACTCCAGCATCCGCACGTCCAGTATCCTAAACTCCAGTATCCTAAACTCCAGTATCCTAAACTCCAGCATACGCATGTCCAGTATCCTAAACTCCAGTATCCTAAACTCCAGCGTCCGCCTGTCCAGTATCCTAAACTCCAGCATCCTAAACTCCAGCATCCTAAACTCCAGTATCCTAAACTCCAGCATCCGCATGTCCAGTATCCTAAACTCCAGCATCCGCCTGTCCAGTATCCTAAACTCCAGCATCCGCCTGTCCAGTATCCTAAACTCCAGTATCCTAAACTCCAGTATCCTAAACTCCAGTATCCTAAACTCCAGCATCCGCATGTCCAGTATCCTAAACTCCAGCATCCGCATGTCCAGTATCCTAAACTCCAGTATCCTAAACTCCAGTATCCTAAACTCCAGTATCCTAAACTCCAGCATCCGCATGTCCAGTATCCTAAACTCCAGTATCCTAAACTCCAGCATCCGCATGTCCAGTATCCTAAACTCCAGTATCCTAAACTCCAGCATCCGCATGTCCAGTATCCTAAACTCCAGCATTCGCCTGTCCAGTATCCTAAACTCCAGCATCCGCCTGTCCAGTATCCTAAACTCCAGTATCCTAAACTCCAGTATCCTAAACTCCAGTATCCTAAACTCCAGCATCCGCATGTCCAGTATCCTAAACTCCAGTATCCTAAACTCCAGTATCCTAAACTCCAGTATCCTAAACTCCAGCATCCGCATGTCCAGTATCCTAAACTCCAGTATCCTAAACTCCAGTATCCTAAACTCCAGTATCCTAAACTCCAGTATCCTAAACTCCAGTAACCTAAACTCCAGCATCCGCATGTCCAGTATCCTAAACTCCAGTATCCTAAACTCCAGTATCCTAAACTCCAGTATCCTAAACTCCAGTATCCTAAACTCCAGCATCCGCATGTCCAGTATCCTAAACTCCAGTATCCTAAACTCCAGTATCCTAAACTCCAGTATCCTAAACTCCAGCATCCGCATGTCCAGTATCCTAAACTCCAGTATCCTAAACTCCAGTATCCTAAACTCCAGTATCCTAAACTCCAGCATCCGCATGTCCAGTATCCTAAACTCCAGTATCCTAAACTCCAGTATCCTAAACTCCAGCATCCGCATGTCCAGTATCCTAAACTCCAGTATCCTAAACTCCAGTATCCTAAACTCCAGCATCCGCATGTCCAGTATCCTAAACTCCAGTATCCTAAACTCCAGTATCCTAAACTCCAGCATCCGCATGTCCAGTATCCTAAACTCCAGTATCCTAAACTCCAGCATCCGCATGTCCAGTATCCTAAACTCCAGTATCCTAAACTCCAGTATCCTAAACTCCAGTATCCTAAACTCCAGTATCCTAAACTCCAGCATCCGCATGTCCAGTATCCTAAACTCCAGCATCCTAAACTCCAGCATCCTAAACTCCAGCATCCTAAACTCCAGCATCCTAAACTCCAGCATCCTAAACTCCAGCATCCTAAACTCCAGCATCCTAAACTCCAGCATCCGCATATCCAGTATCCTAAACTCCAGCATCCTAAACTCCAGCATCCTAAACTCCAGCATCCGCATGTCCAGTATCCTAAACTCCAGTATCCTAAACTCCAGTATCCTAAACTCCAGCATCCGCATGTCCAGTATCCTAAACTCCAGTATCCTAAACTCCAGTATCCTAAACTCCAGCATCCGCATATCCAGTATCCTAAACTCCAGTATCCTAAACTCCAGCATCCGCATGTCCAGTATCCTAAACTCCAGTATCCTAAACTCCAGCATCCGCATGTCCAGTATCCTAAACTCCAGTATCCTAAACTCCAGCATCCGCCTGTCCAGTATCCTAAACTCCAGTATCCTAAACTCCAGCATCCTAAACTCCAGCATCCTAAACTCCAGCATCCGCATGTCCAGTATCCTAAACTCCAGCATCCGCCTGTCCAGTATCCTAAACTCCAGTATCCTAAACTCCAGCGTCCGCCTGTCCAGTATCCTAAACTCCAGTATCGTAAACTCCAGCATCCTAAACTCCAGTATCCTAAACTCCAGCATCCGCATGTCCAGTATCCTAAACTACAGCATCCGCCTGTCCAGTATCCTAATCTCCAGTATCCTAAACTCCAGCGTCCGCCTGTCCAGTATCCTAAACTCCAGTATCCTAAACTCCAGTATCCTAAACTCCAGTATCCTAAACTCCAGCATCCGCATGTCCAGTATCCTAAACTCCAGTATCCTAAACTCCAGCATCCGCATGTCCAGTATCCTAAACTCCAGTATCCTAAACTCCAGCATCCGCATGTCCAGTATCCTAAACTCCAGTATCCTAAACTCCAGCGTCCGCCTGTCCAGTATCCTAAACTCCAGTATCCTAAACTCCAGCATCCTAAACTCCAGTATCCTAAACTCCAGCATTCGCATGTCCAGTATCCTAAACTCCAGCATCCGCCTGTCCAGTATCCTAATCTCCAGTATCCTAAACTCCAGCGTCCGCATGTCCAGTATCCTAAACTCCAGTATCCTAAACTCCAGTATCCTAAACTCCAGCATCCGCATGTCCAGTATCCTAAACTCCAGTATCCTAAACTCCAGTATCCTAAACTCCAGCATCCGCATGTCCAGTATCCTAAACTCCAGTATCCTAAACTCCAGCATCCGCATGTCCAGTATCCTAAACTCCAGTATCCTAAACTCCAGCATCCGCATGTCCAGTATCCTAAACTCCAGTATCCTAAACTCCAGCATCCGCCTGTCCAGTATCCTAAACTCCAGTATCCTAAACTCCAGCATCCTAAACTCCAGTATCCTAAACTCCAGCATCCGCATGTCCAGTATCCTAAACTCCAGCGTCCGCCTGTCCAGTATCCTAAACTCCAGTATCCTAAACTCCAGCGTCCGCCTGTCCAGTATCCTAAACTCCAGTATCCTAAACTCCAGCATCCTAAACTCCAGTATCCTAAACTCCAGCATCCTAAACTCCAGTATCCTAAACTCCAGCATCCGCATGTCCAGTATCCTAAACTCCAGCATCCTAAACTCCAGCATCCGCATGTCCAGTATCCTAAACTCCAGTATCCTAAACTCCAGTATCCTAAACTCCAGCATCCGCATGTCCAGTATCCTAAACTCCAGTATCCTAAACTCCAGTATCCTAAACTCCAGCATCCGCATGTCCAGTATCCTAAACTCCAGTATCCTAAACTCCAGTATCCTAAACTCCAGCATCCGCATGTCCAGTATCCTAAACTCCAGCATCCTAAACTCCAGCATCCTAAACTCCAGCATCCTAAACTCCAGCATCCTAAACTCCAGCATCCTAAACTCCAGCATCCTAAACTCCAGCATCCGCATATCCAGTATCCTAAACTCCAGCATCCTAAACTCCAGTATCCTAAACTCCAGCATCCGCATGTCCAGTATCCTAAACTCCAGTATCCTAAACTCCAGTATCCTAAACTCCAGCATCCGCATGTCCAGTATCCTAAACTCCAGTATCCTAAACTCCAGTATCCTAAACTCCAGCATCCGCATGTCCAGTATCCTAAACTCCAGTATCCTAAACTCCAGCATCCGCATGTCCAGTATCCTAAACTCCAGTATCCTAAACTCCAGCATCCGCATGTCCAGTATCCTAAACTCCAGTATCCTAAACTCCAGCGTCCGCCTGTCCAGTATCCTAAACTCCAGTATCCTAAACTCCAGCATCCTAAACTCCAGTATCCTAAACTCCAGCATCCGCATGTCCAGTATCCTAAACTCCAGCATCCGCCTGTCCAGTATCCTAAACTCCAGTATCCTAAACTCCAGCGTCCGCCTGTCCAGTATCCTAAACTCCAGTATCCTAAACTCCAGCATCCTAAACTCCAGTATCCTAAACTCCAGCATCCGCATGTCCAGTATCCTAAACTCCAGCATCCGCCTGTCCAGTATCCTAATCTCCAGTATCCTAAACTCCAGCGTCCGCCTGTCCAGTATCCTAAACTCCAGTATCCTAAACTCCAGTATCCTAAACTCCAGTATCCTAAACTCCAGCATCCGCACGTCCAGTATCCTAAACTCCAGTATCCTAAACTCCAGTATCCTAAACTCCAGCATACGCATGTCCAGTATCCTAAACTCCAGTATCCTAAACTCCAGCGTCCGCCTGTCCAGTATCCTAAACTCCAGCATCCTAAACTCCAGCATCCTAAACTCCAGTATCCTAAACTCCAGCATCCGCATGTCCAGTATCCTAAACTCCAGCATCCGCCTGTCCAGTATCCTAAACTCCAGCATCCGCCTGTCCAGTATCCTAAACTCCAGTATCCTAAACTCCAGTATCCTAAATTCCAGTATCCTAAACTCCAGTATCCTAAACTCCAGTATCCTAAACTCCAGCATCCGCATGTCCAGTATCCTAAACTCCAGTATCCTAAACTCCAGTATCCTAAACTCTAGCATCCGCATGTCCAGTATCCTAAACTCCAGCATCCTAAACTCCAGCATCCTAAACTCCAGCATCCTAAACTCCAGCATCCGCATATCCAGTATCCTAAACTCCAGCATCCTAAACTCCAGTATCCTAAACTCCAGCATCCGCATGTCCAGTATCCTAAACTCCAGTATCCTAAACTCCAGTATCCTAAACTCCAGCATCCGCATGTCCAGTATCCTAAACTCCAGTATCCTAAACTCCAGTATCCTAAACTCCAGCATCCGCATGTCCAGTATCCTAAACTCCAGTATCCTAAACTCCAGCATCCGCATGTCCAGTATCCTAAACTCCAGTATCCTAAACTCCAGCATCCGCATGTCCAGTATCCTAAACTCCAGTATCCTAAACTCCAGCGTCCGCCTGTCCAGTATCCTAAACTCCAGTATCCTAAACTCCAGCATCCTAAACTCCAGTATCCTAAACTCCAGCATCCGCATGTCCAGTATCCTAAACTCCAGCATCCGCCTGTCCAGTATCCTAAACTCCAGTATCCTAAACTCCAGCGTCCGCCTGTCCAGTATCCTAAACTCCAGTATCCTAAACTCCAGCATCCTAAACTCCAGTATCCTAAACTCCAGCATCCGCATGTCCAGTATCCTAAACTCCAGCATCCGCCTGTCCAGTATCCTAATCTCCAGTATCCTAAACTCCAGCGTCCGCCTGTCCAGTATCCTAAACTCCAGTATCCTAAACTCCAGTATCCTAAACTCCAGCATCCGCACGTCCAGTATCCTAAACTCCAGTATCCTAAACTCCAGTATCCTAAACTCCAGCATACGCATGTCCAGTATCCTAAACTCCAGTATCCTAAACTCCACCGTCCGCCTGTCCAGTATCCTAAACTCCAGCATCCTAAACTCCAGCATCCTAAACTCCAGTATCCTAAACTCCAGCATCCGCATGTCCAGTATCCTAAACTCCAGCATCCGCCTGTCCAGTATCCTAAACTCCAGCATCCGCCTGTCCAGTATCCTAAACTCCAGTATCCTAAACTCCAGTATCCTAAACTCCAGTATCCTAAACTCCAGTATCCTAAACTCCAGTATCCTAAACTCCAGCATCCGCATGTCCAGTATCCTAAACTCCAGTATCCTAAACTCCAGTATCCTAAACTCTAGCATCCGCATGTCCAGTATCCTAAACTCCAGCATCCGCATGTCCAGTATCCTAAACTCCAGTATCCTAAACTCCAGCATCCGCATGTCCAGTATCCTAAACTCCAGTATCCTAAACTCCAGTATCCTAAACTCCAGTATCCTAAACTCCAGCATCCTAAACTCCAGCATCCTAAACTCCAGTATCCTAAACTCCAGCATCCGCATGTCCAGTATCCTAAACTCCAGCATCCGCCTTTCCAGTATCCTAATCTCCAGTATCCTAAACTCCAGCGTCCGCCTGTCCAGTATCCTAAACTCCAGTATCCTAAACTCCAGTATCCTAAACTCCAGTATCCTAAACTCCAGCATCCGCACGTCCAGTATCCTAAACTCCAGTATCCTAAACTCCAGTATCCTAAACTCCAGCATACGCATGTCCAGTATCCTAAACTCCAGTATCCTAAACTCCAGCGTCCGCCTGTCCAGTATCCTAAACTCCAGCATCCTAAACTCCAGCATCCTAAACTCCAGTATCCTAAACTCCAGCATCCGCATGTCCAGTATCCTAAACTCCAGCATCCGCCTGTCCAGTATCCTAAACTCCAGCATCCGCCTGTCCAGTATCCTAAACTCCAGTATCCTAAACTCCAGTATCCTAAACTCCAGTATCCTAAACTCCAGCATCCGCATGTCCAGTATCCTAAACTCCAGTATCCTAAACTCCAGTATCCTAAACTCTAGCATCCGCATGTCCAGTATCCTAAACTCCAGTATCCTAAACTCCAGTATCCTAAACTCCAGTATCCTAAACTCCAGCATCCGCATGTCCAGTATCCTAAACTCCAGTATCCTAAACTCCAGTATCCTAAACTCCAGTATCCTAAACTCCAGCATCCTAAACTCCAGCATCCGCATGTCCAGTATCCTAAACTCCAGTATCCTAAAGTCCAGCATCCTAACTCCAGTATCCTAAACTCCAGCATCCGCATGTCCAGTATCCTAAACTCCAGCATCCGCCTGTCCAGTATCCTAAACTCCAGCATCCCCCTGTCCAGTATCCTAAACTCCAGTATCCTAAACTCCAGTATCCTAAACTCCAGTATCCTAAACTCCAGCATCCGCATGTCCAGTATCCTAAACTCCAGTATCATAAACTCCAGTATCCTAAACTCCAGTATCCTAATCTCCAGCATCCGCATGTCCAGTATCCTAAACTCCAGTATCCTAAACTCCAGTATCCTAAACTCCAGTATCCTAAACTCCAGTATCCGCATGTCCAGCATCCGCATGTCCAGCATCCTAAACTCCAGTATCCTAAACTCCAGTATCCTAAACTCCAGTATCCTAAACTCCAGCATCCGCATGTCCAGTATCCTAAACTCCAGTATCCTAAACTCCAGTATCCTAAACTCCAGTATCCTAAACTGCAGTATCCTAAACTCCAGTATCCTAAACTCCAGCATCCGCATGTCCAGTATCCTAAACTCCAGTATCCTAAACTCCAGTATCCTAAACTCCAGCATCCGCATGTCCAGTATCCTAAACTCCAGTATCCTAAACTCCAGCATCCGCATGTCCAGTATCCTAAACTCCAGTATCCTAAACTCCAGTATCCTAAACTTCAGCATCCGCATGTCCAGTATCCTAAAATCCAGTATCCTAAACTCCAGTATCCTAAACTCCAGCATCCGCATGTCCAGTATCCTAAACTCCAGTATCCTAAACTCCAGCATCCGCATGTCCAGTATCCTAAACTCCAGTATCCTAAACTCCAGTATCCTAAACTCCAGCATCCGCATGTCCAGTATCCTAAACTCCAGTATCCTAAACTCCAGTATCCTAAACTCCAGTATCCTAAACTCCAGTATCCTAAACTCCAGCATCCTAAACTCCAGCATCCTAAACTCCAGCATCCTAAACTCCAGCATCCTAAACTCCAGCATCCGCATGTCCAGTATCCTAAACTCCAGCATCCTAAACTCCAGCATCCTAAACTCCAGCATCCGCATGGCCAGTATCCTAAACTCCAGTATCCTAAACTCCAGTATCCTAAACTCCAGTATCCTAAACTCCAGCATCCGCATGTCCAGTATCCTAAACTCCAGCATCCGCCTGTCCAGTATCCTAAACTCCAGTATCCTAAACTCCAGCGTCCGCCTGTCCAGTATCCTAAACTCCAGTATCCTAAACTCCAGTATCCTAAACTCCAGTATCCTAAACTCCAGTATCCTAAACTCCAGCATCCGCATGTCCAGTATCCTAAACTCCAGTATCCTAAACTCCAGCATCCGCATGTCCAGTATCCTAAACTCCAGTATTCTAAACTCCAGTATCCTAAACTCCAGTATCCTAAACTCCAGCATCCGCATGTCCAGTATCCTAAACTCCAGTATCCTAAACTCCAGCGTCCGCCTGTCCAGTATCCTAAACTCCAGTATCCTAAACTCCAGCATCCGCATGTCCAGTATCCTAAACTCCAGCATCCTAAACTCCAGCGTCCGTCTGTCCAGTATCCTAAACTCCAGTATCCTAAACTCCAGCATCCTAAACTCCAGTATCCTAAACTCCAGCATCCGCATGTCCAGTATCCTAAACTCCAGCATCCGCCTGTCCAGTATCCTAAACTCCAGTATCCTAAACTCCAGCATCCGCATGTCCAGTATCTTAAACTCCAGTATCCTAAACTCCAGTATCCTAAACTCCAGCATCCGCATGTCCAGTATCCTAAACTCCAGTATCCTAAACTCCAGTATCCTAAACTCCAGTATCCTAAACTCCAGCATCCGCATGTCCAGTATCCTAAACTCCAGTATCCTAAACTCTAGTATCCTAAACTCCAGTATCCTAAACTCCAGCATCCGCATGTCCAGTATCCTAAACTCCAGTATCCTAAACTCCAGCGTCCGCCTGTCCAGTATCCTAAACTCCAGTATCCTAAACTCCAGCATCCGCATGTCCAGTATCCTAAACTCCAGCATCCTAAACTCCAGCGTCCGTCTGTCCAGTATCCTAAACTCCAGTATCCTAAACTCCAGCATCCTAAACTCCAGTATCCTAAACTCCAGCATCCGCATGTCCAGTATCCTAAACTCCAGCATCCGCCTGTCCAGTATCCTAAACTCCAGTATCCTAAACTCCAGCATCCGCATGTCCAGTATCTTAAACTCCAGTATCCTAAACTCCAGTATCCTAAACTCCAGCATCCGCATGTCCAGTATCCTAAACTCCAGTATCCTAAACTCCAGTATCCTAAACTCCAGTATCCTAAACTCCAGCATCCGCATGTCCAGTCTCCTAAACTCCAGTATCCTAAACTCCAGTATCCTAAACTCCAGTATCCTAAACTCCAGCATCCGCATGTCCAGTATCCTAAACTCCAGCATCCGCCTGTCCAGTATCCTAAACTCCAGTATCCTAAACTCCAGCATCCGCATGTCCAGTTTCCTAAACTCCAGTATCCTAAACTCCAGTATCCTAAACTCCAGTATCCTAAACTCCAGCATCCGCATGTCCAGTATCCTAAACTCCAGCATCCGCCTGTCCAGTATCCTAAACTCCAGTATGCTAAACTCCAGCGTCCGCCTGTCCAGTATCCTAAACTCCAGTATCCTAAACTCCAGCATCCTAAACTCCAGTATCCTAAACTCCAGCATCCGCATGTCCAGTATCCTAAACTCCAGCATCCGCCTGTCCAGTATCCTAAACTCCATTATCCTAAACTCCAGCGTCCGCCTGTCCAGTATCCTAAACTCCAGTATCCTAAACTCCAGTATCCTAAACTCCAGCATCCGCATGTCCAGTATCCTAAACTCCAGTATCCTAAACTCCAGTATCCTAAACTCCAGCATCCGCATGTCCAGTATCCTAAACTCCAGTATCCTAAACTCCAGCGTCCGCCTGTCCAGTATCCTAAACTCCAGTATCCTAAACTCCAGCATCCGCATGTCCAGTATCCTAAACTCCAGCATCCGCCTGTCCAGTATCCTAAACTCCAGTATCCTAAACTCCAGTATCCTAAACTCCAGTATCCTAAACTCCAGTATCCTAAACTCCAGTATCCTAAACTCCAGTATCCTAAACTCCAGTATCCTAAACTCCAGCATCCGCATGTCCAGTATCCTAAACTCCAGTATCCTAAACTCCAGTATCCTAAACTCCAGTATCCTAAACTCCAGTATCCTAAACTCCAGCATCCGCATGTCCAGTATCCTAAACTCCAGTATCCTAAACTCCAGTATCCTAAACTCCAGTATCCTAAACTCCAGCATCCGCATGTCCAGTATCCTAAACTCCAGCATCCTAAACTCCAGCATCCGCATGTCCAGTATCCTAAACTCCAGTATCCTAAACTCCAGTATCCTAAACTCCAGCATCCGCATGTCCAGTATCCTAAACTCCAGTATCCTAAACTCCAGTATCCTAAACTCCAGTATCCTAAACTCCAGCATCCGCATGTCCAGTATCCTAAACTCCAGTATCCTAAACTCCAGTATCCTAAACTCCAGCATCCGCATGTCCAGTATCCTAAACTCCAGTATCCTAAACTCCAGTATCCTAAACTCCAGCATCCGCATGTCCAGTATCCTAAACTCCAGTCACGCCCGCCGACAGGGGGGGACAAACGGGTCTGTTGTCCCGGGCCCAGGGTGGGGTGGGGCCCAGAGGGGGGCCCAGAACTGGAACCTATGGAATAATTGATCAAAAATAAAGAAAATATTTTATTCATTTGATTTGAAGTTCAGTACGCTCAAAATGTCCGGTCAGACTCAGCACAAGTCCGGTGCTCAGAAAAGAAAAGAAAAGAAGAAAAATTAGGCCTTATAGAGGAAAATAGAATTCCTAATTATCCCCATTAGGAATCTGTGACCGCAGATATAGTCACTGCATCGCGTGTGTTTAGAAGTCTGTGCTGTTTGCTGTGAGGTTTTTATGAGAGAAAGCACAAACTATTTAATATTTAATATGTAAAACTTGAATTTGAAATAAAACTTACCGCGGAGAAGATAATGAATTCACTATCGTCTCTATTGCTAAGTGATGCGAAAATTATTTATTATTTCAAATCCGTTTACAAGATAAATATACATTGTGTTGTTAAACAGATGAAATTATCTTGATATAGGCTACATTAATTATGAGAAGCCTTTTCTTTTTAATGTTACACTGTAGACAGTAATATATGTAATTTATATAAAACTCTATGGTCGTGACAGCACATTGTCCATTATCTGTTGGTTCATGTTGGTCCAGTTTAATTCAGGGTAATCCTTTAATAAAATGTAATTATAAGATATTTTATTGTTTTGTAATATTCACAGCGCACATTCTCTCAGATCGTTTTAAAACATTTTTAATTATTCGGCAAAATTCCGCATAGATTTTGCAAAAGAAATCCGCAGAAATAGAAAAAATAACTCCTTACACAGATTCCTTACACAGCTGTACTACTCTTGCAGCAAATTAAAGCAGTTCAGATTTGTTTTAAATGGCAAAATAGTTATATTTCTTTTTTTATTTACATTTTAGAGTATTTTTGTTTGTTCAAGCGGTTCGCAGCCGACAGCAAGTTGACGACATGTTTGATGAATTGAACTCTCAAATCAACACTTTACTTGCCTATAATAACAACTATATAAAATATATATTTTCAGCATATCACAGTGTTAGTTTAAACGTTTATTATCAACACACACTATTTTTAAAAAGCGGAGGCAGGTTGCTCTGCTGCTCGCAGCTGCAACGGGTGCAGAAATAAAAAAATGAAAAGGGCTATAGCTACAAAACGAAACGAAATAAACATGAAACGAATAAACATGCAACATGCCTTATCTTACAACTTCGCTATGCATATATATATGTATTATAGATTATGTCTTGGATGCTGTTTGCATAGATTATGCGCAGCATCCAAGGTTTTAATCTAGTCCTCCATTAATATTTTTTCCCGGTGAGCTGAAGGTGCTGTTAAATAAGCAACAGCTGCATTGTAAATGTGTGTCTGGCTGTGCTTATAGCGGACTCGTGCTATAGGTTAAAAGTCTTATTACGTTTGTTTTGCAATCATCGTCTGTCAAAATGTTATTTTAATTAAATTGAAAAATATAAAAAGATGGAGAAGCCT
Source organism: Paramisgurnus dabryanus (assembly GCF_030506205.2). Classification (NCBI taxonomy): domain Eukaryota; kingdom Metazoa; phylum Chordata; class Actinopteri; order Cypriniformes; family Cobitidae; genus Paramisgurnus; species Paramisgurnus dabryanus. The sequence goes on along the minus strand of NC_133350.1, from coordinate 864,723 downwards.
AAATAGCCCGAGGTCCGCCCGCGTATCAGCTGTGACGTTAAAATTGGCCGAAACCCGACCTGAGGGGTGTAAAAAGGTCGGGTCGGGCTTGGGCTGAAATGCAGGGCTCTACCCTCAGTTGCATTCATTGAGAAAAATCTAATGCATGCTCATCATGAAAGCTCTTTACAAAATAATATCCCTCTGGGCTTTTGGTTCAAAGGCGTGCATGTTTGGAGAAATATTGATTGAGTTTATATGTTTACTTCAAATTTCTAAAGAGAGGAGTAATATTTATTCAATTTTTAGTCCAAACACAGCATAATATTAGCTGAAGTTGTTTTACTGATTTTCCAATAGTCTGTTCATAATTCATACGTGATTATGATATTTTGTTTCAGTATACAGCGTCAGTACACTGAAAAAAATGATTCATTGAATTTAATCAATTTTTTTTTTAAGGTAAGTGGTTGCAATCAATTTATTTAAGCTACATTTAAACAAAAGTTTTATATTTTATTTTACTTTACTAATCTTTTTGTTTAAATGTAGCTTAAATAAATTGATTGCAACCACTTACCTTAAAAAATGTATTAAATTCAATGAATATTTTTTTTCAGTGTACTACATTTAAAGGTGCAGTGTGTAAATTTTAGAAGCATCTAGTGGTGAGGTTGCAAATTGCAACCAACTGCTCAATCCACTGCTCACCCCTCGCTTTTGAAACGCATAGATAAGCTACAGTAAAACATGTCATCGTCAGAGACAACTTAGTAAAAAAAGTTTGTCCGTTAAACGTTTCTGTAGAAACATGGCAGCACAAAATGGCGACCTCCACGTAAGGGGACCCTCTGTGTATGTAGATAAAAACGTCTCATTCTAATGTAATAAAAATATAACGGTTCATTATAAAAAGGTCTTTATACACCCCTGATAATATAGTTTAGTATATTATTTTGCATTTCTGTCAAGAGATCCTTCTAAAAATTACGAAAAGCACATTTAACTAAATGTTTTATACAATGTATAATATGCAATATTCGTGGGTCCTGAATCTGATAATGCCAAATCTCTTGTTACCAGTAAAAAATAAGGGGTGGGGGGCCCTCTAAGATTATCTTGTCCCGGGCCCAGGCAAGACTGTCAGCTGGCCTGCTCCAGTATCCTAAACTCCAGCATCCGCATGTCCAGTATCCTAAACTCCAGTATCCTAAACTCCAGTATCCTAAACTCCAGCATCCGCATGTCCAGTATCCTAAACTCCAGTATCCTAAACTCCAGTATCCTAAACTCCAGTATACTAAACTCCAGTATCCTAAACTCCAGTATCCTAAACTCCAGTATCCTAAACTCCAGTATCCTAAACTCCAGCATCCGCATGTCCAGTATCCTAAACTCCAGTATCCTAAACTCCAGTATCCTAAAGTCCAGTATCCTAAAGTCCAGTATCCTAAACTCCAGCATCCGCATGTCCAGTATCCTAAACTCCAGTATCCTAAACTCCAGTATCCTAAACTCCAGCATCCGCATGTCCAGTATCCTAAACTCCAGTATCCTAAACTCCAGCATCCGCATGTCCAGTATCCTAAACTCCAGTATCCTAAACTCCAGCATCCGCATGTCCAGTATCCTAAACTCCAGTATCCTAAACTCCAGTATCCTAAACTCCAGCATCCTAAACTCCAGTATCCTAAACTCCAGTATCCTAAACTCCAGCATCCGCATGTCCAGTATCCTAAACTCCAGCATCCGCATGTCCAGTATCCTAAACTCCAGCATCCGCATGTCCAGTATCCTAACCTCCAGTATCCTAAACTCCAGCATCCGCATGTCCAGTATCCTAATCTCCAGTATCCTAATCTCCAGTATCCTAAACTCCAGTATCCTAAACTCCAGCATCCGCATGTCCAGTATCCTAAACTCCAGTATCCTAAACTCCAGCATCCGCATGTCCAGTATCCTAAACTCCAGTATCCTAAACTCCAGTATCCTAAACTCCAGCGTCCGCCTGTCCAGTATCCTAAACTCCAGTATCCTAAACTCCAGCGTCCGCATGTCCAGTATCCTAAACTCCAGTATCCTAAACTCCAGCATCCGCATGTCCAGTATCCTAAACTCCAGTATCCTAAACTCCAGTATCCTAAACTCCAGTATCCTAAACTCCAGTATCCTAAACTCCAGTATCCTAAACTCCAGCGTCCGCCTGTCCAGCATCCTAAACTCCAGCATCCTAAACTCCAGTATCCTAAACTCCAGCATCCGCATGTCCAGTATCCTAAACTCCAGCATCCGCCTGTCCAGTATCCTAAACTCCAGAATCCTAAACTCCAGCGTCCGCCTGTCCAGTATCCTAAACTCCAGTATCCTAAACTCCAGTATCCTAAACTCCAGCATCCGCATGTCCAGTATCCTAAACTCCAGTATCCTAAACTCCAGTATCCTAAACTCCAGCATCCGCATGTCCAGTATCCTAAACTCCAGTATCCTAAACTCCAGCGTCCGCCTGTCCAGTATCCTAAACTCCAGTATCCTAAACTCCAGCATCCTAAACTCCAGTATCCTAAACTCCAGCATCCGCATGTCCAGTATCCTAAACTCCAGCATCCGCCTGTCCAGTATCCTAAACTCCAGCATCCGCCTGTCCAGTATCCTAAACTCCAGTATCCTAAACTCCAGTATCCTAAACTCCAGTATCCTAAACTCCAGTATCCTAAACTCCAGTATCCTAAACTCCAGTATCCGCATGTCCAGTATCCGCATGTCCAGTATCCGCATGTCCAGTATCCGCATGTCCAGTATCCGCATGTCCAGTATCCGCATGTCCAGTATCCGCATGTCCAGTATCCTAAACTCCAGTATCCGCATGTCCAGTATCCTAAACTCCAGTATCCTAAACTCGCCGTTAGGCCACTCGCATCTACATTCCAGTTAGCTAATGGGGAATCGGACGTCGGTTCGTGGACGGTGCGCGCCGGGCCCCCAAAATTTTTCGGGGGTCCGACGGCGGCGCGGGCGCGTCGGTGGGCCCTCCCCGCGAGGGGGAAAGGTCGCGTTGAGCCTCTCAGGCCCCGGGGGGCCGCGCGGGGCGGTGTTTTTGTAACACTTTATTTGAGGCCTGAGCTTGCAGTTCAGGGGGGATCCACCCGGTGGTGCACCCACTGTCCAGTCCCAGTTTATTTGAATGGCAATTTACTCGAATGGGATTCTGGCCCAGAGTACGCCGAAATATCGCACACCCCATTTAGATCATGTAAATGCTGGGCGTCACCCTGGGACGTGACAAACCACCCCCCCCACAGCCCAGAGACCAACTATTTTACCCCCTGACCCACTAAATCCAAAAATTGTCCACGCCCTCTGGGGCGAACGGCCACACCCTCCCTGCCCGCAGAGCAACTATTCTGCCCCCTAACTTGCTATTTTGTCACTTAATACACCAAAGGCCCCGGGACCCTGGGGGCCCCATGACCCCGCCCCCCCTTCCCACAGACCCTCTTTTCATCCCCCTAACCCATTATTTTGTCACAACATGGCCTGAGGGCCCCGGGCCCCCAGGGGCCAAAAGTCCCCACCCCCCCCGCCCACCAAACCATTATTCTTCCCCCTAACTCATTATTTTGTCAAAACATGGCCTGAGGGCCCCGGGCCCCCAGGGGCCAAAAGACCCCACCCCCCTCTGCCCACCAAACCATTATTCTGCCCCCTAACTCATTATTTTGTCACAATATGGCTTGAGGGCCCCGGGCCCCCGAGGGCCAAAAGACCCCACCCCCCCTCTGCCCACCAAACAATTATTCTTCCCCCTAACTCATTATTTTGTCCCCCTGGGGGCCCCAAGTTATGTTGCCCGCTGACAGTTTATTTCACCCACAGCCAATTTATGCATTGACCATTTGCCCACTATTTTGCCCATTAGCACATTAAACTGCCCATCTACCATTTATGCCTCTATGGGCCCCTGGGGGCCAAATGACCCAGAGGGCTCCAGGCTCTGGGGGCCCAAAATGCCAAAGTTTTTTCCGCCATTGAGGAAAACAACTTTTGGCATCTGAGCTTGGCCCCCTTGGGGCCCCAAGTTATGTTGCCCACTGACAGTTTATTTTACCCACAGCCAACTTATGCATTGACCATTTGCCCACTATTTTGCCCATTAGCACATTAAACTGCCCATCTGCCATTTATGCCTCTGAGGGCCCCTGGGGGCCCCAAGTTTTGTTGCCCACTGACAGTTTATTTTACCCACAGCCAACTTATGCATTGACCATTTGCCCACTATTTTGCCCATTAGCACATTAAACTGCCCATCTGCCATTTATGGCTCTGAGGGCCCCTGGGGGCCAAATGACCTAGAGGGCCCCAAGCTCTGGGGGCCCCAAGTGCCAAAGTATTCCAGGCCCACTGGCTGCCCAATTACTTTGTCTGCAATTGAGGAAAACAACTTTTGGCCCCTGGGCTTGGCCCCCTTGGGGCCCCAAGTTATGTTGCCCACTGACAGTTTATTTTGCCCACTGCCAACTTATGTATTGACCATTAGCCCACTTTTCTGCCCACTAGCACATTAAACTGCCCATCTGCCATTTATGGCTCTGAGGGCCCCTGGGGGCCCCAAGTTTTGTTGCCCACTGACAGTATATTTCACCCACAGCCAACTTATGCATTGACTATTTGCCCACTATTTTGCCCATTAGCACATTAAACTGCCCATCTGCCATATATGGCTCTGAGGGCCCCTGGGGGCCAAATGACCTAGAGGGCCCCAAGCTCTGGGGGCCCCAAGTGCCAACGTATTCCCGGCCCACTGGCTGCCCAATTACTTTGTCTGCAATTGAGGAAAACAACTTTTGGCCCCTGGGCTTGGCCCCCTTGGGGCCCCAAGTTATGTTGCCCTCTTACAGTTTATTTTGCCCACTGCCAACTTATGTATTGACCATTAGCCCACTTTTCTGCCCACTAGCACATTAAACTGCCCATCTGTCATTTATGGCTCTGAGGGCCCCTGGGGGCCCCAAGTTATGTTGCCCACTGACAGTTTATGTTGCCCACTGCCAACTTATGTATTGACCATTAGCCCACTTTTCTGCCCACTAGCACATTAAACTGCCCATCTGCCATTTATGTTGCCCACAGACAGTTTGTTTCACCCACAGCCAACTTATGCATTGACCATTTGCCCACTATTTTGCCCATTAGCACATTAAACTGCCCATCTGCCATTTATGCCTCTGAGGGCCCCTGGGGGCCCCAAGTTTTGTTGCCCACTGACAGTATATTTCACCTACAGCCAACTTATGCATTGACCATTTGCCCACTATTTTGCCAATTAGCACATTAAACTGCCCATCTGCCATTTATGGCTCTGAGGGCCCCTGGGGGCCAAATGACCTAGAGGGCCTCAAGCTCTGGGGGCCCCAAGTGCCAAAGTATTCCAGGCCCATTGGCTGCCCAATTACTTTGTCTGCAATTGAGGAAAAAAACTTTTGGCCCCTGGGCTTGGCCCCCTTGGGGCCCCAAGTTATGTTGCCCACTGACAGTTTATTTTGCCCACTGCCAACTTATGTATTGACCATTAGCCCACTTTTCTGCCCACTAGCACATTAAACTGCCCATCTGCCATTTATGGCTCTGAGGGCCCCTGGGGGCCCCAAGTTATGTTGCCCACTGACAGTTTATTTTGCCCACTGCCAACTTATGCATTGACCATTTGCCCACTTTTTTGCCCATTAGCACATTAAACTGCCCATCTGCCATTTATGCCTCTATGGGTCCCTGGGGGCCAAATGACCCAGAGGGTCCAGGCTCTGGGGGACCCAAGTGCCAAAGTATTGTCTGCCATTGAGGAAAACAACTTTTGGCCTCTGGGCTTGGCCCCCTTGGGGCCCCAAGTAATGTTGCCCACTGATAGTTTATTTTGCCCACTGCCAACTTATGCATTGACCATGTGCCCACTTTTCTTCACATTAGCACATTAAACTGCCCATCTGCCATTTATGCCTCTGAGGGCCCCTGGGGGCCAAATGACCTAAAGAGCCCCAAGCTCTGGGGGCCCCAAGTGCCAAATGATTACAGGCCCACTGGGTGCCCATTTTACTTTGTCTGCAATTAAGGAAAACAACTTTTGGCCCCTGGGCTTGGCCCCTTGGGGCCCCAAGCTATGTTGCCCACTGATAGTTTATTTTGCCCACTGCCAACTTATGCATTGACCATGTGCCCACTTTTCTTCACATTAGCACATTAAACTGCCCATCTGCCATTTATGGCTCTGAGGGCCCCTGGGGACCAAATTACATAGAGGGCATAGGCCAAAGGTCAAAGTAAGCTCACATGGATGCAAGGCCTACATCAGATGGTTTAAAAGAATGCAAACACACATGCTTCAACATCTGAGAGTGTTAAATGTGAATAAAACCTGCAAAACACACAAGCACATTGTTACAATGCAAAGGCCAAAGGTCAAATTCAGCTCACATGGATGCAAGGCCTACATCAGATGGTTTAAAAGACTGCAAACACACATGCTTTAACATCTGAGACTGTTACATTTGAATGAAACCTGCAAAACACACAAGCACATTGTTACAATGCAAAGGCCAAAGGTCAAATTCAGCTCACATGGATGCAAGGCCTACATCAGATGGTTTAAAAGAATGCAAACACACATGCTTTAACATCTGAGACTGTTACATTTGAATGAAACCTGCAAAACACACAAGCACATTGTTACAGTGCAAAGGCCAAAGGTCAAAGTAAACTCACATGGATGCAAGGCCTACATCAGATGGTTTAAAAGACTGCAAACACACATGCTTCAACATCTAAGACTGTTACATTTGAATGAAACCTGCAAAACACACAAGCACATTGTTCCAATGCAAAGGCCAAAGGTCAAATTCATCTCACATGGATGCAAGGCCTACATCAGATGGTTAAAAAGACTGCAAACACACATGCTTCAACATCTAAAACTGTTACATTTGAATGAAACCTGCAAAACACACAAGCACAGGGACGTGCACAGACATTTTGAGGGGGATGGGCTCAAGTGAAATAAAGGGCACTTCTCATAATTATGTATATATTTTTCTTTTTTTAAAACAAAAAGTATATATATTAACGCAATTCTGACTTCCTTTTTAAAAAAAAAATATTAAAAAAGTTAATTAATTTTATCTTCCTCAAACTCACGCAATTGTTTAATTTTCAAAATATGTCTACAAAATAATCAGTTCACACAGACATCATGGTCTCCTTAGTAGTAGGTTTATAGAGCAGCAAAGGAAGCCATTACACAATGTGCATGTTTTGAAAACATTAAATTACACATTAATTACAAATTTGTTAAAATGCTAAAAACAAAGTTATGACTGCTGAGTTAGCGCTACAGGCCAATAAATGTAAATGCTATATTATATGCTAGCATTTAGCTGATTAGTTGTTAGTTGTTACTCAAAATGTATTTTTGTCTGATAAGGGCTCAAAATATAAGGTCTGTTTACTAATGTGAGCTTCTGGCATGAGCCTCAGAGCAGAGCAATCAGAGCAGAGCTCAACATTATTATTCATGACCCTTTCAAATAGGGCAAAAATAAAACTTTTTGAACCATTTCATTCAAATGACAAATTCTAGGGTTGTAAATGGACATGTAAAAACGTTTCTGGATAATGTTTGCACTTAATAAAGCAACATACCTTCTATGTAATTGTCAAAGAACAATTTAACATATTATGACAACACATCCTATGGCACCTTTAACCTTAGGTTTCATATTTATTAGGGTTACACATGTCAGAAACAACAAATATAGATTAGGCCTATTTTATTTGTATTTTATATTTTACTTTTTTGTGATGTCAGTGAAAATTCAGACTGGGCAAGTAAAATACTGAACCATCAGATTTCTTCCCAATCTACTCCAGCACTCCAGTATAACACATTATACTTATTTAACAGCCATTACAAAAAACGCAAACAAAAAAGCTGTAGTTAGCAATTATTTTATTGTTTGTGCTTTATTATTTTACTGTTTAAACTACATACACTATACGGATACAAGTTTGCAACTCTTCAGGTAAATATGGGATTGCCATGGAAAACAATGTCCCTGCCTGAATCATTATGTGTAACAACGTGTCCCATATTTTGTGCATGAAACTGTTAATATAAGAATGCTTTATTTCTCACACACTTACCGGTAGCTGCCTGCATAATCATGCACATGATCGCGTCTCGTTCAGGCTGAGCTTTGGCGCTTGAAGTGCGAATGATGCAGCACGAGTGTAGCCAAACCAATCATAAAGCGAAGTAAGTTAGAGAGGCGGGACTAAGGAAAGGTAAAGCCAATCATATTAGCGATGTGAATTTTGAAGGCGGGACTCATCTGTTAACCGTTTGTGTGCCACAAATAGCGCTATTTTTCTTTATATAAGAGTTTAAATATAATTTAAATGATTCCTGAATAAATTAATGTTAAATTAAATAAGCAACAAGTAGAAAACACAAGAAACAGACAGACATCAGTTGTTATATGAATAAAGATCATATTATTATTTTTTTTAAAGCCCCCCAGAAAAAAAGGGCACTTTCTCTCCAGGAATAAAAAGGGCAGGTGCTCAAGCCCCCTTTGATGTCTATGTGTGCACGTGCCTGCACAAGCACATAGTTACAATGCAAAGGCCAAAGGTCAAAGTAAGCTCACATGGATGCAAGGCCTACATCAGATGGTTTAAAAGACTGCAAACACACATGCTTCAACATCTGAGACTGTTACATTTGAATGAAACCTGCAAAACACACAAGCACATAGTTACAATGCAAAGGCCAAAGGTCAAATTCAGCTCACATGGATGCAAGGCCTACATCAGATGGTTTAAAAGAATGCAAACCCACATGCTTCAACATCTAAGACTGTTACATTTGAATGAAACCTGCAAAACACTCAAGCACATTGTTACAATGCAAAGGCCAAAGGTCAAAGTAAACTCACATGGATGCAAGGCCTACATCAGATGGTTTAAAAGACTGCAAACCCACATGCTTCAACATCTAAGACTGTTACATTTGAATGAAACCTGCAAAACACACAAGCACATTGTTACAATGGAAAGGCCAAAGGTCAAATTCAGCTCACATGGATGCAAGGCCTACATCAGATGGTTTAAAAGAATGCAAACACACATGCTTCAACATCTAAGACTGTTACATTTGAATGAAACCTGCAAAACACACAAGCACATTGTTACAATGCAAAGGCCAAAGGTCAAATTCAGCTCACATGGATGCAAGGCCTACATCAGATGGTTTAAAAGACTGCAAACCCACATGCTTCAACATCTAAGACTGTTACATTTGAATGAAACCTGCAAAACACACAAGCACATAGCTACAATGCAAAGGCCAAAGGTCAAAGTAAGCTCACATGGATGCAAGGCCTACATCAGATGGTTTAAAAGACTGCAAACACACATGCTTCAACATCTAAGACTGTTACATTTGAATGAAACCTGCAAAACACACAAGCACATTGTTACAATGCAAAGGCCAAAGGTCAAATTCAGCTCACATGGATGCAAGGCCTACATCAGATGGTTTAAAAGAATGCAAACACACATGCTTCAACATCTAAGACTGTTACATTTGAATGAAACCTGCAAAACACACAAGCACATTGTTACAATGCAAAGGCCAAAGGTCAAATTCAGCTCACATGGATGCAAGGCCTACACCAGATGGTTTAAAAGAATGCAAACACACATGCTTCAACATCTAAGACTGTTACATTTGAATGAAACCTGCAAAACACACAAGCACATTGTTACAATGCAAAGGCCAAAGGTCAAATTCAGCTCACATGGATGCAAGGCCTACATCAGATGGTTTAAAAGAATGCAAACACACATGCTTCAACATCTAAGACTGTTACATTTGAATGAAACCTGCAAAACACTCAAGCACATTGTTACAATGCAAAGGCCAAAGGTCAAAGTAAGCTCACATGGATGCAAGGCCTACATCAGATGGTTTAAAAGACTGCAAACACACATGCTTCAACATCTAAGACTGTTACATTTGAATGAAACCTGCAAAACACTCAAGCACATTGTTACAATGCAAAGGCCAAAGGTCAAAGTAAGCTCACATGGATGCAAGGCCTACATCAGATGGTTTAAAAGACTGCAAACACACATGCTTCAACATCTAAGACTGTTACATTTGAATGAAACCTGCAAAACACTCAAGCACATTGTTACAATGCAAAGGCCAAAGGTCATAATCACCTCACATGGATGCAAGGCCTACATCAGATGGTTTAAAAGACTGCAAACACACATGCTTCAACATCTGAGAGTGTTAAATGTGAATGAAACATGCAAAACACACAAGCACAAAGTTCCAATGCAAAGGCCAAAGGTCAAATTCATCTCACATGGATGCAAGGCCTACATCAGATGGTTAAAAAGACTGCAAACACACATGCTTCAACATCTAAAACTGTTACATTTGAATGAAACCTGCAAAACACACAAGCACATAGTTACAATGCAAAGGCCAAAGGTCAAAGTAAGCTCACATGGATGCAAGGCCTACATCAGATGGTTTAAAAGACTGCAAACACACATGCTTCAACATCTAAGACTGTTACATTTGAAAAAAACATGCAAAACACACAAGCACATTGTTACAATTCAAAGGCCAAAGGTCAAAGTAAGCTCACATGGATGCAAGGCCTACATCAGATGGTTTAAAAGACTGCAAACACACATGCTTCAACATCTGAGAGTGTTAAATGTGAATGAAACCTGTAAAACACACAAGCACATAGCTACAATGCAAAGGCCAAAGGTTAAATGCAGCTCACATGGATGCAAGGCCTACATCAGATGGTTTAAAAGACTGCAAACACACATGCTTCAACATCTAAGACTGTTACATTTGAATGAAACCTGCAAAACACACAAGCACATAGTTACAATGCAAAGGCCAAAGGTCAAAGTAAGCTCACATGGATGCAAGGCCTACATCAGATGGTTTAAAAGACTGCAAACACACATGCTTCAACATCTAAGACTGTTACATTTGAATGAAACCTGCCAAACACACAAGCACATTGTTACAATGCAAAGGCCAAAGGTCAAATTCAGCTCACATGGATGCAAGGCCTACATCAGATGGTTTAAAAGAATGCAAACACACATGCTTTAACATCTGAGACTGTTACATTTGAATGAAACCTGCAAAACACACAAGCACATTGTTACAATGCAAAGGCCAAAGGTCAAATTCAGCTCACAATGCACTTTAACCTCTATGACCTAAAGGGATTAAAGCATTATTAAAGGTCACAGTGTGCTCATAGGCCCTGTCTGCACATTAAGCACAAATGACACACAGTGTGAACAGAGGCCCTGCATGCACATTATACATATATCACACACATTAATAATGCATGCACATAGGCCCTGTATGCACATATGACACGCAGTGTGCACGCAGGCGTTGTATACACATTATGCACATATGACACACATTAATAATGCTTTGTTCACTTTAGCTCATGAAGGTTAAAGGTCACAGTGGGCACACAGACCTTGGCTTGGACTTAGTGTTTTTTGTAAAACACGTGAAATAGGCTAAAGTTTAGGGCTCTTTGCTTGGGCGAGGAAGGTCGGAGAGACTTGAACTTGGGTTCGTTGGAAAGGCCCGAATCAGACCTTTCCAACAAGCCCAAGGTCAAGGACGTGTCCCTTTCGGGGGCGGAGCTACGGGCATTTGAATATTTAAGCTCATTTGTTATATCTCCGGAAGGGGAGGTCCTAGAGACCTGGGGGTGGGGGCGTTTTGAAGGGGGCCGAGGGAGCTTTCAAATGACACCAACCGCACTTCTCTATGACGTTCCTTGGCCGAGTTGGTGTTTTCTGAATTGAACGTGGGCTTAAAGCTAGGGTTAGGGCTAGGGTTGGCAACTCGGCTCAGGAAAACTCTGCGGTGACGCAATTTCAACACGTAGACAGTGGCAGGCCACGTAACGGGAGGGCGGAGTTTCGGAGTCGAGCGGCCTTTCTAGCCTGCGCGGGAGATCGCCTGACTCTGATTTATCACAGTGTGCCTTCGCGGTCTTTGCCAATCTTTTTGGCCATAACGGTGCGTAAACAATGTTGCAGGATAACGCCGTCGCATAGGGCGCGTCAGGGACTATTGACGACAAACATACTCAAAATTCGTAACGATCGGGACACGTCAGCGTAGCCGCTACGGAAAAGAATTGCCGTAAATTGAACGTGGGCTTCTTCCGAAAAAGTTCCGCAGGCCCCAAATCGCACGACTCGGCACATCCCGGGCCACCGAGAGACATGTTGACACCGGGTGCCGAAAAGGGGATCTTGCGACATCTGAGGCAAAAAACCTCTTCAAACCTTCTGGTGCACCTGCGCCTCTAGACCGTATCGGTGAGGTTCCGAAACGGAGCGACATGCGGTTCCGAATCACGTGGGACTGCGGAAAGTCGCGCACCGACAGTGCCTCGCTAGCCGTGCGACATACTGAAAGCTCGGGCCCATCGGACTTTTCCTCACCGCGTCGGTTACGCCGCTATTCTGCCCGATCGCAATTTAGTACATGCAACTAATACGATTTTGTTGCGCTGTTCCCGAAAGGCTTACCGGGCACCAAAACGGATACACGGGTATCTATCGACCCCCGGAACGACCAGCCAAAGGCGTTCGGCTCCCGTATCGCGTCCTGCCAAACTTGGCCCCAGACAGACCCGCGGGCCCGTGCTCCGGGGCGATGAAACAGGAGCCTGAGGACGTCACGAAAAGCAAAGTCCCGAACCCGGGGCACGTTGCCGGCGCGTACGGGAGATCGAACAGTTTCCCATTAAATCAATGTTATTTTGTACAGGCCCCGCGGTCATAGCATGAGCATGCCCGCCAAAGTGGCATTTCGGCGCGCCGTCGGTCAGGGGGCATAATACGTTGTTCGTGGATGCGGGGGAGGGGCATTGGTGAGGGATAGTGGGTAAGTGGGCATGATAATGCTTCTATGGGAGGCGAGGAAGACCACTGAGTAAGCATAAATGGCAAGTGGGCAGAATAATTGCTCTGTGGGCATGATGAAGACCTGTAAGTGGTCAGGGGGCATAATAGTTGTTTAATGGGAGGTGAGGAAGACCGGCGAGTAAGGATAAATGGCAAGTGGGCAGAATAATTGCTCTGTGGGCATGATGAAGACCTGTAAGTGGTCAGGGGGCATAATAGTTGTTTAATGGGAGGTGAGGAAGACTACTGAGTAATATTAAATGGCAAGTGGGCAGAATACTTGCTCCGCGGGCACGACGAAGACCCCCTAATGGGTCAGTGGGCACATTAACAAGTTGACGGGACATGAGGAGGAAATCCAGATTGAGTTTGATGCCAAGCAGGCAAAATAATGGCTCGACTGGAGTCCAGGTGGTCCTCCCCAGCACATGAGCGCCCCATGTGGTCATTATTGGTCATTAGTGGTGGAATAGGGTCATTACCAGGGGGTAAGGGGAAAAGTGCCAAACCGTCATTTTTTTTTCAGGCCACAAGGCCTGTGAATCACAATGGTAAAGTTTCATGTACAAATTTCTTAATTTTTAATTAAAACAAAGTCCAATCAGATTGTGTGATACATCATTGTAATGCTTGTGTTTTGCAGTTTCACATGAACCCAAGCTCATTGTTGTATGTTACTCACAGCTCGAGATAACAGGGGTCAAATCGGCCTTGTTGAGGTCATTGCAAAAGGCCAGTAAATTATTTGGTAAATTGCCTGTACAAAAATCTGTGTATATCAGTCAAATCTGAAGCTATTGTCTTTTGTTTTATATCAAATTAAAGGTGTGTATGTGTGGTTTACAGACATATGAGTGACTTTACTGTGTGTTGTTCCTAACAGGAAGGAGAAGAGTTACAGTTGAGCCTGTTTTAGGCCACAAGGCCTGTGAATCACAATGGTAAAGTTGCATGTACAAATTTCTTAATTTTTAATTAAAACAAAGTCCAATCAGATTGTGTGATACATCATTGTAATGCTTGTGTTTTACAGTTTCACATGAACCCAAGCTCATTGTTGTATGTTACTCACAGCTCGAGATAACAGGGGTCAAATCGGCCTTGTTGAGGTCATTGCAAAAGGCCAGTAAATTATTTGATAAACTCCCTGTACAAAAATCTGTGTATATCAGTCAAATCTGAAGCTATTGTCTTTTGTTTTATATCAAATTAAAGGTGTGTATGTGTAGTTTACAGACATATGAGTGACTTTACTGTGTGTTGTTCCTAACAGGAAGGAGAAGAGTTACAGTTGAGCCTGTTTTAGGCCACAAGGCCTGTGAATCACAATGGTAAAGTTGCATGTACAAATTTCTTAATTTTTAATCAAAACAAAGTCCAATCAGACTGTGTGATACATCATTGTAAAGCTTGTGTTTTGCAGTTTCACATGAACCCAACTGTAGTCTGGTAAGTAAATAAATGCTTTGCTTTAAACAAATGCATCTATTTTTAAACGTTTTTAAATGCTATCTTACGTATTTATTGCCGCTCCAGAACCTAAGTCGATGGGGTTGACCAACGGCTGGAGAAACTTTCGGGTTGACCAACTGCTGGAAGTACTTTCGGGTTGACCAACGGTTGGAGATCGTTTCGGGTTGACCAACGGTTTGGTTCTCCAGAGGGGCCGGGAGTATGGGGCTTAGGCCGGGGGGGAGTGCTTAAGAGTGGGTGCCCAGGACCGAACGGTGCGCCGGGTACGGGCTCCAGAGTGTCCGTGGCGGGTTCCGAGGCCGGCCTCGGGTGCACTGTGGTCGGGTAGAGGGGCCACCGTCCTCGGGGGTCCGAGGCCGGCCTCGGGTGCACTGTGGTCGGGTAGAGGGGCCACCGTCCTCGGGGTCGTATCTCGGCCGGGGAAAGGGTTAGAGAGGCGCGGGTTGGCTCGTTGGAAAGGTCCCTCCGCGGGGCGTCCGAGGGTGGGTGTCCCGAAGGGCTGCGGCGAAGGGCTCCGGAGCTACGGTCGTGGGAATATCTCGGCCGGGCTTAGAGAAGCGGGTTGGCTCGTTGGAAAGGGCCGCTCAGGTAGAGCAACCGACCCGAGGGACGAGTTTATCCGAGCAAAGGCGCCCGAGTTACGGCCGTTTAAAGGTCAGGCGGTGGTACCCCGTATCTCGGCCGGGCTTAGGGTTAGAGAGAAGCGGGTTGGCTCGTTGGAAAGGGCCGCTCCGGTAGAGCAACCGACCCGAGGGACGAGTTCATCCGAGCAAAGGCGCCCGAGTTACGGGCGTTTAAAGGTCAGGCGGTGGTACGCCGTATCTCGCCCGGGCTTAGGGTTAGAGAGAAGCGGGTTGGCTCGTTGGAAAGGTGCCCTCCAGTGGAGCAACCGACCCAAAGGGCGAGTCGATCCGAGCAAAGGCGCCCGAGCTACGGCCGTTTAAAGTTCAAGAGGTGGTACCCCGTATCTCGGCCGGGCTTAGGGTTAGAGAGAAGCGTTTTGGCTCGTTGGATAGGGCCGCTCTGGTAGAGCAACCGACCCAAAGGGCGAGTCGATCCGAGCAAAGGCGCTTGAGCTACGGCCGTTTAAAGTTCAAGCGGTGGCACCTTGTATCTCGGCCGGGCTTAGGGTTAGAGAGAAGCGGGTTGGCTCGTTGGATAGGGCCGCTCCGGTAGAGCAAGCGACCCAAAGGGCGAGTCGATCCGAGCAAAGGCGCCCGAGCTGCGGCCGTGGGAAAATCCGCGGAGGGACCGCCGTATCTCTGCCGGGCTTGGGGTTAGAGAGACGCAGGTCGGCTCGTTGGAAAGGTCCCCTCCGGTGGAGCAACCGACCCAAAGGGCGAGTCGATCCGAGCAAAGGCGCCCGAGCTGCGGCCGTGGGAAAATCCGGGGGGGGACCGTTGTATCTCGGCCGGGGAAAGGGCTAGAGGCTCGCGGGTAGGCTCGTTCGAAAGGTCCCCTCGCGTGGAGCAACCGACCCAAAGGGCGAGTCGATCGGAGCAAAGGCGCTCGAGCTGCGCCCCTGGGAAAATCCGGGAAGGGACCGCCGTATCTCGGCCGGGGAAAGGGCTAGAGGGTCGCGGGTAGGCTCGTTCGAAAGCTCCCCTCCGGCAGAGCGACCGACCCGAAGGGCGAAGGCCCCGGACCCGGGGCGCCCGAGATACGGCCGTCGGAATCTCCGCGAGCTTCGACCGGACGTATCTCCAGCGGGCGGGGTCGCACGGACTCGAGGCCGAGCTCGTCGGAAAGCCCCGGGACGGACCTTTCGAACGAGACCGGCCGTGTGACCTCCGAGGTGGACGCTAGGGGCGTCGGAGCTCCGGACGAGCGAAAATTCCACGACGATCCACTGTATCTCGGTCCGGGAAAGGGCCAGAGACTCGAGGGAGGGCTCCTCGGAAAGGGCCCCTCAGGCGGAGCCGCCGACCCGAAGGGCGAAGGCCCCGGACCCGAGGCGCCCGAGAAACGGCCGTGGGAAAATACCGCGGGGGGCGGCCGTATCTCGGCCCCGGAAAGGGCTAGCGTCGCGCGGGTGGGCTCGTTCGAAAGGCCCCCCGCGGCGGAGCCACCCACCCGAAGGGCGAAGGCCCCGGACCCGGGGCGCCGGAGCAGCGCGGTAACGAAATTCGAATTTTCGGTAACGAAATTCGAATTTTCGACCGGAAGTATCTCGGGCCCCCGGGGTCGCACGGACCTTCCCCGGCCGATATACGGCGCCCGGCAGTTCATTGGCCGATATCTCGGAAACGGGGGATCGTAGACCCCGGTCGGGTGGCTCGCGCACTTCCACGATGCCCACTCGCGCACCTCCAGGCACCCCGACCCACTCGCCGAGGCCGACCGAGGTGCCCCGTCCCGGCCGCGGACCGGTCGGGGTCCCCTCTCAGAAGGGACAGTAGTGTGAACAGGTGCCATCGGGTATATAGGGGAAGGGGTCCTCTCGAACCCGCGCGAGCCTAGCCCGGCAAGGCTCACCCTCCCCGGCCTAGGGGTCGGCCTCCGTCCCCCTGGAGGTCCAGGGTCCCCGACCCTGCCTCCCCTGCCCGAGGGGCGGCCTCCGAGGCGGGCCCGACAGGGCGGCCCTCCCACCCGGTAGTCCGGTTCCTCCAGGGTCCCCGACCCTGCCTCCCCTGCCCGAGGGGAGGCCTCCGAGGCGGGCCTGACAGGGCGGCCCTCCCTCCTGGAAGTCTGGTTCCTCCAGGGCACACGTCCCTACCTCCGTAGCCCAGAGAGGTGACTCCGAGGCGGGCCTGACAGGGCAGCCCTCCCTCCTGGAAGTCCGGTTCCTCCAGGGCACACGTCCCTACCTCCGTAGCCCAGAGAGGTGACTCCGAGGCGGGCCTGACAGGGCGGCCCTCCCTCCTGGAAGTCCGGTTCCTCCAGTAGTTTACAGACATATGAGTGACTTTCTTGAGTGTGTTGTTCCTAACAGGAAGGAGAAGAGTTACAGTTGAGCCTGTTTTAGGCCACAAGGCCTGTGAATCACAATGGTAAAGTTGCATGTACAAATTTCTTAATTTTTAATCAAAACAAAGTCCAATCAGACTGTGTGATACATCATTGTAAAGCTTGTGTTTTGCGGTTTCACATGAACTCAAGCTCATTGTTGTATGTTACTCACAGCTCGAGGGAACAGGGGTCAAATCGGCCTTGTTGAGGTCATTGCAAAAAGCCTGTAAATCATTTGGTAAACTGCATGTACAAATATCTTTGTATATCAGTCAAATCTGAAGCTATTGTCTTTTGTTTTATATCAAATTAAAGGTGTGTATGTGTAGTTTACAGACATATGAGTGACTTTACTGTGTGTTGTTCCTAACAGGAAGGAGAAGAGTTACAGTTGAGCCTGTTTTAGGCCACAAGGCCTGTGAATCACAATGGTAAAGTTGCATGTACAAATTTCTTAATTTTTAATCAAAACAAAGTCCAATCAGACTGTGTGATACATCATTGTAAATCTTGTGTTTTGCAGTTTCACATGAACCCAACTGTAGTCTGGTAAGTAAATAAATGCTTTGCTTTAAACAAATGCATCTATTTTTAAACGTTTTTAAATGCTATCTTACGTATTTATTGCCGCTCCAGAAGTCGATGGGGTTGACCAACGGCTGGAGAAGTGAACGCTCCAGAACTTAAGTCGATGGGGTTGACCAACGGCTGGAGAAACTTTCGGGTTGACCAATGTTGTGGTTTTCCTTTTCCTCAAATGAAACAATCTTCAGTCTTGGGTTTTGATTTCAAGAGATAGACTTTTATTATCCGGACAAATAAAAAGCCGAGACCACCCTGGTGAAACCCCCCCCAGAACCAGAGTGTGATCCTAGGAGGGTCCTCCAAAATCAGTCTGGCCCTCTGAGCCATGGCCTGGTAATATATAGGTTTTGGTTCCCTCCCCTCCTCCATGCTTAAAACAATATGTTTCTGTTCAGGCAAAAACCACATGACATCCCTCAGACCAGTGTCTCCTTTCCTTGACCTATTTGACCCTTGGTTATTTGCTAATACTAAAACCCTTTGTGCCCTGAAACATGAATACACACATCTGTTCCACACAGATGGCTTTTACAACTCCTACAACATAAGGCCCATGTTTTTAAACTCCTGACTGACCCACCCCCAGCATAACACCTGACATAATGCATAACTTCATGGTAAACAAATTGCATGTGATTATAATGGTAAACTCATATTCATGTAAATTGGGATTAAAATAAACTTCTTCATAATCCCCGCTCTGAGGCTTAATTTAGCCTCACTTTTCAAGTTTATTTTAATCCGGAGTGCAGTTTCATAATTCTCAGTTATTACTAACTTGTGACTAAAGAAAGCCACCATACATTACCATTTACCAAATTATGCCACAGCACTTCGAACTATGGACAATAAGAACAAACATCTTTCCATTCTCATTTTTTCCTGAATGTAAAAGTAAAAGAACTTAAGTCTATAAACAATTTGTGCGCAGTTGGTTCCGCTCCTGCTATTGGTCATCACCATTATGTAGAATATATAATACAATAAAGTAAAATTAATCAAAATAAAGACAAAGAAACCCAAAAAGCAAATAAAACAAAAAATTTCTAAGAATAAAAACAAAAAGTAAATCATTCATAATACGAAATATTTGTTTCAATACAATACAGCTTATTCCTCTTCTTCGTCATCATCATCATCATCAAAGGTACTTGAATATTATCTACCAGTTGTAAATTCAATACTATTTTGTAACGTTAGTTCTGATACCATTCTTGTTGATTTAAAATTAATTTTTCCATCCTCCTAATATTTTAACTTTTGTTAGATTTTTCTAAAAAGATACCTACACCTTATTTACCCACTAACTTCTGATTAAAATGTATTCAGAATATGTCTTGTATTTCTACTGGCTTCATCTAGTTGTTTTCCTAAGATAAATTAATGCCTTATTGGTAAACTTAATAATCTACTTTTGATTGTAGTACCGTACATAATTCATTTATTCTGTATTTTTATTCTGACAAAACTTTACTAAATTCCGTATTTAGCTTAATCCCATACCTTAATCTAATTTGGTACCCATTTGGTTGATTGACAGAATCTACCACTGCATGAAAAGAGGTGTATCCGTACTAGGAAACTCCTGTAAACACCACTGATTTTCGGAGGTATCTACTAGTTCCACTGAGGGTAAACTTCTAATTCCACCAAGTTAGGAAACTCCCGTAATGATACCAATTCGGATGTATCTTGCTGATGGGATATTCCTGTGGTATATGCAGCCATTTGTTGCCATGGCAAATAATCCCATTGAAGATTTTGTCAGGGGACATTTTCACACCTGCAGAGGTACTGGGATTTCACACCTTTGCACAATTCTAGTGTCCACATTGGTGTTTAATCTCAACACTGATTGGTTGCTTTTAAAAACCCCTCCCAAAACTCTGACAACTATTGGGACACAACTTTGAAACTTTCCAGTTGAGATTATTTGATTGGTTACACTTTCTATTAAGCCCAACCCAAGCCCTCATAGCTTAGTGACTTGATTGGTTATTTGCCTGCTATGCAGATAGACTACAATCCCCCCCACTATATATATATATATTCATATTCATCCCAAAACCCTTAAAAAAAAAAAAAACTTGAATTGAGTTTGAAATGTTTATTTAATAAAAAACTGAACAATTCACAATTGTCACAATCACAAAATAATATTATACACAAATATTAAAAGTTGCATACATAAACAATACTATTTAAACTCATAAATATACAGACAGAGAAAGCAATATTAGAGTAAAATAAAACAAAATAAAAGCGACAATGAAAACTACATTCAAAGCAGTACAATGTAAAGTAGCAGTGGCGGCTCGTGACTGCTCATCCGAGGGGTGCAAATTCAAAATAAGTGTTCGGAGTGTCATGTGTGTTGCTTGTGTTTTTAAAATGTGTTTGTTGCTTCATGTAAACCATGTGCATCACGTGTTTAGTCAAAACACGTGATGCACATACACGCAGAACACATATTTTGAAATTGGGAACCACACAAATGACTGGCTATATACATGTTGTGACAGACTTTGCATCGAGTGCTCACAAAAAAAGAAATCACCAGCTGCCACTGTAATGTAGTAAATATCTAAATAAAATGAACAACAACTATATTGATCTTGCTTTAAGAAATCAGTCCTACACTGCAAAAAAATGACTCTCTTACATAATATTTTTGTCTCGTTTTCAGTAGAAATATTATTTAAATAAAATGCTTTTTCTTGATGAACAAAATGACCTAAGAAAATAAGTCTAGTTTTAGACAAAATAAATAAATGCACACAATTTAAGTGAATTTGTGCTTAAAACAAGCAAAAATATCTGCCAATGGTGTGAGAAAAAATCTTAAGTTTTCTTTTTTCTTAAAAACTTAATTCAAGCACAATTTTCTCACCCCATTGTTATATATTTTTGCTTGTTCAGGCACAAATTTACTTAAATTGTATATTTTTGTCTAAAAACTAGACATTTTCTTTAATGATTTAAGAATTTTTAGTTTTTCTACTGAAAACAAGATAAAAATCCTAAGTTAGAAACTGATTTTTTGCAGTGTTGATTCAATTGCAGAGCTCTGTCTTGGAATTATTCAAGAATTTCTCACTGTAAAACCTAAAAGTTAACTAAACTCAAACCATTTAAGAAAACCGGTTGCATTAAACCATTTAAGTTTTAAAACACATAGATTTGAGTACTGTGAACTTAAACAAATTGAGTCACATGCAGTTATGCACTTATATTTAAGTTCACACTAACTAAATATAAGTGCATAATTGCACAAGATTTAAGTTCACAGTACTCAAATGTATGTTTTTTAAAACTTAATGGGTTAAGGCAACCGATTTCCTTAAATGGTTTGAGTTAAGTTAACTGTTAGGTTTTACATTGTAAAGCATATACTTGTCAGCAAACGTAACATTGATGCACCCTCATCTGGACAGACATCTCTTTGGAGCCCTTTGGAAATATAAAAGTACATATAAGTATTTGGCATAATACTAATACACATATACGTATACACATACACACACACGACAAATCAAATGACATAGAATTAAAGTTGTACATTTTAGAAAGTTTACATTAAACCAGTGGTTCTTGACGTTATTCCTGGAGGCCCACTGCCCTGCATGTTTTGTATATCTCTTTTATCTGACAGACGTAGTTCAGTTCATGGAGATCCCTTCTAATGAGCTGATGATTTGAATCAGGTGTGTTAAATAAGGGAGACATACAAAATGTGCAGAGCAGTGGGTCTCCAGGAATAACGTTAAGAACCACTGCAACAAAGATACAACAATATATGATCAAAGAACTTCTTAATATACATCTTCTTACTTCATTTTCTGTGTTGATGTCCTCAAGAGTCTCTGTGTTGTTCTGCAGCTTCATTACAGTAGGCTACTTCAATATTGTTGTCTATCAAACACAGAATAAAAAAAATAGAATCACATACATTACAACACATTTATTTACGATTTAACCTTTAATTTAATAACTTAATTATTAAACTTACATCATTTTGGCCAGATTGCAGTGACATCAATTTCTTCAGTGTCTGGATCAGTCTGATGTTTTAGCTTTCACTGTTACTTCATTATATTTCTCTGGCAAACACAGAATTAAAAATTAAAATCACATATCACAATACATCCGTTTACTATTTAACATGTTTGATTTTAATTTAATGTAATCATTGAATGATTAAACATACATCATCTTTACCCAGAAACCTCTTCATCGTCCACAAAGTTGACCACAGTGTACATGACCTCTGTAAACACAAACATGAATAGACTTCATATTTAAAAAGATGAAGAACAGCAAACATATAACGTTTAAATATATTATGACTCCAAGCTTCTTTACAATAAGCATCTAGGTTCTCTCAAAGTGAAGCTGGCTTTGTTACAAATCAATATAAAGCTATTAAAACAGTCTTGAAAAATAAGCAGCATCTACCAGAACTGAATGAGCTTTTAAAACAACAAAAGATCGTCTGTGCCATTTAAAATAGCAGAGAGACACTTGCTAGCTGCTAACATTTCAAACACACGAGTTACTGTTGTTTTGTTTGTTTTAAGCAAATAACGTCTCATCTTGGCTTCTTTAAAGTTTTGTTTTTAAAAATGTAAACATCGAATTGATTCTTTTAACAGCCCGGTTTGAATGTTACTGCGCATATTTTTAACCTCATGTTTACCGCTGTGTACCACGTATAACCTTAATGTTTTACTGTTTGTGCTTTAAATTCAAACAGTTCTAGTATAAAGACAAAAACGAATCATAGTAAATAACATAATATGAACAAATAGGCAACCGATCAGCGCGATGCAGACAAATGAATTAAATCAAACTTACCTTACTGTTAATGAGCAAACAAACTAATAAGAGACGGAGTAGTCCAAGCAGTAACGGTTCGCGATTTGAATTTTCCGTCAAGCCCATAGGTTGAGCAGTCGCACCTGAAGGGTGGGGGCAGTCAGATGAGTGGGTGCAGGTGCATTCTGGGAAATGTAGTCCTTTTCTTTAATATACTTTTTTATAATCCGCATTTTCACACTATGCATTGTTCTTTATACTTGATTATTAATACAAAATAAAAAATATTTTTATAAAGTTTATTACGTTTACAAAACATGTTTAGTTGACAAACATGTTAACAGTTATTTGGAATGATGCTCAGATTTTCTTAAATTTAAAATCTTTGTGAATCAGCACCTTCTTGATGAAATACAAAACTCTTTAAACATGCCTCAGGAATTATCTCTGGGTTTAGTGGATTAACTGCTCATCATTGGAAACATTGAACGTATACCTAAATTAATTCTTACTTAAATATAAGTAAATATAAACTAATGCTGAGTTAAGACATGTAACTTACTGAACTTACTTAACTACAACATGAACTCAAATTAATTTATTGTAAATGACTGCATTAACTAACAATGAAAAACATGTCATGTTGTAGTTAATGATGACTCTTCAATATATGATATGCTGTAACTCAGCATTAGTTCATGTTAAAGTAAAAATACATGTATGTCTTTTTTCACTGTGATATATGGACCCTTGTTATATTATAAAGTCCCCATCTCTTTTGTTTAAATTGATTGATTGAAGACAAACATTATAATATGTGGTCTGACTTTGTGCAAGCATATATCAAATGCTAAAAGTTACCTCCTCAGATAGACTAGAACATTCATTGGTGCCCGAACATTTTCCTTACAAGGGCCAAACCTGACTGAGGGCTGTGGGCCAAAAGTAAATGTTGTTGTGTTATATTAAAATTAAAGTTGCCCTGATAACCCCTAATTTATAATTTTCTAATATTTTAAAAATAAATAAGCAAACATTACTCTGTTTATGCATAACTAATGCAGTTTTATTTTCCAAGGCTTTTTGTAGAAAAAAGAAATCGTTTTGCCAATCAATTTTAAATATCCCTTTCTCTGTGTGCCACTGCCGCAACCTCTTCATTTTTAGCCTATAGTACCCGAGTTCATTAGGTTTCGTGATGCATTTTATACACCTTCAAGTATGCATGAAACATAAAAAAAAATTAAAGGTCTTTTGTGGGCCAACTTTGGGCACCTCTGGACTAGAAGTACAGTAGCTGACAGGTATCTGCAGATATGTTTACCCGAGTTTGTCAGTCTGTTTCACCCAACATGTTTTGCATCCACATGTGAAAGACTGTCTTTTAGATTATGGACCTGTCTATTGATATTTTTGTTTCTATTTTAAAAGATTTAATGAAATGTTGGGGTAGATTTATAATAACAATAGAAATAATGAACTTCAAATCATGAGACATCAGCAAAAATAAGCAGCTTTACATTTCACTGACTAATTTATCAACATCCTAGCTAGCAAAAATGAGTTACATGATGTCATTTGAACGGCTTCTTTTAAACGATGTATGCAGCATTGAGACATACGTGCACAATATTCTGACCTAGGGCAGTTGGAGACATGTTTTCAAAGTGTTGGAAATATATATTCTGATATAACATTTGTTGCATTTCTCTTGAGTCAGAGACATAATTTTCACACATTAAAATGGTAATTGTGTCCATTGAATTTTAGTTATTTTGAATGATGCTTAGTTTCTTAAATAGACTAATTAAATTATATTAATAATAAATATATTTAGAAAGCACAGTTTTTATGTACCACAATACTGTATGTGCTGTCTTAAAGAGACATGGTTAACCCCCCACCCCACTCAGCTCTGAAAACAAAGAAGACACCTCTACCTGTGGGTCATTAACATATAAAAAGCCGTTCACACCTCACACCCACCGCTCCTCACAACCAGCTGTAAGGATTCCTGGAAACTTCCACCAGTTCCTTTAAACATCCACAAACGTAAGGTTTCTGGATGTTTCACAAGTTTACTTTGGTGTATTACCTTTCCAAGCACTCTGCCTCAAAAATCTGGCAAACCTAAAGTTTAGCAGGGATTTCCCATTCCGTATTTGTCCGTATACAGCTCTTTTCATGCAGTGTACATATAATTTTATGATTAATTGTTTTGTTCATCCTTTTATAAGGATTCTAAATACCCTTCTTTTGTAATGATTTCCTGTCTCCATCATATTTAATAACCTTTTTCTCCCTCCTAATGATAACGAGGTTAAACATTTTCTTTTTCTACAAATCCAAAATAATTTTCCAATCGATATATTTGATCTTCAAATATTGCTCTGATTTGATTATAGTATTCTTCTTATAGCATCTCTCTTCTCACTTTTACACCTTAAGCTAGACTCTTTGATGTCTTCATAATATATCTAGAGTTTTATAGTTGATTCGTTCAAGATTCCTGTTATAAAGCATTTCATATTGACTTTTCCTAATTCTATAATTCTATAAGGTTGACATTTTCTTGTATGTATCATTCTGAAATTTCTATCCTTCCTGTTCCTATTTTTAATGTTTTGTTACTATACCATTGACACAAATATCCAAATTGTGGCCTGCAAACTGTATTTTTAAACTCAGATTGACCTAAATATTATCAAGATAAGTTGACCTTAACTTTTTCTCTTATCCATAAGAATTCTTGTTGAATTTATCACCCTATTTATGTGGACTTGAAAATGTTATTGCATTATTGAAATCTAGTTTAGTTTAAAGCCTAAAAAGCAACTTTGGAAACATATTTCCTTAACTGTAAATATTCCCCATTTGTATCATTTGTTATCTTTGGAATGTTTCCCATAAAATGTCCACCTTATGTTCTCAGTTTAATGTCTCTATGTTTTCAGTCTTTCTTTCAGATTCTTTTCCTTTGAGATTGTTACAGATCTTTCACTGGGCCTCGTTTAAGGCAATAGTCCATCGCCAAGAAGTTGAACTGACTGTAGCAATGCAAATCTTCTGTAGTAATCAGTTTCGTTCTTTTCAATTCAATTTCTTTTGACAATTTCTCTTTTTCACTTCTTCCTCTCGGTGCTCAAAACTTTGCTCTCCATCCGTCGGTATAATTGAATTGCTTTTACTTTGATTTGGTTTTGATGTTTCATCTTTCATATCATGGCATTCTTTTCTCCTTCTCTCCTTCCTACGAGCTCTGCTACATTGGCTGCTCCTCCCACTTTGGACATTTCTGGGGCTGGTCTCATCCTTCTGTCTCCCCCAGTTAGGCCCCCTGTGGCCGTGTTTGGCCTCCTCCGACCTCTCGACCCTCAGATAAGCTAGATCATCTCGCACAAGGAGTCATGTTGTCTCATCTCCTCCTTAACTCCTTTCAGCTTTTTCTGTACACAAATAACTCAATGCATAGACAATTAGTTTCTTCATATAACACTTAATTCCAGATGTTTTTACAATACGCATAGGTCTATCAGCGAATATTTCATGCAGTGTTAAAGGTGTACGTTTGTTAGTTTACATGCTTATTAATACAAGGTAAAGCATAAGTTCTGTTACGATTAGTATTTTCACGCATTTTGTTAAGTATGGCTTTGATGATTATTCCTTTTCTATACCTTTTCATCTACCATCCCTTGTGAATGTAGATAATAGTCAAATTTTTCTTCTCTCTTATCCGTCGCATCAGTTTTTCCCTTCTTATCTCAACTCAAAATCTTTATTCTTCTCGTGAATCAGAAAAATAAATTTTCATTCCACTTATTCGCCCCATGTACATCTATGATAACAGTATTTATCACTGAGATTTTTCACTTCTATACAATCTAAAAAGATCTCCTGACACTCTGAGGCCCTTTTTAGCTTCCGCATCTGTTTGCCCATGCTGGCAGAATCAACTGTTCTCCTGTGTGCCTATAACTCAATGACAACCAATCATTTTATCAACTTTCTTAGCATTAATCAACCAAATTAACTTTCCGCATGTTGGAATAGTAGTTCATCCATTCTAAACCTGTATAATGTTTTTTCCTCATGAGTAAATACCTAAATGCAAGTATCTATTTCTTATCCAAATCTGAATTCACAGTAAAAATGTTTATCAAATGGAGAAACACTTGTCAGCAAAGTATGTAGTTTTTGGAAAATCAATCTTTTCTTATCATTTATTGCTCTTAAATCGTGACTAGATTTATTTGCTTAAATTGCTAAGTTTGTTACAAAAATTAGTTATTTCTTTTCTCTATTCTCACAGCTTTTTCTTGTTTACCTTTTTTAATATCCTAAGATGTGATTTCAATTTATTTCTTTTATCCATTTTATTTTCCTTTCTGTCATAGCTGTTCTATGCCTTTTATCTTTGCTTTTTAGCTTAGTACCATCATTGGAGTTCTAACTTCCTCTTGTAGAATACCAAATTTAAAAAAAAAACAAATTTTCATTATGCATTTCTTCCTGTCAGATTAATAGGTGTCTGATTTGATTTCAGAAAAGGTAGTCACACCTAACAACATAAGTTCTTGATCAGCCTTTAATTTTGTCTAGCTGATTTTCTCATAAATATTGTCTGTGTCCCTATAGTATCAAGGTCTTTACTAAACATTGAACGGCTGTTTACTCTTTCCCCTTATTCACTCAACGGCTTGTATGAAGATGGAAAGTTCAGTGTCCAGTTTTTCTCTTGTCGCCAAGAAAATTATTGTCTTTGTGAGTCTCTTTCTGGATTCCACTCAGTCTTTTTGGTGTTTCATCCTTGTAATTGTCTCTGACCATATGCAGTGCCCCCTTCACTGCTTGAGTTCAATTATAGTCCCATTCAAATAGAATGTGTTCTCAGTCCAGTTTATGAGTTACTTCTCTCTTTGCAACTCCAACACTTTGATGTCACACACAGTTTTTCATTGTCTGTTTCTTGCCAGCTTTTTAGTCACTTTCTTGTATGTCAAAGGATCAGAGCTTTCAGCCTTTCAAGGTTTAACTTAACCCATTGCAAAATATTGCCTTTCAATTTAAAATAAAATTTATTTTGTGACCACCTTCAATCATCAGATGAAGACTCCTCTTCATTTTGTTAAATATTTTTTCTTTATATAATTTATCTGTGTCATTCACCTTTTAATAATTTTTCTGTCCTTTTTAATTTTTCATCTTTATTTCCACTTTAATAACTTGGTCTCTACTCTTTTTTTCTCTAATTTGTTATTTCTCTTTCGATGCTTCACCTCTGTTTTTCTGCTAGATTTTGCTTAATCCCACAATTCCCTCGAGCAATGAGAGTTGACCTTTACAGGTCAAATCTGGTGACCGTTTGTTTTCCCCTCCCTTTCTATCTCTCTCTCTCTCTCTCTCTCTCTCTAAGCATTTCCTTGATTGTTAATTATCTCTTCTTCTTTTTCTTTCTTTTAGTTAATATTTTTATTTAGTTATATTTCTTCTCACACAATGCCACATCAAATGTTTCCTCATTTGAACATCCAATTATTCTATTTTCTAATTCTCCACACAACAGTTGTTTAATCCTTATTTTTCCATTAATCTGACTGCCATAATCTTTTCTTTGCAATATAACAGACCTTATATTTTATAATTATTTCTCATTTTAACCACTTCACAATCTTATTGTTTTTTATTTGTCCAATTTATCTACTTTCCAAATAATTACTCAGATTCCCAATGTGTCCTTAAAACAAGATTCTTCAAATAATGTTAAACTCCATCACACACTTTTGTGCTTTTCTGGGCAAGCTATACTTTTCCTATCGAGCACACACTCATTTATTTAAATCAATCATTTAAATTAGTTATTCAGATATTAGAAGTACCTGCGTACTTTACTATAAAAATTTATATTTGTGGCTACAATAACTCCACAATACCTTCCAATATCATATTTATTACCCAGCATTTATAACTGTCTCTTATTCTTATCGTATTTATATTCATACTTATATCTTACTCATATTCACATCTTTCACAAACTGTATTCCCTCTCCACAGTTTTAAACAATCCTTCACTCCACTTTAGTGTAACACAACACCTCTCTGTGCTCTCTGCAGAGCCACAGGAGAAAGACACACTCACTACTCACTCAGCCCCCACCTTTCCTCATCTCAGACTTGCTCTCACACAGACTCATGCTAGCACAGACACATTGCATTCTCACACAAATAAAATAAAACAACTCTATCTAGACTACCTGGCCAAGTTCATCTTTCCATTACACTTCAGTCGACATGGAAAAGATTCACTTACACAATTTACCAATCCGACATGACAAATAAAACAAAAACAATATCTCTCATCAGCCCGGGCCTTTCAAAACAACAAGACAAATAACACACAGACCGTACCTGACCTACAGGATTTGATTACTCTTCTCTCCGAACCCCAACGTGTCTGCCCCGACACGGTAACACTCAGGTTCGCGAAACTTCTTAGGCATTTTCTCAACTTAACATTAAATTTTTATCCAAGCCACTCAACGACAAAAATAAAACTCATTCACTCAATAAACCATCATCTGTCCTAGCACACATTCCTTTTTGAAAATGAAACCATTTATTCTTATCATTTAGGCGAGTAATCTTTAATTTCCCCTTTTTATTCTTAAATTTGGAGCATTTGAGATTTGACCACCCTGAGCCCTCTCAGGTGAACAATACAATCTTTAAACAAGCAAAATTGATTGATTAATAGGTGGCCACCTGATTGCATTTTCCATCGAGGAAGCCAGCTGTGTTCTCAGGTTCTGTGCTCTTTTTGATGTCCCATCTGGTGTCAATTGTTTTTACCAAACCTTAAATTTCAAATGTTTGTTTGATAACCTATAAACCAAAAACCTTTTTTACATTAACCAATTAAACAATCATTACTGCACTTCCCCGACGTAATGATTTAAACTTTTAACTTCAAATTAAACCAAATTAAACCTCTACGTTATACACTTCCTCGACAAACGTAGACATATGCACCCTTGAATACAAACTCTTGCGCATTCTCTTAACTTAAAATCTGTTTCAATTCACCGTGATCATCAAAGCCAAAGTAACTTAATACAGATTCATGCATGCATGCCTTAATTAGATTGTACCCTTGAAATCAAAACCCAGTTCACCTATATGGTCCTTAAATTTAGAAGAGCTTAAATTTCTCACCACCTGGAGCAAATTCTGGCCAACAACACAAACCTAATTAATAAGCAAAAAGTGCTTACCTTGTATATGGCCATACGTTGTTTGTGTTGCTCGTCAGGTTCTTCCAGGTGGTTCGTCTGTCCAGCTCTTTTCTATCCCGGGTTTCGGCACCAAATGTTGTGGTTTTCCTTTTCCTCAAATGAAACAATCTTCAGTCTTAGGTTTTGATTTCAAGAGATAGACTTTTATTATCCGGACAAATAAAAAGCCGAGACCCCCCCCAGAACCAGAGTGTGATCCTAGGAGGGTCCTCCAAAATCAGTCTGGCCCTCTGAGCCATGGCCTGGTAATATATAGGTTTTGGTTCCCTCCCCTCCTCCATGCTTAAAACAATATGTTTCTGTTCAGGCAAAAACCACATGACATCCCTCAGACCAGTGTCTCCTTTCCTTGACCTATTTGACCCTTGGCTATTTGCTAATACTAAAACCCTTTGTGCCCTGAAACATGAATACACACATCTGTTCCACACAGATGGCTTTTACAACTCCTACCACATAAGGCCCATGTTTTTAAACTCCTGACTGACCCACCCCCAGCATAACACCTGACATAATGAATAACTTCATGGTAAACAAATTGCATGTGATTATAATGGTAAACTCATATTCATGTAAATTGGGATTAAAATAAACTTCTTCACCAACTGCTGGAAGTACTTTCGGGTTGACCAACGGTTGGAGATCGTTTCAGGTTGACCAACGGTTTGGTTCTCCAGAGGGGCCGGGAGTATGGGGCTTAGGCCAGGGGGAGTGCTTAAGAGTGGGTTCCCGGGACCGAACGGTGCGCCGGGTACGGGCTCCAGGGTGTCCGTGGCGGGTTCCGAGGCCGGCCTCGGGTGCACTGTGGGCGGGTAGAGGGGCCACCGTCCGTTGGAAAGGTCCCTCCGCGGGGCGTCCGAGGGTGGGTGTCCCGAAGGGCTGCAGCGAAGGGCTCCGGAGCTACGGCCGTGGGAATATCAAGGGGTGGTACTCCGTATCTCGGCCGGGTTAGAGAGGCGCGGGTTGGCTCGTTGGAAAGGTCCCTCCGCGGGGCGTCCGAGGGTGGGTGTCCCGAAGGGCTGCGGCGAAGGGCTCCGGGGCTACGGCCGTGGGAATATCAATGGGTGGTACTCCGTATCTCGGCCGGGCTTAGGGTTAGAGAGATGCGGGTTGGCTCGTTGGAAAGCTCCCCTCGGGTAGAGCAACCGACCCAAAGGGCGAAGTCCTGGGACTTAGTGCGCTGGAGCTACGGGCGTTTAAAAGTCAGACGGTGGTACGCCGTATCTCGCCCGGGCTTAGGGTTAGAGAGATGCGTGTTGGCTCGTTCGAAAGGTCCCCTCCGGTGGAGCAACCGACCCAAAGGGCGAGTCGATCCGAGCAAAGGCGCCCGAGCTACGGCTGTTTAAAGTTCAAGCGGTGGTACCCCGTATCTCAGCCGGGCTAAGGGTTAGAGAGAAGCGTTTTGGCTCGTTGGATAGGGCCGCTCCGGTAGAGCAACCGACCCAAAGGGCGAGTCGATCCGAGCAAACGCGCCCGAGCTACGGCCGTTTAAATGTCCAGCAGTGGTACCCCGTATCTCGGCCGGGCTTAGGGTTAGAGAGAAGCGGGTTGGCTCGTTGGATAGGGCCGCTCCGGTAGAGCAACCGACCCAAAGGGCGAGTCGATCCGAGCAAAGGCGCCCGAGCTGCGGCCGTGGGAAAATCCGCGGAGGGACCGCCGTATCTCTGCCGGGCTTGGGGTTAGAGAGACGCGGGTCGGCTTGTTGGAAAGGTCCCCTCCGGTGGAGCAACCGACCCAAAGGGCGAGTCGATCGGAGCAAAGGCGCCCGAGCTGCGCCCCTGGGAAAATCCGGAAAGGGACCGCCGTATCTCGGCCGGCGAAAGGGCTAGAGGGTCGCGGGTAGGCTCGTTCGAAAGCTCCCCTCCGGCAGAGCGACCGACCCGAAGGGCGAAGGCCCCGGACCCGGGGCGCCTGAGATACGGCCGTCGGAATCTCCGCGAGCTTCGACCGGACGTATCTCCGGCGGGCGGGGTCGCACGGACTCGAGGCCGGGCTCGTCGGAAAGCCCCGGGACGGACCTTTCGAACGAGACCGGCCGCGTGACCTCCGAGGCGGACGCTAGGGGCGTCGGAGCTCCGGACGAGCGAAAATTCCGCGACGATCCGCCGTATCTCGGCCCGGGAAAGGGCCAGAGACTCGAGGGAGGGCTCCTCGGAAAGGGCCCCTCGGGCGGAGCCGCCGACCCGAAGGGCGAAGGCCCCGGACCCGAGGCACCCGAGAAACGGCCGTGGGAAAATACCGCGTGGGGCGGCCGTATCTCGGCCCCGGAAAGGGCTAGCGTCGCGCGGGTGGGCTCGAAAGGGCTAGCGTCGTGGGTGGGCTAGCGTCGCGCGGGTGGTGAAGAAGATTTTTTTAATTCAGAACTATATCTTTGGTGAACATGGTATTCAGATTCAAATGTGTTTTGCAAGTAAACATGTCTCATGCTTGTAAGCTGAAGACTAGCAGTCTTAAAGACTGCAATGTATGCAGGGTTTAAAATATGGTAACTGAGAGCATACTGGAGCTAAAAATGCATAGGCTGACATTTGGAAGGAATGAAGTCACAACACCTGTCAAACATAAAAACATGCTAAAAACAACTACATGGGAGGGGTTTCAACTTTTAGAGAACTGTATATTAGGTTGCATTCTGAAAAAGACTCTTTCGTTGCTTGGCCACCAACTCGGCCTTATTGTTGTATGCAATAAAGTCATCTTTTGGCAATGGAACCCTCTGTTGAAAATTATTTTTCATAATCACTAAAAAAATCCACAACATTTGGCGACGAGGATGGGATTGGAAAGGAGCATGGAGGTGGATGACCGTTGTGGGCTAAGTTTGGATGAGCGGCATACACAGGACCAGGTAAGCAGTTTTTGCTTATTTACTGGTTTACTGTTGTGTTGCTCATCTGGGTTGGCTCATGGTGGAAAGACTTTCACAATGCTCTTCCAATATAAGAACTAAGATTAATACAGTTAAAAAGGGTTCCACTTCCAAGGATTGCATGGTGTGATTTGTTTGAAATGATAAAGAGGAAAAAATTCCTGAGCTCAGGTGGATAATCTGTGGTTTTGCTGAGAGGGCCTTTGATTGGACAGCATTAACCTGGAACAGATAATAGTTTAATAGCTAAGTGGGCTTCGAAGATAGCATTAAACAGAAATAAAATTAATCTGTGTTTATTTGTAAGAGGGCCTCGACGGATACAAATGGACTGTAACAGATTATAAAAATGCTTATTGCAAGAAGGCTTTGATAGATGTAATAAGCGGATACACTGTAAATGCATAATTGTATAAAAATGAAAGTGATTTGGTTTTGGAAGCCAATACATGTTGCACTTTGTTAGTTTAAGTAACTATGTAGATGTTGATTTGACATTAATACAATATATCATTTACAGTGTACGGAAAAGAAAATAGGATAAAATTAAATAATCTGTGTTTATTCTGTAAAAGGGCCTTGATGGATACAGATAGACTGGAACAGACTATTAAAAATGCTTATGGTGTAAGCTGATACACTGTAAATGAATGATAGCATTAAGACAAAGTTATGTGATGGTGCAAGCCAATCCATGTTTTTGCCTTAATAGGTTAAGTAGTGATATATGTTGATTTGACATCAATACTGCATTTTATTTACAGTGTATGAAAAAAAAAGATAAAATTAAATAATCTGTGTTTACTCTGTAAGAGGGCCTTGACGGATACAGGTAGACTGGAACAGACTATTAAAAATGCTTATGGAATAAGCGAATACACTGTAAAATAAGGAAAAGTACTTTGGTTTTGCAAGCCATTCATGTTTTATTTTGTTATTTTAAGGTAACAAACATATATGTTAATTTGACATTAATGCTGCATATTTTACAGTGTATAGATAAAAATGATATAAAAAATAAAACATAAATAAATAGAGCATGAAACAAAAGTGTTAAAAAGTGGACAGGGGTCTGCACGGGCAGAATTGATTTTTATGAAACAGCTCTTTATATATGTTATATAATAGAGGTCTGAATGGATAAAATATTATTCTGTGGATACCGCCCTAATGCATGATAAAAAGTTTGTGTGAGTAAAAGTGGAAAGGATCCTCAACAGTGAAAAACAAGTGGTGTCATGTTTAAAGTGTGAATGACTGGGTGTATGTTATAAATAGAGTGAGTGCAGGCCTGACTGAGTGCTGTGGATGAAAGGAGCTAGCAGTGAAGTGAAATAATATAAGTAAAATAATAATAATAATATATTATTTATATAATAAAGTAATAAGAGATTATAGGTAAAACTATAAGTAAATGGTATATATAGGTTGAAAGGAGGTTTTTACATCTATATTTTAAATCTTAATCCAATGAAAAATCTTTGTGCTTAAGACTAAAGGAAAAAATAGTATTACTTGACAAATGAAACAAATTGAATTGAAAGAGAAACATTAATTAAGTAAGGAACTGCTTGAAAAACATTTGCTGTCATGGCTCACAGAACGAGGACTCAATTGCAGGTGCAGAAAATAATATTTATTTAAGGCAAAAGAGAGTCACACAGTATGTCCAAAAGAGGACAGTCAGCAGCCTGGTAATAATTCCAGTGGTCAAAGGAAGCAGAGTTCTAGTTGGCAGCAAACGTCATGAGAACCGCGCACCAAGGGGCGCGATGCTGCAGCTGTCCGAATCGGGCAGAAATAATCCAACAGGAGAGATTCAAGCGGCTGGCGAAGATAGCGGACTGAGAAGTGAAGTGCACAAATAGTGAGAGAACTCCTGGAGCCTGGACGAGACAAAACACGGTGAGTGATCAAAGTGCAATAACAGTCTTAACACAGAAACTTGGTCGTGAACTTGGTCTTTCAAATACTAAAGCTATGGAGATCAGCGAATTGAGCGTTCAGCTACAACAACGGACTGACAACAAGGAGTGAGAGTGAGAGACTTAAATAGAGAGAAGGATTAGAGTAAGGGCTGACAGGTGTGGAGCTAACAGGATAATGAATGAGAGAGGAGGCGGGCGCGCACTGACAGCTGCGCGCGTGGAGAGCTGTCAAAACAAAACCCACGTGCAGACAACAAGAAAACACACAAACATGAAACGTCAGACAGAGGACATGACAGGACCCCCCCCCCCACGGACGCCACCGGGCGTCCTCGGGGAGGGCTCACCTCGTCGCCGGTGGAAGTCCACGATCAGAGCCCGATCCAGAATATCACGAGACGGCACCCAACACCTCTCCTCTGCGCCATAGCCCTGCCAGTCCACAAGATATTGAAAACCCCTGCCACGACGGCGGACGTCTAATAATCTCCTGACAGTGTAAGCAGGAGAACCATCCACAAGACGAGGGGGAGGTGGGGCGGGGAGATTCGTGGCAGGATTAAGCTGGGAAGAAAACACAGGTTTAACCTTGGACACATGGAAAACCGGATGAACTCGAGCAAGAGTAGGGGGGAGTTTAAGCCGCACAGCCACCGGGTTGACTATCTTGGTGATACGGTATGGACCAATGAATCTGGGTGCCAGCTTACGAGAAGGAACCCGGAGAGGCAGATCCTTGGTGGAAAGCCATACCCGTTGTCCACACACATAGATAGGCGGAGCGGTCCGGCGGCGATCGGCTGCTTTCTTGGTCTTCGCAGAGGAGCGGACCATGACGTCCCTAGCTCTTCTCCAGGTGCGGCGGCAGCGCTGGATAAAAGCGAGAGCAGAGGGAACAGCGGCATCGAGTTCTTGTGAGGGAAATAAGGGAGGTGAATAACCAAGAGAGCATTGGAAAGGAGATAAACCTGACGCTGACGCAGGATGGGAATTATGCGCGTATTCAATCCACGGGAGCTGGTGGCTCCAGGAGCTCGGGTTTTTAGATGTCAGACAGCGGAGCATTCTTTCGAGATCCTGATTAGCCCGCTCGCATTGCCCGTTGGTCTGAGGGTGAAAACCAGAGGACAAACTCGCGGTGGCGCCGAGTTGTCTACAAAACTCTTTCCAAAACCGAGAGGAAAACTGGGGACCCCTATCAGAAACTACGTCAGTCGGCAACCCATGGAGCCGAAAAACGTGGTTAACCAGTAATTGAGCTGTCTCTCGGGCAGAGGGAAGTTTGGGGAGGGGAATAAAATGAACCGTCTTAGAAAATCGGTCCACCACCCTTAAGATTACGGTTTAGCCGTCAGAGGGGGGAAGCCCAGTGACAAAATCAAGGGCGATGTGTGACCAGGGTCATGACGGAATGGGCAGAGGGCGAAGCAGACCAGCCGGTGGACGGTGGGCGGGCTTACACTGAGCACAAGTGGTGCAGGCTAAAATAAACTGTCTGACATCGGTGGCGAGAGAGGGCCACCAAAAGCGCTGACGGATGGCAGCCAGCGTTCCCCGAACTCCAGGATGGGCGATAAACTTGGACGAATGACCCCACTGAAGGACATCAGAGCGCAGCGCAGCCGGTACGAACAGCCGATTCCCTGGGCACTCAACTGGCACTTGCACCTCTCGTCCGGCCTCTGCTACCCGCTGCTCGATACCCCAGGTAAGAGCCCCGACCACCACTCCCTTAGACAGGATGGTATCGGCCGTAAGCTCCCCCTGCAAGGGCTCGAACTGGCGGGACAGCGCATCGGGTTTTACATTCTTGGAGCCAGGCCGGTACGAGAGGGTGAAGTTAAATCGGTCGAAGAAGAGTGCCCAGCGAGCCTGACGTGCACTCAACCTCTTGGCTGAACGGACATATTCTAAGTTCTTATGATCCGTCCAGACCAAGAAGGGCTGCGCTGACCCCTCCAACCAATGACGCCACTCCCCCAAAGCCAATCGAACCGCCAAGAGCTCCCGGTTACCGACGTCGTAGTTACGTTCTGCAGGACTGAGGCGATGAGAATAGAAAGCGCAAGGATGCACTTTGCCGTCATGAGGAGAACGCTGAGATAAGACCGCGCCTACCCCGACATCCGACGCATCAACCTCGACAATAAATTGACACTCCGGATCTGGAAAACAAAGCACAGGAGCAGAGACAAAACGGGACTTGAGTTTCTCAAAGGATTCCTGTGCTAAAGGATTCCATTTAAAAGGTACCTTAGTGGAGGTTAACGCCGTGAGTGGTGCAGCAATCTGACCAAACCCTCTGATGAAACGCCGGTAAAAGTTGGCGAATCCCAGAAAGCGCTGCAGGGCTTTGCGAGAGTCGGGAATGGGCCACTGGGTCACGGCCTTAATCTTAGCCGGATCAGGTGAAATGCCTGATGGAGAGATAACAAAGCCAAGGAACGTAACAGACTCGGAATGGAATTCGCACTTCTCCGCTTTAACAAAAAGTTTATTCTCCAATAAGCGCTGGAGAACCTGTCTGACGTGTCGGGTGTGTTCCTGGAGAGAGGGGGAAAAAATTAGAATGTCATCCAGATACACAAAGACAAAGCGATTTAGCATGTCTCCCAACACAGCATTGACAAGCCCTTGAAAGACGGAGGGGGCGTTGGCGATCCCGAACGGCAAAACGGAATATTCGTAGTGGCCGGTGGGAGTATTAAAAGCCGTCTTCCACTCATCGCCCTCCCGGATGCGAACCAGATGGTACGCGTTGCGGAGGTCTAGTTTGGTAAAGACCTTGGCACCCTGTAATAATTCAAAGGCAGACGACATTAAAGGTAAGGGGTACCTATTTTTTACAGTAATGTCATTCAAACCTCTATAATCAATGCAGGGGCGCAGAGAGCCGTCTTTCTTCTGAACAAAGAAAAACCCCGCGCCGGCTGGGGAGGAGGAGTGGCGAATGAGCCCAGCTTGTCCTCTTGGATATATTTGTCCATAGCCTCTCGTTCAGGAGCGGAAAGGGAATATAAACGACCCTTGGGCGGAGAAGTGCCTGGCAGGAGATCTATGGCGCAGTCGTAGGGGCGATGCGGGGGTAGAGAGGTGGCTTGTGACTTGCTGAATACAATGCGCAGATCATGATACTCCTCCGGGACTCCGGTTAAGTCGATGGCCTCATCCTGCAACACAAAAAACACAGAGACAGGAGAGGGGGCGGGCCCCAGACAAGAAACATGACAAGACGAGCTCCAGGATAACACAATGTGATTAACCCAATCCACGTGAGGATTGTGCTGTGACAACCAAGGATGCCCTAATATTATGGGGGTATTGGGGGACTCGAGGATGTACAGCTCAATACTCTCACAGTGGTTACCAGAAAGAAAAAGACTTACTCGAGGAGTGACGTGTGAGACAGAAGAAAGTTGCCGGCCAGCTATAGTCCAAACAGAGAGTGGCTTAAGGAGGGGAAGAAACGGGATATTCCATCGTTTGGCGGTGGCAGAGTCAATAAAGTTGCCTTCCGCTCCTGAGTCTAGGAAAGCTTTCGAGGAATGGGAGGAGCCTTCATATGACAGCTGACAGGGCAAGAGAGTGCGGGAAGACGGAGAGGTTGTCAGAGAAACGCCCACCAGGACTCCCCGTTCTACCGGTGGGCGGGGCCTTTTACTGGGCATGAGGAGACAAGGTGGCCAGGCTGCCCACAGTAAAAACAAAGGTTCTCCTTAAGTCGATGCTGTCTCTGGGCGGCTGTGAGATGAACTGAACCCAGCTGCATAGGTTCGGGCTCGGGAACAGAAGGGGAAACATCGGAAGCTTCTTGACGTGTCTCAGTGGAGCGCCAGTTAGATCTGGAGCGGAGTTGGCGACGAAGCGTGAGACGAGCCTCAACTCGCAACGCGAGACTGATGATATCCTCTAAAGCTCTTGGAATCTCGGTAGCAGCGAGCTCATCAGCGATGGCAAAACAGAGCCCCTCGAGGAACCGAGCCCGGAGGGCGGCCTCATTCCATCGGCAAGCAGCCGCCAGGGTTTGAAAGCGGATAGCAAAATCGGTCACGGACGATCTGCCTTGTGACAACCTCGACAATCGGGCTGAAGCCTCATCGCCCTGCGCGGATCTATCAAAAAGTCGGGACATCTCATGGCGAAGCTCTTCAAATGTCCGACAACACGGAGCTCGGGCATTCCAGACAGCCACCCCCCATTCCCGAGCCTTGCCCGAGAGGAGAGTTATTACATAAGCAACCTTGGTCTCTTCTGACGCGTAGCGCCGGGGCTGGAGAGAGAAGACCAGCGAACATTGTGAGAGGAAGGCCTGGCATGAATTAGGATCTCCATCATAAACAGGTGGACTGTTGGCATGGGGTTCAGGGTCTCGACTTCTCTCATGGTCATTAGGGTAGATCGGCCGCCGACCAGCCGCTTCAAACCGTAACTCCTCGACTGTCGCTAAAAGCGCCGCAACCTGGGCGTTTAAAGCCCCGATCTCTTGGGTGGTAACATTAAGTTGAGTAGCCTGTTGACCAAGCATAATGCCTTGCTGGATTAGAGCTGACCGAAGGGGTTCTGGTGCCGCTGCGCCTGCTGAGTCCGCAGCTTGGTCAGTCCGTTCTGTCATGGCTCACAGAACGAGGACTCAATTGCAGGTGCAGAAAATAATATTTATTTAAGGCAAAAGAGAGTCACACAGTATGTCCAAAAGAGGACAGTCAGCAGCCTGGTAATAATTCCAGTGGTCAAAGGAAGCAGAGTTCTAGTTGGCAGCAAACGTCATGAGAACCGCGCACCAAGGGGCGCGATGCTGCAGCTGTCCGAATCGGGCAGAAATAATCCAACAGTAGAGATTCAAGCGGCTGGCGAAGATAGCGGACTGAGAAGTGAAGTGCACAAATAGTGAGAGAACTCCTGGAGCCTGGACGAGACAAAACACGGTGAGTGATCAAAGTGCAATAACAGTCTTAACACAGAAACTTGGTCGTGAACTTGGTCTTTCAAATACTAAAGCTATGGAGATCAGCGAATTGAGCGTTCAGCTACAACAACGGACTGACAACAAGGAGTGAGAGTGAGAGACTTAAATAGAGAGAAGGATTAGAGTAAGGGCTGACAGGTGTGGAGCTAACAGGATAATGAATGAGAGAGGAGGCGGGCGCGCACTGACAGCTGCGCGCGTGGAGAGCTGTCAAAACAAAACCCACGTGCAGACAACAAGAAAACACACAAACATGAAACGTCAGACAGAGGACATGACATTTGCAGTGTAGAAAAAGTAATATGGGAGAGAGGATGATAAGCTTGACGTTTATGTATAAAAGACTACTGTAATATTGCTAAAGTGTTTTTATTTGTTAATTGTCTAATGGAGCTAAAAAATGGCTAAATATGATAGAAAAGATTGAATGGAGAAGTAACAGGTGTAGTGAAAAGTCATAGTTGTTATTCTTGTGGAAATATCTATTGGGCAGAGATCTAATAAAGAATGTGTCTAAGAAATTGTCATGAAGGGAACATTTTATGTTGCAATGTGTAAAGAAATGGATATTGTAAATAAACCTATATTAAATCAAAAGAAAGATAAGAAGGATGGATTTGAAGAAAAAAGCATTGGCATTATTAATGAATAAAGGAGATATATATGATAGAATGTTAAAGGAAGTTGATAATGGAACAAAAGAAAGTGTGTTAAATGTTAATCTATATTTATCATGCATACTGTAGAAGGTTGATTTCCAGTACTCAAGGGCACTGTGGAAATTAAAGGTAAAATGTAAATGAAATGATCAGTAGTTATGGAATAGGAAAATTAAACGGGTTTGGGAGTGAATCTTACAAATGAGGAAATATCCTAAATGAAAGAAATTTAAAGTATTATCAGAAAGAGTATAAGTGTGTAGAGTAAAAAGACAAGAGGCATTGTTTACACAAAGATGTGAAAAAGAAGATGAGGTAGGAAGATATAAATAAAATAAGAAATAAAAATAAGAAAAACATTAAAAAGAATTAATGAAGCAAAATAAGGAGAGAGTAGAGAGGGAGAGTAAAGAGGAGGTGTCATCTGATGGAGACATGTGGATATGGAAAAAAAGGATGGCTTAGGCCATTGGCCTTACAATTTCTTAGTTTAATAAAGGTATTAAGGACCTTGGGAGGCTGATCACTTACCCTCAGGCATTCATGGGACTGGGAAAAGGACTAAGTTGTGGCAATGGAGAAATGAAAGAAACCTTTGACCGGTGGACTAACGTTACATGAGGAGGGACTATTTTTGAACACATCATAGCAGTGTGGCAGCCACTGCTTGGACTCTAAAGCACAGAGAGAAAACTGGGAGACACAGAGAATCCAGTTTTGTTCAGAGACAATAAAAAAGAGGAGACCCAGGAATGACCACACTGTTTTGAAATGCAAAGTGAATAACAGTGATGACTCTTGTGTTCAGCTACTTTCAGCAATTCCTCCAAAAAATCAGACTCCTGTACCCATCATAAATGACTTTGCAGCATCACCATCTCAGAAGAAAACAACTTGAACTGGGAGAGACAAAGAAAACATGCTGAGGACTACAAAAAACCTGGCCACGCCAAGAGAGACTTTCGCTATATCCATGTACCAGCTCTGTGAGTGAAGGGGGGAGGGTGACAGCAGCCTTTCAAAGTCCAGTTTATGGTCCAGTTGTAAGATTTGTTAAGAATATGATTCTCTGGACAAGTATTGCTAATTCAATGTATGTCTATAAACAATAAACAAAACCATGACCATATCTATTCTCATATCAAAATCACACTCCTGTTTACTGGTTAGGAAGATATGCATAATTTGAATTAAGCCATTGGATTTAGTGTTCTCCAGAAGGGTACAAGTATATTAAAGTGATATTAACTGAATCAAAGCAAATGTATATTAGTGTAATAAATAGTGATGTACAACAAACAATGAATAAATTGGGAAATGTATTAAAGCACAAATTTCTAATGCAAAGTTATCAAAGTGGGAATTTCATTGTATTATAATATGATCATGAGAAAGATATTCAACTTAAAATGTGGAAAAATAAATTATATGACAAGAAATTGATATAACATCACAGGAAGGTAAACAAGAAGTAGTAAAGAGTATGGTTGAAAATCAGTTAATAGAATAATGACTTAATGTAACTGACTTATTTCCACAGGTCTCTTGTATACTGGAAAAGATTGTGAAGAAAGGGATTAATGGGATATGATGAAAACAAAAAGCTATACAAAGCCAGAGGGATAAATCCATTATGCTTAGGAATAACATTAGACTTATGTGCTAAAGTAAAAATAATTTGTAAATGCAAAGAATAAATACAGATGATAACAACATGCAAGATAAAGAAGATGTATTAATTATTAAAAGATGTAGAGAACAAAGTACTAATTGAAGTATCCAATTAATGACATTGTAAGACTAACCAGGTGATATCCAGATCCACATTGCTAACAAATGTTTTCCCAGATGACAAATATTGTAATTGATCTTTGCCAGGGGCGTCATGAACCAATTTTTTTTAAGGGGGCACAGTGTCAACAGCTCACAGAAATTTGTGCATACACAGACATCAAACGAAATATTATAGAGCTTTCAGTCTTTTCCATGGCACTTACATTTCTAACAATCTGAAAACCCCTGCTTTCATGCAAAAACCTCCAAAATAACAGTGATGACTACTTTCATATCATATACTATTCAATCGGAATAATGACACATTTGCATCATATTCACATCTGAAACGACATGTTTTATTTAAGTCTTAATGGCTTGTTTAATTGTGTCATTAATGCATTTTGCACAACAACTACATTATCATATAAAATTAATGTAATTTTAAATCCATAAAGTATATAAACAACGAAAATGACATAAGCTATAGCCACGTGATTG
This sequence comes from Paramisgurnus dabryanus, assembly GCF_030506205.2. Taxonomy (NCBI): domain Eukaryota; kingdom Metazoa; phylum Chordata; class Actinopteri; order Cypriniformes; family Cobitidae; genus Paramisgurnus; species Paramisgurnus dabryanus. The sequence continues at coordinate 821,902 of NC_133350.1, read as the reverse complement.
ATTTTAATGTTCAATAATGATTTTAAAAAAATATGTTTAGATAAAATTATTAGAGGAACGGATTTTTGCATTAAATTTTACCTCATGTGAGCATGTGAGATTCCGCGCCCGCGTGAACTTTGGCGAACTTTGGCGTTGTGCCAAGAAGATGAATCTCTGCTAATATAACGTTGAGACGGTCACATTTAAAACCATACATTTTCTACACAGAGAAGGTTAACTGCACATTACCGTACTGGGGTTTGGAAATGTTGTGAGCGTTTCTAACACGTTTTAATTCCTCAGATAGCCAAATGCAGCAGCAAGCCAGCAACTTCAGAGAGCTCGTGAGCGCGCCCAGACACTGATGACGTCTGCGACTGCGCTCTGACTGCAGCGCCAGCTGCCGCCGGAATAAAAGTAATGTAACATGATCAAAACACTATCAAAACGGCGAAAATCTCCGAAAAGTGACAAGGATGCAGCACAGAATGTATAATATTGTGCATATTAACAGATTAAAAGTCAAATAACAGATTAATGGACGCTTATTTGATTTTGAGGTTGGATGAAAAATCCATTGGCTCAAAAAAACCAAGGGGGCAGGTGCCCCCTCAGTTTGAATGGGCATGACGCCTCTGATCTTTGCTTTATATATTTGAGTATTCAAAAAGAAGAAATATTTGTATGTTTTTTATGAAAATAAACAATATACAAATTGTTATAGGAACAAAGAGGTTTTCAAAAGAATGAAGGAATATATATTCAATGTACTGGACAAGTAGGGTTAATTTCTGCTACAATATTATTAAATTAATTGGCAATCATAAAAGATTAACCTTATATAAAAATGAATGATAATTTTATTAATGGTAACAACACAGCAAATTTGGAGGCTAAAGAAGCCTCAGAATGCCATACAGAAGTAGTGCTTCTATAGTGTTAATACAAAAGCCTTACTTAGAAGATAGAAGGAAAAAAAGAACACGCTGGATGTTAGGAATATTTTGTGGCACCTAAAGGGGGACAAAGAAAGACATTCAAGACATCTAATGTACACATTGGGGATAAATCATTCTACTGTATTGTACAGTAAAATGTTACCTTTCCAGATGGGTGGTTTTAATTTCAAATTAAAAACAGGTATTAAAGAACAAATTAAAATTAAAGATTAAAAAAAAAAAATTGGGTATTATTCTCCATATTTGAGAAATGGTCTCCATATCTGAATTCAATACTGGTTGAGTTTCTGTTCAACAGGTAAAGCTAGTGCCAAACAATAAGGATAAAAAATATAGAAGAAGTAATCCCTTGATCAGCATTTATTTAAAAACAATAAAGTGAATACTGCAACATTAAAGAATAAAGAAAAGACTAAGATGTGTTTACCATCCTTAATCATAAAAAGTATACCATCCCTTCAACGTCAAACTCAGCAAAAAATGTGAATGCATGAAACTGAACTGACTGGATGCTTTGTCTCTTGCAATAACAAGTGACAGACTGCAAACTAACACTGCATGGAATGCTTATTGGTCGACCAATGCCAATACCAATGTCTGCGCAATACTATATAACAAAAATTCATCCCCAAAAAGGACTTCCTCTGGAACGACTGCAGATGGAGCTTTTGGAACAATTACAAATAAAGATGAGATCTTATGTGATAAAACTAATTGTATGCATAAGCTATGTGCAGGGAAAAAGAAAAGGAGCCTGATGAGGAGATGGAGATAAAATGCCATATTATGCCATGGGATCTAGTGTATCTGAGGGTCTTCAGGAGAGAGTGACATAAAACAAGGACCAAGGAGAGCAGCTCTAACAGCAGGCCAAGGGGGAAGGAGCACATCTGATGTCATCTGAGCCATTGCAAAAAGTTCCTAAAATACCAGTCGAAGAAGAGGACAACAAAAACACGATACAGAAGAGGAGAGCTGAGGAGCAGAGGAGAACTTAAACACAATAATGAAGAAGAGAGCTGAGGAAAAGAAAATAATAAAAGACATGATACAGAAGACAACAACAGAAAAATTAAAAGCAATTCAAGCCTACAAAGAGATAAAAGAACGAAGTAATGACCACCCAGGGCATATCAAGCAACAACAACAAAGTTAAGAAAAATTTGTAAATGAGAAGAGACTTTCAGGAGCAACAACCAATGAGTGCAAAGCAGTGGAGTTCACAAGCAATACACAGAGACAAAGTTGCTGGTAATGTGTAAAGGACACACAAAGAAAACGTCAAGGAATTAGCCATGAAAATTGAAAAATAAAGCTAATAACCAGTTTGACAATTATCAGCAACATATGGTAAATTCACACAACTGTAGTCAATAATCAAACTTTTCTTCAATTAACTTTTCACCTATCAGCAAGGATCAGTAACACTTTAGCGAGGACCAGTAACACCAGTGAGAATTTATTCTACAATAATCTCTGCAGAACCAAAGTTTAGATAAAATACTGAAGATACCAAAACAAAAAGGAGACAAGGACATCAACAGAAGAAAAAGGACGTCAACGGAAGGAAAAAAAATATGTTGGACATTTTATGGGAAACAAAAAAAAAAAACATTATGAATGAATGGTACAAATGGGTAACTTTCAAAGCTAAGAGAAATTGGTATGAACAATTGCTTATTATGCTCTAAATCATAAAAGGTAGGAATAGTCAAAAGTCGACATGATATTACAGGGGGGTTCGATGTAACAAATTGACAAATTCTGGTTTAAATATCCATTTTATAGGGCATATTTTGGTAAATAGTTAATATTGGGAAAGTTAATAAAAGCATTAAAAGGCAGAATAGAAATTCAAGAAAAACAAATACTAAGGAATATTAAAGCTACAGTAGACCTTATGGAACTAAAGATGAGGGATATTTAAAGGGAATATTCTATAACATAGAACTTGAACAAATCAAATATAAAATTCCAAAAGCTATTATAAATCCTTAATAATTTTGGCTTTAGGTATGGAAAGGGTGGACAATGCTGGTATACAGTAAAAAGAATGTGGGAATCAGATCATAGCAGTGGACATATGAAGATCAAACAGTAATGTAAGCAGAATTCTTTTGGTTTAATTTTGATTTGATGGGAAATGATAACTTATGGTGGTTTTGCAATTAGAGAAGAAATATATATGTACAAGACTAAGGTTAATTTAAGAAATCATCATGATTATATTGAAGTATATTGAACAAAATACTGAGAAAACAAATGATAAAACTAAAATAGTTTATCCCTAAATTGGTTTGGTATTACAATTTAAGCAAGAGATGAGATAAAATCATGGTTAGAATAAATATTGATTTAATCTAGAATTACTAAATTATATCTACTATAATCAACAAAGGTTTATTAAATTTAACTAATGATGTTTTAACAATTTTAGAAAAACAATGAGATACTACAAAGGGGTATAGTTTTATTGTATGGAGATTAATGTTATGCTAAAAATACAACATAGATATTCATTGAAGCTATCAATAAGCTTAAGAGTTTAGGATAAAAACTGCAACAAATACAAGAAGAAAGAATCTTAATGTGGAATTGGTGTGATTTAAAATTAGGAAAATGGGTGATTGTTTTGTCAAATTCTCACAGACATATTTTTGTATGTCAAATGATTAAAGGTATAGGTTAAAGGATGAATATTATCAAAAGGTAAAGGATGCAAATTATCAGAGGATAAGGATTTGTGATTTTAATTGGATGGATTGTTATTTTATTGTGTACTCCCTATTTTGAAACAAATGTTAATGGAAAATCAAGATGAAAAGTTACTTCATATAGGAAATTACAAAGTGCATCAAAATGGGTTTTGCAAAAGTTAGAAAATGGTAATATTACATCAGAAAAAGATAATGAAAATAATAAGTATTGAAAAGGTATTTGACTAATTTCCACTCTTATGATGAATATGGATGTTTTTATGAGTTCTGATTTTACAGCAACAATGACATAATGAAGTATATTCCATGATCATAAAGGTTTATTAATTGAAGGAGTAGGTTCTCTTACTTCTCCAAGAGAAAATGTTTGTTCCACACTCCACAAAGGTGCGGCAGCATGATTTAATCATTGGTAAGGGAAAGATGGCTTAATTGGGCCATTAATTAGCTTAACTTAATTGAACTGGATTGTGAAGTTGCACTTTGGGTGAGACTTGTGAAAGTCTCAAAGGGTGGAATGAAGAAGATTTTTTTAATTCAGAACTATATCTTTGGTGAACATGGTATTCAGATTCAAATGTGTTTTGCAAGTAAACATGTCTCATGCTTGTAAGCTGAAGACTAGCAGTCTTAAAGACTGCAATGTATGCAGGGTTTAAAATATGGTAACTGAGAGCATACTGGAGCTAAAAATGCATAGGCTGACATTTGGAAGGAATGAAGTCACAACACCTGTCAAACATAAAAACATGCTAAAAACAACTACATGGGAGGGGTTTCAACTTTTAGAGAACTGTATATTAGGTTGCATTCTGAAAAAGACTCTTTCGTTGCTTGGCCACCAACTCGGCCTTATTGTTGTATGCAATAAAGTCATCTTTTGGCAATGGAACCCTCTGTTGAAAATTATTTTTCATAATCACTAAAAAAATCCACAACAGTGGGCCCCCCGGTTTCATTCAAATGAAACAGTCTTAGATGTTGAAGCATGTGTGTTTGCAGTCTTTTAAACCATCTGATGTAGGCCTTGCATCCATGTGAGCTGAATTTGACCTTTGGCCTTTGCATTGTAGCTATGTGCTTGTGTGTTCTGCAGGTTTCATTCAAATGTAACAGTCTTAGATGTTGAAGCATGTGTGTTTGCAGTCTTTTAAACCATCTGATCTAGGCCTTGCATCCATGTAAGCTGAATTTGACCTTTGGCCTTTGCATTGTAGCTATGTGCTTGTGTGTTTTGCAGGTTTGATTCAAATGTAACATTCTTAGATGTTGAAGCATGTGTGTTTGCAGTCTTTTAAACCATCTGATGTAGGCCTTGCATCCATGTGAGCTTACTTTGACCTTTGGCCTTTGCATTGTAACTATGTGCTTGTGTGTTTTGCATGTTTCATTCACATTTAACACTCTCAGATGTTAAAGCGTGTGTGTTTGCAGTCTTTTAAACCATCTGATGTAGGCCTTGCATCCATGTGAGCTGAATTTGACCTTTGGCCTTTGCATTGTAACAATGTGCTTGTGTGTTTTGCAGGTTTCATTCAAATGTAACAGTCTTAGATGTTGAAGCATGTGTGTTTGCAGTCTTTTAAACCATCTGATGTAGGCCTTGCATCCATGTGAGCTGAATTTGACCTTTGGCCTTTGCATTGTAACAATGTGGTTGTGTGTTTGGCAGGTTTCTTTCAAATGTAACAGTCTTAGATGTTGAAGCATGTGTGTTTGCAGTCTTTTAAAGTAATGTAGGCCTTGCACATCCATGTGAGCTGAATTTGACCTTTGGCCTTTCCGTTGTAACAATGTGCTTGTGTGTTTTGCAGGTTTCATTCATATGTAACAGTCTCAGATGTTAAAGCATGTGTGTTTGCAGTCTTTTAAACCATCTGATGTAGGCCTTGCATCCATGTGAGCTGAATTTGACCTTTGGCCTTTGCATTGTAACAATGTGGTTGTGTGTTTGGCAGGTTTCTTTCAAATGTAACAGTCTTAGATGTTGAAGCATGTGTGTTTGCAGTCTTTTAAAGTAATGTAGGCCTTGCACATCCATGTGAGCTGAATTTGACCTTTGGCCTTTCCGTTGTAACAATGTGCTTGTGTGTTTTGCAGGTTTCATTCATATGTAACAGTCTTAGATGTTGAAGCATGTGTGTTTGCAGTCTTTTAAACCATCTGTTGTAGGCCGTTGCATCCATGTGAGCTGAATTTGACCTTTGGCCTTTACATTGCAGCTATGTGCTTGTGTGTTTTGCAGGTTTCATTCAAATGTAACACTCTCAGATGTTATAGCATGTGTGTTTGCAGTATTTTAAACCATCTGTTGTAGGCCGTTGCATCCATGTGAGGTGACTTTGACCTTTGGCCTTTGCATTGTAGCTATGTGCTTGTGTGTTTTGCAGGTTTCATTCACATTTTACACTCTCAGATGTTGAAGCATGTGTGTTTGCAGTTTCACTTTTGTCTTTTACACCATCTGTTGTAGGCCTTGCATCCATGTGAGCTTACTTGGACCTTTGGCCTTTGCATTGTCTTCAAGCCCAGGGGCCAAAAGTTGTTTTCCTCTATCGCAGACAAAATAATTGGGGCACCCAGTGGGCCTGGAGTACTTAGGCATTTGGGGCCCCCAGAGCTTGGGGCCCTCTAGGTCATTTGGCCCCCAGGGGCCATCAGAAACATAAATGGCAGATGGGCAGTTTAATGTGCTAATGGGCAAAATAGTGGGCAAATGGTCAATGCATAAGTTGGCTGTGGGTGAAATAAACTGTCAGTGGGCAACATAACTTGGGGCCCCCAGGGGCCTTCAGAGCCATGAATGGCAGATGGGCAGTTTAATGTGCTAATGGGCAGAAAAGTGGGCAAATGGTCAATGCATAAGTTGGCAGTGGGTGAAATAAGCTGTCAGTGGGCAACATCACTTGGGGCCCCAAGGGGGCCAAGCACAGGGGCCAAAAGTTGTTTTCCTTAATTGCAGACAAAGTAAATGGGCACCCAGTGGGCCTGTAATCATTTGGCACTTTGGGCCCCCAGAGCTTGGGGCTCTTTAGGTCATTTGGCCCCCAGGGGCCCTCAGAGGCATAAATGGCAGATGGGCAGTTAAATGTGCTAATGGGCAGAAAAGTGGGCACATGGTCAATGCATAAGTTGGCAGTGGGAAAAATAAACTATCAGTGGGCAACATAACTTGGGGCCCCTAGGGGGCCAAGCCCAGGGGCCAAAAGTTGTTTTCCTCAATGGCAGACAATACTTTGGCACTTGGGGCCCCCTGAGCCTGGACCCTCTGGGTCATTTGGCCCCCAGGGACCCATAGAGGCATAAATGGCAGATGGGCAGTTTAATGTGCTAATGGGCAAAATAGTGGGCAAATGGTCAATGCATAAATTGGAAGTGGGTGAAATAAACTGTCAGTGGGCAACATTACTTGGGGCCCCAAGGGGGCCAAGCCCAGAGGCCAAAAGTTGTTTTCCTTAATGGCAGACAATACTTTGGCACTTGGGGCCCCCAGAGCCTGGGGCCCTCTGGGTCATTTGGCCCCCAGGGGCCCATAGAGGCATAAATGGCAGATGGGCAGTTTAATGTGCTAATGGGCAAAATAGTGGGCAAATGGTCAATGCATAAATTGGAAGTGGGTGAAATAAACTCTCAGTGGGCAACATTACTTGGGGCCCCAAGGGGGCCAAGCCCAGAGGCCAGAAGTTCTTTTCCTCAATGGCAGACAATACTTTGGCACTTTGGGCCCCCAGAGCTTGGGGCTCTTTAGGTCATTTGGCCCCCAGGGGCCATTTGTGCCATAAATGGCAGATGGGCAGTTTAATGGGCTAATGGGCAAAATAGTGGGCAAATGGTCAGTGCATAAATTGGAAGTGGGTGAAATAAACTGTCAGTGGGCAACATTACGTGGGGCCCCAAGGGGGCCAAGCCCAGAGGCCAAAAGTTGTTTTCCTTAATGGCAGACAATACTTTGGCACTTGGGGCCCCCAGAGCCTGGGGCCCTCTGGGTCATTTGGCCCCCAAGGGCCTTAGAGGCATAAATGGCAGATGGGCAGTTTAATGTGCTAATGGGCAAAATAGTGGGCAAATGGTCAATGCATAAATTGGAAGTGGGTGAAATAAACTCTCAGTGGGCAACATTACTTGGGGCCCCAAGGGGGCCAAGCCCAGAGGCCAGAAGTTCTTTTCCTCAATGGCAGACAATACTTTGGCACTTTGGGCCCCCAGAGCTTGGGGCTCTTTAGGTCATTTGGCCCCCAGGGGCCCTCAGAGGCATAAATGGCAGATGGGCAGAAAAGTGGGCACATGGTCAATGCATAAGTTGGTAGTGGGCAATATAAGCTATCAGTGGGCAACATAACTTGGGGCCCCAAGGGGGCCAAGCCCAGGGGCAAAAAGTTGTTTTCCTTAATGGCAGACAATACTTTGGCACTTCGGGCCCCCAGAGCTTGGTGCCCTCTGGGTCATTTGGCCCTCTGTTGCTCTACCGGAGCGGCCCTTTCCAACGAGCCAACCCGCTTCTCTCTAACCCTAAGCCCGGCCGAGATACGAGGTACCACCGCCTGACCTTTAAACGGCCGTAACTCGGGCGCCTTTGCTCGGATGAACTCGTCCCTCGGGTCGGTTGCTAACCCTAACCCTAACCCTAAGACTTCCAGGAGGGACGGCCGCCCTGTCAGGCCCGCTTTCGAGTCACCTCTCTGGGCTACGGAGGTAGGGACGTGTGCCCTGGAGGAACCGGACATCCAGGAGGGAGGGCCGCCCTGTCAGGCCCGCTTTCGAGTCACCCCTCTGGGCTACGGAGGTAGGGACGTGTGCCCTGGAGGATCCGGACTTCCAGGGGGGAGGGCCGCCCTGTCAGGCCCGCCTCGGAGTCACCTCTCTGGGCTACGGAGGTAGGGACGTGTGCCCTGGAGGAACCGGACTTCCAGGAGTGAGGGCCGCCCTGTCAGGCCCGCCTCGGAGTCACCTCTCTGGGCTACGGAGGTAGGGACGTGTGCCCTGGAGGAACCGGACTTCCAGGAGGGAGGGCCGCCCTGTCAGGCCCGCCTCGGAGGCCTCCCCTTGGGGCAGGGGAGGCAGGGTCGGGGACCCTGGAGGAACCGGACTACCGGGAGGGAGGGCCGCCCTGTCGGGCCCGCCTCGGAGGCCTCCCCTCGGGCGCCCCGCGGAGGGAGCTTTCCAACGAGCCAACCCGCGCCTCTCTAACCCTTTCCCCGGCCGAGATACGACCCCGAGAACGGTGGCCCCTGACCACAGTGCACCCGAGGCCGGCCTCGGACCCCCGAGGACGGTGGCCCCTCTACCCGACCACAGTGCACCCGAGGCCGGCCTCGGACCCCAGAGGACGGTGGCCCCTCTACCCGCCCACAGTGCACCCGAGGCCGGCCTCGGAACCCGCCACGGACACCCTGGAGCCCGTACCCGGCGCACCGTTCGGTCCCGAGCACCCACTCTTAAGCACTCCCCCCCGGCCTAAGCCCCATACTCCCGGCCCTACTTCCAGCAGTTGGTAAACCCGAAAGTTTCTTCAGCCGTTGGTCAACCCCATCGACTTAGGTTCTGGAGCGTTCACTTCTCCAGCCGTTGGTCAACCCCGAGCGGCAATAAATACGTAAGATAGCATTTAAAAACGTTTAAAAATGGATGCATTTGTTTAAAGCAAAGCATTTATTTACTTACGAGACTACAGTGGGGTTCATTGATTAAAAATTAAGAAATTTGTACATGCAACTTTACCATTGTGATTCACAGGCCTTGTGGCCTAAAACAGGCTCAACTGTAACTCTTCTCCTTCCTGTTAGGAACAACACACAGTAAAGTCACTCATATGTCTGTAAAGTACACATACACACCTTTAATTTGATATAAAACAAAAGACAATAGCTTCAGATTTGACTGATAAACAAAGATATTTGTACATGCAGTTTACCAAATGATTTACAGGCCTTTTGCAATGACCTCAACAAGGCCGATTTGATCCCTGTTCCCTCGAGCTGTGAGTAATATACAACAATGAGCTTGGATTCATGTGAAACTGCAAAACACAAGCTTTACAATGATGTATCACACAGTCTGATTGGACTTTGTTTTGATTAAAAATTAAGAAATTTGTACATGAAACTTTACCATTGTGATTCACAGGCCTTGTGGCCTAAAACAGGCTCAACTGTAACTCTTCTCCTTCCTGTTAGGAACAACACACAGTAAAGTCACTCATATGTCTGTAAACTACACATACACACCTTTAATTTGATATAAAACAAAAGACAATAGCTTCAGATTTGACTGATATACAAAGATATTTGTACATGCAGTTTACCAAATGATTTACAGGCCTTTTGCAATGACCTCAACAAGGCCGATTTGACCCTTGTTCCCTCGAGCTGTGAGTAACATACAACAATGAGCTTGGGTTCGTGTGAAACCGCAAAACACAAGCTTTACAATGATGTATCACACAGTCTGATTGGACTTTGTTTTGATTAAAAATTAAGAAATTTGTACATGCAACTTTACCATTGTGATTCACAGGCCTTGTGGCCTAAAACAGGCTCAACTGTAACTCTTCTCCTTCCTGTTAGGAACAACACACAGTAAAGTCACTCATATGTCTGTAAACTACACATACACACCTTTAATTTGATATAAAACAATAGACAATAGCTTTAGATTTGACTGATATACAAAGATATTTGTACATGCAGTTTACCAAATGATTTACAGGCCTTTTGCAATGACCTCAACAAGGCCGATTTGACCCCTGTTCCCTCGAGCTGTGAGTAACATACAACAATGAGCTTGGGTTCATGTGAAACTGCAAAACACAAGCTTTACAATGATGTATCACACAGTCTGATTGGACTTTGTTTTGATTAAAAATTAAGAAATTTGTACATGAAACTTTACCATTGTGATTCACAGGCCTTGTGGCCTAAAACAGGCTCAACTGTAACTCTTCTCCTTCCTGTTAGGAACAACACACAGTAAAGTCACTCATATGTCTGTAAACTACACATACACACCTTTAATTTGATATAAAACAAAAGACAATAGCTTCAGATTTGACTGATATACAAAGATATTTGTACATGCAGTTTACCAAATGATTTACAGGCCTTTTGCAATGACCTCAACAAGGCCGATTTGACCCTTGTTCCCTCGAGCTGTGAGTAACATACAACAATGAGCTTGGGTTCGTGTGAAACCGCAAAACACAAGCTTTACAATGATGTATCACACAGTCTGATTGGACTTTGTTTTGATTAAAAATTAAGAAATTTGTACATGCAACTTTACCATTGTGATTCACAGGCCTTGTGGCCTAAAACAGGCTCAACTGTAACTCTTCTCCTTCCTGGTAGGAACAACACACAGTAAAGTCACTCATATGTCTGTAAACTACACATACACACCTTTAATTTGATATAAAACAATAGACAATAGCTTTAGATTTGACTGATATACAAAGATATTTGTACATGCAGTTTACCAAATGATTTACAGGCCTTTTGCAATGACCTCAACAAGGCCGATTTGACCCCTGTTCCCTCGAGCTGTGAGTAACATACAACAATGAGCTTGGGTTCATGTGAAACTGCAAAACACAAGCTTTACAATGATGTATCACACAGTCTGATTGGACTTTGTTTTGATTAAAAATTAAGAAATTTGTACATGCAATTTTACCATTGTGATTCACAGGCCTTGTGGCCTAAAACAGGCTCAACTGTAACTCTTCTCCTTCCTGTTAGGAACAACACACAGTAAAGTCTCTCATATGTCTGTAAACTACACATACACACCTTTAATTTGATATAAAACAAAAGACAATAGCTTCAGATTTGACTGATATACAAAGATATTTGTACATGCAGTTTACCAAATGATTTACAGGCCTTTTGCAATGACCTCAACAAGGCCGATTTGACCCCTGTTCCCTCGAGCTGTGAGTAACATACAACAATGAGCTTGGGTTCATGTGAAACTGCAAAACACAAGCTTTACAATGATGTATCACACAGTCTGATTGGACTTTGTTTTGATTAAAAATTAAGAAATTTGTACATGCAATTTTACCATTGTGATTCACAGGCCTTGTGGCCTAAAACAGGCTCAACTGTAACTCTTCTCCTTCCTGTTAGGAACAACACACAGTAAAGTCACTCATGTGTCTGTAAACTACACATACACACCTTTAATTTGATATAAAACAAAAGACAATAGCTTCAGATTTGACTGATATACAAAGATATTTGTACATGCAGTTTACCAAATGATTTACAGGCCTTTTGCAATGACCTCAACAAGGCCGATTTGACCCCTGTTCCCTCGAGCTGTGAGTAACATACAACAATGAGCTTGGGTTCGTGTGAAACTGCAAAACACAAGCTTTACAATGATGTATCACACAGTCTGTTGGACTTTGTTTTGATTAAAAATTAAGAAATTTGTACATGCAACTTTACCATTGTGATTCACAGGCCTTGTGGCCTAAAACAGGCTCAACTGTAACTCTTCTCCTTCCTGTTAGGAACAACACACAGTAAAGTCACTCATATGTCTGTAAACTACACATACACACCTTTAATTTGATATAAAACAAAAGACAATAGCTTCAGATTTGACTGATATACACAGATTTTTGTACAGGCAATTTACCAAATAATTTACTGGACTTTTGCAATGACCTCAACAAGGCCGATTTGACCCCTGTTATCTCGAGCTGTGAGTAACATACAACAATGAGCTTGGGTTCATGTGAAACCGCAAAACACAAGCTTTACAATGATGTATCACACAGTCTGATTGGACTTTGTTATGATTAAAAATTAAGAAATTTGTACATGCAACTTTACCATTGTGATTCACAGGCCTTGTGGCCTAAAACAGGCTCAACTGTAACTCTTCTCCTTCCTGTTAGGAACAACACACTCAAGAAAGTCACTCATATGTCTGTAAACTACTGGAGGAACCAGACTTCCAGGAGGGAAGGCCGCCCTGTCAGGCCCGCCTCGGAGTCACCTCTCTGGGCTAGGGAGGTAGGGACGTGTGCCCTGGAGGAACCGGACTTCCAGGAGGGAGGACCGCCCTGTCAGGCCCGCCTCGGAGTCACCTCTCTGGGCTACGGATACGAGATACGGCGTACCACCGCCTGACTTTTAAACGCCCGTAGCTCCGGCGTACTAAGTCCCAGGACTTTGCCCTTTGGGTCGATTGCTCCACCGGAGGGGACCTTTCCAACTAAACCAACCCGCGTCTCTCTAACCCCAAGCCCGGCCGAGATACGGCGGTCCCTCCGGGGATTTTCCCACGGCCGCAGCTCGGGCGCCTTTGCTCGGATCGACTCGCCCTTTGGGTCGATTGCTCCACTGAAGGGGACCTTTCCAACGAGCCAACCCGCTTCTTTCTAACCCTAAGCCCGGGCGAGATACGGGGTACCACCGCCTGACATTTAAACGCCCGTAACTCGGGCGCCTTTGCTCGGATGAACTCGTCCCTCGGGTCGGTTGCTCTACCGGAGCAACCCTTTCCAACGAGCCAACCCGCTTTTCTCTAACCCTAAGCTCGGGCGAGATACGGCGTACCACCGCCTGACCTTTAAACGCCCGTAACTCGGGCGCCTTTGCTCGGATGAACTCGTCCCTCGGGTCGGTTGCTCTACCGGAGCGACCCTTTTCAACGAGCCAACCCGCTTCTCTCTAACCCTAAGCCTGGGCGAGATACGGGGTACCACCGCCTGACCTTTAAACGGCCGTAACTCGGGCGCCTTTGATCGGATAAACTCGTCCCTCAGGTCGGTTGCTCTACCGGAGCGGCCCTTTCCAACGAGCCAACCCGCTTCTCTCTAACACTAAGCCCGGCCGAGATACGGGGTACCACCGCCTGACCTTTAAACGGCCGTAGCTCCGGCGCACTAAGTCCCAGGACTTCGCCCGTCGGGTCGGTTGCTCTACCCGAGGGGAGATTTCCAACGAGCCAACCCGCATCTCTCTAACCCTAAGCACGGCCGAGATACGGAGTACCACCCATTGATATTCCCACGGCCGTAGCCCCGGAGCCCTTTGCCGCAGCCCTTCGGGACACCCACCCTCGGACGCCCCGTGGAGGGACCTTTCCAACGAGCCAACCCGCGCCTCTCTAACCCTTTCCCCGGCCGAGATACGACCCCGAGGACGGTGGCCCCTCTACCCGACCACAGTGCACCCGAGGCCGGCCTCGGAACCCGCCACGGACACCCTGGAGCCCGTACCCGGCGCACCGTTCGGTCCCGAGCACCCACTCTTAAGCACTCCCCCCCGGCCTAAGCCCCATACTCCCGGCCCTACTTCCAGCAGTTGGTAAACCCGAAAGTTTCTTCAGCCGTTGGTCAACCCCATCGACTTAGGTTCTGGAGCGTTCACTTCTCCAGCCGTTGGTCAACCCCGAGCGGCAATAAATACGTAAGATAGCATTTAAAAACGTTTAAAAATGGATGCATTTGTTTAAAGCAAAGCATTTATTTACTTACGAGACTACAGTGGGGTTCATTGATTAAAAATTAAGAAATTTGTACATGCAACTTTACCATTGTGATTCACAGGCCTTGTGGCCTAAAACAGGCTCAACTGTAACTCTTCTCCTTCCTGTTAGGAACAACACACAGTAAAGTCACTCATATGTCTGTAAACTACACATACACACCTTTAATTTGATATAAAACAAAAGACAATAGCTTCAGATTTGACTGATATACAAAGATATTTGTACATGCAGTTTACCAAATGATTTACAGGCCTTTTGCAATGACCTCAACAAGGCCGATTTGACCCTTGTTCCCTCGAGCTGTGAGTAACATACAACAATGAGCTTGGGTTCGTGTGAAACCGCAAAACACAAGCTTTACAATGATGTATCACACAGTCTGATTGGACTTTGTTTTGATTAAAAATTAAGAAATTTGTACATGCAACTTTACCATTGTGATTCACAGGCCTTGTGGCCTAAAACAGGCTCAACTGTAACTCTTCTCCTTCCTGTTAGGAACAACACACAGTAAAGTCACTCATATGTCTGTAAACTACACATACACACCTTTAATTTGATATAAAACAATAGACAATAGCTTTAGATTTGACTGATATACAAAGATATTTGTACATGCAGTTTACCAAATGATTTACAGGCCTTTTGCAATGACCTCAACAAGGCCGATTTGACCCCTGTTCCCTCGAGCTGTGAGTAACATACAACAATGAGCTTGGGTTCATGTGAAACTGCAAAACACAAGCTTTACAATGATGTATCACACAGTCTGATTGGACTTTGTTTTGATTAAAAATTAAGAAATTTGTACATGAAACTTTACCATTGTGATTCACAGGCCTTGTGGCCTAAAACAGGCTCAACTGTAACTCTTCTCCTTCCTGTTAGGAACAACACACAGTAAAGTCACTCATATGTCTGTAAACTACACATACACACCTTTAATTTGATATAAAACAAAAGACAATAGCTTCAGATTTGACTGATATACAAAGATATTTGTACATGCAGTTTACCAAATGATTTACAGGCCTTTTGCAATGACCTCAACAAGGCCGATTTGACCCTTGTTCCCTCGAGCTGTGAGTAACATACAACAATGAGCTTGGGTTCGTGTGAAACCGCAAAACACAAGCTTTACAATGATGTATCACACAGTCTGATTGGACTTTGTTTTGATTAAAAATTAAGAAATTTGTACATGCAACTTTACCATTGTGATTCACAGGCCTTGTGGCCTAAAACAGGCTCAACTGTAACTCTTCTCCTTCCTGGTAGGAACAACACACAGTAAAGTCACTCATATGTCTGTAAACTACACATACACACCTTTAATTTGATATAAAACAATAGACAATAGCTTTAGATTTGACTGATATACAAAGATATTTGTACATGCAGTTTACCAAATGATTTACAGGCCTTTTGCAATGACCTCAACAAGGCCGATTTGACCCCTGTTCCCTCGAGCTGTGAGTAACATACAACAATGAGCTTGGGTTCATGTGAAACTGCAAAACACAAGCTTTACAATGATTTATCACACAGTCTGATTGGACTTTGTTTTGATTAAAAATTAAGAAATTTGTACATGCAATTTTACCATTGTGATTCACAGGCCTTGTGGCCTAAAACAGGCTCAACTGTAACTCTTCTCCTTCCTGTTAGGAACAACACACAGTAAAGTCTCTCATATGTCTGTAAACTACACATACACACCTTTAATTTGATATAAAACAAAAGACAATAGCTTCAGATTTGACTGATATACAAAGATATTTGTACATGCAGTTTACCAAATGATTTACAGGCCTTTTGCAATGACCTCAACAAGGCCGATTTGACCCTTGTTCCCTCGAGCTGTGAGTAACATACAACAATGAGCTTGGGTTCGTGTGAAACCGCAAAACACAAGCTTTACAATGATGTATCACACAGTCTGATTGGACTTTGTTTTGATTAAAAATTAAGAAATTTGTACATGCAATTTTACCATTGTGATTCACAGGCCTTGTGGCCTAAAACAGGCTCAACTGTAACTCTTCTCCTTCCTGTTAGGAACAACACACAGTAAAGTCTCTCATATGTCTGTAAACTACACATACACACCTTTAATTTGATATAAAACAAAAGACAATAGCTTCAGATTTGACTGATATACAAAGATATTTGTACATGCAGTTTACCAAATGATTTACAGGCCTTTTGCAATGACCTCAACAAGGCCGATTTGACCCCTGTTCCCTCGAGCTGTGAGTAACATACAACAATGAGCTTGGGTTCATGTGAAACTGCAAAACACAAGCTTTACAATGATGTATCACACAGTCTGATTGGACTTTGTTTTGATTAAAAATTAAGAAATTTGTACATGCAATTTTACCATTGTGATTCACAGGCCTTGTGGCCTAAAACAGGCTCAACTGTAACTCTTCTCCTTCCTGTTAGGAACAACACACAGTAAAGTCACTCATGTGTCTGTAAACTACACATACACACCTTTAATTTGATATAAAACAAAAGACAATAGCTTCAGATTTGACTGATATACAAAGATATTTGTACATGCAGTTTACCAAATGATTTACAGGCCTTTTGCAATGACCTCAACAAGGCCGATTTGACCCCTGTTCCCTCGAGCTGTGAGTAACATACAACAATGAGCTTGGGTTCGTGTGAAACTGCAAAACACAAGCTTTACAATGATGTATCACACAGTCTGTTGGACTTTGTTTTGATTAAAAATTAAGAAATTTGTACATGCAACTTTACCATTGTGATTCACAGGCCTTGTGGCCTAAAACAGGCTCAACTGTAACTCTTCTCCTTCCTGTTAGGAACAACACACAGTAAAGTCACTCATATGTCTGTAAACTACACATACACACCTTTAATTTGATATAAAACAAAAGACAATAGCTTCAGATTTGACTGATATACACAGATTTTTGTACAGGCAATTTACCAAATAATTTACTGGACTTTTGCAATGACCTCAACAAGGCCGATTTGACCCCTGTTATCTCGAGCTGTGAGTAACATACAACAATGAGCTTGGGTTCATGTGAAACCGCAAAACACAAGCTTTACAATGATGTATCACACAGTCTGATTGGACTTTGTTATGATTAAA
This sequence comes from Paramisgurnus dabryanus, assembly GCF_030506205.2. Classification (NCBI taxonomy): domain Eukaryota; kingdom Metazoa; phylum Chordata; class Actinopteri; order Cypriniformes; family Cobitidae; genus Paramisgurnus; species Paramisgurnus dabryanus. The sequence goes on along the minus strand of NC_133350.1, from coordinate 804,608 downwards.
AATTAAGAAATTTGTACATGCAACTTTACCATTGTGATTCACAGGCCTTGTGGCCTAAAACAGGCTCAACTGTAACTCTTCTCCTTCCTGTTAGGAACAACACACTCAAGAAAGTCACTCATATGTCTGTAAACTACTGGAGGAACCAGACTTCCAGGAGGGAAGGCCGCCCTGTCAGGCCCGCCTCGGAGTCACCTCTCTGGGCTAGGGAGGTAGGGACGTGTGCCCTGGAGGAACCGGACTTCCAGGAGGGAGGACCGCCCTGTCAGGCCCGCCTCGGAGTCACCTCTCTGGGCTACGGATACGAGATACGGCGTACCACCGCCTGACTTTTAAACGCCCGTAGCTCCGGCGTACTAAGTCCCAGGACTTTGCCCTTTGGGTCGATTGCTCCACCGGAGGGGACCTTTCCAACTAAACCAACCCGCGTCTCTCTAACCCCAAGCCCGGCCGAGATACGGCGGTCCCTCCGGGGATTTTCCCACGGCCGCAGCTCGGGCGCCTTTGCTCGGATCGACTCGCCCTTTGGGTCGATTGCTCCACTGAAGGGGACCTTTCCAACGAGCCAACCCGCTTCTTTCTAACCCTAAGCCCGGGCGAGATACGGGGTACCACCGCCTGACATTTAAACGCCCGTAACTCGGGCGCCTTTGCTCGGATGAACTCGTCCCTCGGGTCGGTTGCTCTACCGGAGCAACCCTTTCCAACGAGCCAACCCGCTTTTCTCTAACCCTAAGCTCGGGCGAGATACGGCGTACCACCGCCTGACCTTTAAACGCCCGTAACTCGGGCGCCTTTGCTCGGATGAACTCGTCCCTCGGGTCGGTTGCTCTACCGGAGCGACCCTTTTCAACGAGCCAACCCGCTTCTCTCTAACCCTAAGCCTGGGCGAGATACGGGGTACCACCGCCTGACCTTTAAACGGCCGTAACTCGGGCGCCTTTGATCGGATAAACTCGTCCCTCAGGTCGGTTGCTCTACCGGAGCGGCCCTTTCCAACGAGCCAACCCGCTTCTCTCTAACACTAAGCCCGGCCGAGATACGGGGTACCACCGCCTGACCTTTAAACGGCCGTAGCTCCGGCGCACTAAGTCCCAGGACTTCGCCCGTCGGGTCGGTTGCTCTACCCGAGGGGAGATTTCCAACGAGCCAACCCGCATCTCTCTAACCCTAAGCACGGCCGAGATACGGAGTACCACCCATTGATATTCCCACGGCCGTAGCCCCGGAGCCCTTTGCCGCAGCCCTTCGGGACACCCACCCTCGGACGCCCCGTGGAGGGACCTTTCCAACGAGCCAACCCGCGCCTCTCTAACCCTTTCCCCGGCCGAGATACGACCCCGAGGACGGTGGCCCCTCTACCCGACCACAGTGCACCCGAGGCCGGCCTCGGAACCCGCCACGGACACCCTGGAGCCCGTACCCGGCGCACCGTTCGGTCCCGAGCACCCACTCTTAAGCACTCCCCCCCGGCCTAAGCCCCATACTCCCGGCCCTACTTCCAGCAGTTGGTAAACCCGAAAGTTTCTTCAGCCGTTGGTCAACCCCATCGACTTAGGTTCTGGAGCGTTCACTTCTCCAGCCGTTGGTCAACCCCGAGCGGCAATAAATACGTAAGATAGCATTTAAAAACGTTTAAAAATGGATGCATTTGTTTAAAGCAAAGCATTTATTTACTTACGAGACTACAGTGGGGTTCATTGATTAAAAATTAAGAAATTTGTACATGCAACTTTACCATTGTGATTCACAGGCCTTGTGGCCTAAAACAGGCTCAACTGTAACTCTTCTCCTTCCTGTTAGGAACAACACACAGTAAAGTCACTCATATGTCTGTAAAGTACACATACACACCTTTAATTTGATATAAAACAAAAGACAATAGCTTCAGATTTGACTGATATACAAAGATATTTGTACATGCAGTTTACCAAATGATTTACAGGCCTTTTGCAATGACCTCAACAAGGCCGATTTGATCCCTGTTCCCTCGAGCTGTGAGTAATATACAACAATGAGCTTGGATTCATGTGAAACTGCAAAACACAAGCTTTACAATGATGTATCACACAGTCTGATTGGACTTTGTTTTGATTAAAAATTAAGAAATTTGTACATGAAACTTTACCATTGTGATTCACAGGCCTTGTGGCCTAAAACAGGCTCAACTGTAACTCTTCTCCTTCCTGTTAGGAACAACACACAGTAAAGTCACTCATATGTCTGTAAACTACACATACACACCTTTAATTTGATATAAAACAAAAGACAATAGCTTCAGATTTGACTGATATACAAAGATATTTGTACATGCAGTTTACCAAATGATTTACAGGCCTTTTGCAATGACCTCAACAAGGCCGATTTGACCCTTGTTCCCTCGAGCTGTGAGTAACATACAACAATGAGCTTGGGTTCGTGTGAAACCGCAAAACACAAGCTTTACAATGATGTATCACACAGTCTGATTGGACTTTGTTTTGATTAAAAATTAAGAAATTTGTACATGCAACTTTACCATTGTGATTCACAGGCCTTGTGGCCTAAAACAGGCTCAACTGTAACTCTTCTCCTTCCTGTTAGGAACAACACACAGTAAAGTCACTCATATGTCTGTAAACTACACATACACACCTTTAATTTGATATAAAACAATAGACAATAGCTTTAGATTTGACTGATATACAAAGATATTTGTACATGCAGTTTACCAAATGATTTACAGGCCTTTTGCAATGACCTCAACAAGGCCGATTTGACCCCTGTTCCCTCGAGCTGTGAGTAACATACAACAATGAGCTTGGGTTCATGTGAAACTGCAAAACACAAGCTTTACAATGATGTATCACACAGTCTGATTGGACTTTGTTTTGATTAAAAATTAAGAAATTTGTACATGCAATTTTACCATTGTGATTCACAGGCCTTGTGGCCTAAAACAGGCTCAACTGTAACTCTTCTCCTTCCTGTTAGGAACAACACACAGTAAAGTCTCTCATATGTCTGTAAACTACACATACACACCTTTAATTTGATATAAAACAAAAGACAATAGCTTCAGATTTGACTGATATACAAAGATATTTGTACATGCAGTTTACCAAATGATTAACAGGCCTTTTGCAATGACCTCAACAAGGCCGATTTGATCCCTGTTCCCTCGAGCTGTGAGTAATATACAACAATGAGCTTGGATTCATGTGAAACTGCAAAACACAAGCTTTACAATGATGTATCACACAGTCTGATTGGACTTTGTTTTGATTAAAAATTAAGAAATTTGTACATGAAACTTTACCATTGTGTTTCACAGGCCTTGTGGCCTAAAACAGGCTCAACTGTAACTCTTCTCCTTCCTGTTAGGAACAACACACAGTAAAGTCACTCATATGTCTGTAAACTACACATACACACCTTTAATTTGATATAAAACAAAAGACAATAGCTTCAGATTTGACTGATATACAAAGATATTTGTACATGCAGTTTACCAAATGATTTACAGGCCTTTTGCAATGACCTCAACAAGGCCGATTTGACCCTTGTTCCCTCGAGCTGTGAGTAACATACAACAATGAGCTTGGGTTCGTGTGAAACCGCAAAACACAAGCTTTACAATGATGTATCACACAGTCTGATTGGACTTTGTTTTGATTAAAAATTAAGAAATTTGTACATGCAACTTTACCATTGTGATTCACAGGCCTTGTGGCCTAAAACAGGCTCAACTGTAACTCTTCTCCTTCCTGGTAGGAACAACACACAGTAAAGTCACTCATGTGTCTGTAAACTACACATACACACCTTTAATTTGATATAAAACAATAGACAATAGCTTTAGATTTGACTGATATACAAAGATATTTGTACATGCAGTTTACCAAATGATTTACAGGCCTTTTGCAATGACCTCAACAAGGCCGATTTGACCCCTGTTCCCTCGAGCTGTGAGTAACATACAACAATGAGCTTGGGTTCATGTGAAACTGCAAAACACAAGCTTTACAATGATTTATCACACAGTCTGATTGGACTTTGTTTTGATTAAAAATTAAGAAATTTGTACATGCAATTTTACCATTGTGATTCACAGGCCTTGTGGCCTAAAACAGGCTCAACTGTAACTCTTCTCCTTCCTGTTAGGAACAACACACAGTAAAGTCTCTCATATGTCTGTAAACTACACATACACACCTTTAATTTGATATAAAACAAAAGACAATAGCTTCAGATTTGACTGATATACAAAGATATTTGTACATGCAGTTTACCAAATGATTTACAGGCCTTTTGCAATGACCTCAACAAGGCCGATTTGACCCTTGTTCCCTCGAGCTGTGAGTAACATACAACAATGAGCTTGGGTTCGTGTGAAACCGCAAAACACAAGCTTTACAATGATGTATCACACAGTCTGATTGGACTTTGTTTTGATTAAAAATTAAGAAATTTGTACATGCAATTTTACCATTGTGATTCACAGGCCTTGTGGCCTAAAACAGGCTCAACTGTAACTCTTCTCCTTCCTGTTAGGAACAACACACAGTAAAGTCTCTCATATGTCTGTAAACTACACATACACACCTTTAATTTGATATAAAACAAAAGACAATAGCTTCAGATTTGACTGATATACAAAGATATTTGTACATGCAGTTTACCAAATGATTTACAGGCCTTTTGCAATGACCTCAACAAGGCCGATTTGACCCCTGTTCCCTCGAGCTGTGAGTAACATACAACAATGAGCTTGGGTTCATGTGAAACTGCAAAACACAAGCTTTACAATGATGTATCACACAGTCTGATTGGACTTTGTTTTGATTAAAAATTAAGAAATTTGTACATGCAACTTTACCATTGTGATTCACAGGCCTTGTGGCCTAAAACAGGCTCAACTGTAACTCTTCTCCTTCCTGTTAGGAACAACACACAGTAAAGTCTCTCATATGTCTGTAAACTACACATACACACCTTTAATTTGATATAAAACAAAAGACAATAGCTTCAGATTTGACTGATATACAAAGATATTTGTACATGCAGTTTACCAAATGATTTACAGGCCTTTTGCAATGACCTCAACAAGGCCGATTTGACCCCTGTTCCCTCGAGCTGTGAGTAACATACAACAATGAGCTTGGGTTCATGTGAAACTGCAAAACACAAGCTTTACAATGATGTATCACACAGTCTGATTGGACTTTGTTTTGATTAAAAATTAAGAAATTTGTACATGCAATTTTACCATTGTGATTCACAGGCCTTGTGGCCTAAAACAGGCTCAACTGTAACTCTTCTCCTTCCTGTTAGGAACAACACACAGTAAAGTCACTCATATGTCTGTAAACTACACATACACACCTTTAATTTGATATAAAACAAAAGACAATAGCTTCAGATTTGACTGATATACAAAGATATTTGTACATGCAGTTTACCAAATGATTAACAGGCCTTTTGCAATGACCTCAACAAGGCCGATTTGATCCCTGTTCCCTCGAGCTGTGAGTAATATACAACAATGAGCTTGGATTCATGTGAAACTGCAAAACACAAGCTTTACAATGATGTATCACACAGTCTGATTGGACTTTGTTTTGATTAAAAATTAAGAAATTTGTACATGAAACTTTACCATTGTGATTCACAGGCCTTGTGGCCTAAAACAGGCTCAACTGTAACTCTTCTCCTTCCTGTTAGGAACAACACACAGTAAAGTCACTCATATGTCTGTAAACTACACATACACACCTTTAATTTGATATAAAACAAAAGACAATAGCTTCAGATTTGACTGATATACAAAGATATTTGTACATGCAGTTTACCAAATGATTTACAGGCCTTTTGCAATGACCTCAACAAGGCCGATTTGACCCTTGTTCCCTCGAGCTGTGAGTAACATACAACAATGAGCTTGGGTTCGTGTGAAACCGCAAAACACAAGCTTTACAATGATGTATCACACAGTCTGATTGGACTTTGTTTTGATTAAAAATTAAGAAATTTGTACATGCAACTTTACCATTGTGATTCACAGGCCTTGTGGCCTAAAACAGGCTCAACTGTAACTCTTCTCCTTCCTGGTAGGAACAACACACAGTAAAGTCACTCATATGTCTGTAAACTACACATACACACCTTTAATTTGATATAAAACAATAGACAATAGCTTTAGATTTGACTGATTTACAAAGATATTTGTACATGCAGTTTACCAAATGATTTACAGGCCTTTTGCAATGACCTCAACAAGGCCGATTTGACCCCTGTTCCCTCGAGCTGTGAGTAACATACAACAATGAGCTTGGGTTCATGTGAAACTGCAAAACACAAGCTTTACAATGATTTATCACACAGTCTGATTGGACTTTGTTTTGATTAAAAATTAAGAAATTTGTACATGCAATTTTACCATTGTGATTCACAGGCCTTGTGGCCTAAAACAGGCTCAACTGTAACTCTTCTCCTTCCTGTTAGGAACAACACACAGTAAAGTCTCTCATATGTCTGTAAACTACACATACACACCTTTAATTTGATATAAAACAAAAGACAATAGCTTCAGATTTGACTGATATACAAAGATATTTGTACATGCAGTTTACCAAATGATTTACAGGCCTTTTGCAATGACCTCAACAAGGCCGATTTGACCCTTGTTCCCTCGAGCTGTGAGTAACATACAACAATGAGCTTGGGTTCGTGTGAAACCGCAAAACACAAGCTTTACAATGATGTATCACACAGTCTGATTGGACTTTGTTTTGATTAAAAATTAAGAAATTTGTACATGCAATTTTACCATTGTGATTCACAGGCCTTGTGGCCTAAAACAGGCTCAACTGTAACTCTTCTCCTTCCTGTTAGGAACAACACACAGTAAAGTCTCTCATATGTCTGTAAACTACACATACACACCTTTAATTTGATATAAAACAAAAGACAATAGCTTCAGATTTGACTGATATACAAAGATATTTGTACATGCAGTTTACCAAATGATTTACAGGCCTTTTGCAATGACCTCAACAAGGCCGATTTGACCCCTGTTCCCTCGAGCTGTGAGTAACATACAACAATGAGCTTGGGTTCATGTGAAACTGCAAAACACAAGCTTTACAATGATGTATCACACAGTCTGATTGGACTTTGTTTTGATTAAAAATTAAGAAATTTGTACATGCAATTTTACCATTGTGATTCACAGGCCTTGTGGCCTAAAACAGGCTCAACTGTAACTCTTCTCCTTCCTGTTAGGAACAACACACAGTAAAGTCTCTCATATGTCTGTAAACTACACATACACACCTTTAATTTGATATAAAACAAAAGACAATAGCTTCAGATTTGACTGATATACAAAGATATTTGTACATGCAGTTTACCAAATGATTTACAGGCCTTTTGCAATGACCTCAACAAGGCCGATTTGACCCCTGTTCCCTCGAGCTGTGAGTAACATACAACAATGAGCTTGGGTTCATGTGAAACTGCAAAACACAAGCTTTACAATGATGTATCACACAGTCTGATTGGACTTTGTTTTGATTAAAAATTAAGAAATTTGTACATGCAATTTTACCATTGTGATTCACAGGCCTTGTGGCCTAAAACAGGCTCAACTGTAACTCTTCTCCTTCCTGTTAGGAACAACACACAGTAAAGTCACTCATGTGTCTGTAAACTACACATACACACCTTTAATTTGATATAAAACAAAAGACAATAGCTTCAGATTTGACTGATATACAAAGATATTTGTACATGCAGTTTACCAAATGATTTACAGGCCTTTTGCAATGACCTCAACAAGGCCGATTTGACCCCTGTTCCCTCGAGCTGTGAGTAACATACAACAATGAGCTTGGGTTCGTGTGAAACTGCAAAACACAAGCTTTACAATGATGTATCACACAGTCTGTTGGACTTTGTTTTGATTAAAAATTAAGAAATTTGTACATGCAACTTTACCATTGTGATTCACAGGCCTTGTGGCCTAAAACAGGCTCAACTGTAACTCTTCTCCTTCCTGTTAGGAACAACACACAGTAAAGTCACTCATATGTCTGTAAACTACACATACACACCTTTAATTTGATATAAAACAAAAGACAATAGCTTCAGATTTGACTGATATACACAGATTTTTGTACAGGCAATTTACCAAATAATTTACTGGACTTTTGCAATGACCTCAACAAGGCCGATTTGACCCCTGTTATCTCGACCTGTGAGTAACATACAACAATGAGCTTGGGTTCATGTGAAACCGCAAAACACAAGCTTTACAATGATGTATCACACAGTCTGATTGGACTTTGTTATGATTAAAAATTAAGAAATTTGTACATGCAACTTTACCATTGTGATTCACAGGCCTTGTGGCCTAAAACAGGCTCAACTGTAACTCTTCTCCTTCCTGTTAGGAACAACACACTCAAGAAAGTCACTCATATGTCTGTAAACTACTGGAGGAACCAGACTTCCAGGAGGGAAGGCCGCCCTGTCAGGCCCGCCTCGGAGTCACCTCTCTGGGCTAGGGAGGTAGGGACGTGTGCCCTGGAGGAACCGGACTTCCAGGAGGGAGGACCGCCCTGTCAGGCCCGCCTCGGAGTCACCTCTCTGGGCTACGGATACGAGATACGGCGTACCACCGCCTGACTTTTAAACGCCCGTAGCTCCGGCGTACTAAGTCCCAGGACTTTGCCCTTTGGGTCGATTGCTCCACCGGAGGGGACCTTTCCAACTAAACCAACCCGCGTCTCTCTAACCCCAAGCCCGGCCGAGATACGGCGGTCCCTCCGGGGATTTTCCCACGGCCGCAGCTCGGGCGCCTTTGCTCGGATCGACTCGCCCTTTGGGTCGATTGCTCCACTGAAGGGGACCTTTCCAACGAGCCAACCCGCTTCTTTCTAACCCTAAGCCCGGGCGAGATACGGGGTACCACCGCCTGACATTTAAACGCCCGTAACTCGGGCGCCTTTGCTCGGATGAACTCGTCCCTCGGGTCGGTTGCTCTACCGGAGCAACCCTTTCCAACGAGCCAACCCGCTTTTCTCTAACCCTAAGCTCGGGCGAGATACGGCGTACCACCGCCTGACCTTTAAACGCCCGTAACTCGGGCGCCTTTGCTCGGATGAACTCGTCCCTCGGGTCGGTTGCTCTACCGGAGCGACCCTTTTCAACGAGCCAACCCGCTTCTCTCTAACCCTAAGCCTGGGCGAGATACGGGGTACCACCGCCTGACCTTTAAACGGCCGTAACTCGGGCGCCTTTGATCGGATAAACTCGTCCCTCAGGTCGGTTGCTCTACCGGAGCGGCCCTTTCCAACGAGCCAACCCGCTTCTCTCTAACACTAAGCCCGGCCGAGATACGGGGTACCACCGCCTGACCTTTAAACGGCCGTAGCTCCGGCGCACTAAGTCCCAGGACTTCGCCCGTCGGGTCGGTTGCTCTACCCGAGGGGAGATTTCCAACGAGCCAACCCGCATCTCTCTAACCCTAAGCACGGCCGAGATACGGAGTACCACCCATTGATATTCCCACGGCCGTAGCCCCGGAGCCCTTTGCCGCAGCCCTTCGGGACACCCACCCTCGGACGCCCCGTGGAGGGACCTTTCCAACGAGCCAACCCGCGCCTCTCTAACCCTTTCCCCGGCCGAGATACGACCCCGAGGACGGTGGCCCCTCTACCCGACCACAGTGCACCCGAGGCCGGCCTCGGAACCCGCCACGGACACCCTGGAGCCCGTACCCGGCGCACCGTTCGGTCCTGGGCACCCACTCTTAAGCACTCCCCCCCGGCCTAAGCCCCATACTCCCGGCCCCTCTGGAGAACCAAACCGTTGGTCAACCCGAAACGATCTCCAACCGTTGGTCAACCCGAAAGTACTTCCAGCAGTTGGTCAACCCGAAAGTTTCTCCAGCCGTTGGTCAACCCCATCGACTTAGGTTCTGGAGCGGCAATAAATACGTAAGATAGCATTTAAAAACGTTTAAAAATAGATGCATTTGTTTAAAGCAAAGCATTTATTTACTTACCAGACTACAGTTGGGTTCATGTGAAACTGCAAAACACAAGATTTACAATGATGTATCACACAGTCTGATTGGACTTTGTTTTGATTAAAAATTAAGAAATTTGTACATGCAACTTTACCATTGTGATTCACAGGCCTTGTGGCATAAAACAGGCTCAACTGTAACTCTTCTCCTTCCTGTTAGGAACAACACACAGTAAAGTCACTCATATGTCTGTAAACTACACATACACACCTTTAATTTGATATAAAACAAAAGACAATAGCTTCAGATTTGACTGATATACAAAGATATTTGTACATGCAGTTTACCAAATGATTTACAGGCCTTTTGCAATGACCTCAACAAGGCCGATTTGACCCCTGTTCCCTCGAGCTGTGAGTAACATACAACAATGAGCTTGGGTTCATGTGAAACACAAGCTTTAAAATGATGTATCACACAGTCTGATTGGACTTTGTTTTGATTAAAAATTAAGAAATTTGTACATGAAACTTTACCATTGTGATTCACAGGCCTTGTGGCCTAAAACAGGCTCAACTGTAACTCTTCTCCTTCCTGTTAGGAACAACACACAGTAAAGTCACTCATATGTCTGTAAACTACACATACACACCTTTAATTTGATATAAAACAAAAGACAATAGCTTCAGATTTGACTGATATACAAAGATATTTGTACATGCAGTTTACCAAATGATTTACAGGCCTTTTGCAATGACCTCAACAAGGCCGATTTGACCCCTGTTCCCTCGAGCTGTGAGTAACATACAACAATGAGCTTGGGTTCGTGTGAAACCGCAAAAAACAAGCTTTACAATGATGTATCACACAGTCTGATTGGACTTTGTTTTGATTAAAAATTAAGAAATTTGTACATGCAACTTTACCATTGTGATTCACAGGCCTTGTGGCCTAAAACAGGCTCAACTGTAACTCTTCTCCTTCCTGTTAGGAACAACACACTCAAGAAAGTCACTCATATGTCTGTAAACTACTGGAGGAACCAGACTTCCAGGAGGGAAGGCCGCCCTGTCAGGCCCGCCTCGGAGTCACCTCTCTGGGCTAGGGAGGTAGGGACGTGTGCCCTGGAGGAACCGGACTTCCAGGAGGGAGGACCGCCCTGTCAGGCCCGCCTCGGAGTCACCTCTCTGGGCTACGGATACGAGATACGGCGTACCACCGCCTGACTTTTAAACGCCCGTAGCTCCGGCGTACTAAGTCCCAGGACTTTGCCCTTTGGGTCGATTGCTCCACCGGAGGGGACCTTTCCAACTAAACCAACCCGCGTCTCTCTAACCCCAAGCCCGGCCGAGATACGGCGGTCCCTCCGGGGATTTTCCCACGGCCGCAGCTCGGGCGCCTTTGCTCGGATCGACTCGCCCTTTGGGTCGATTGCTCCACTGAAGGGGACCTTTCCAACGAGCCAACCCGCTTCTTTCTAACCCTAAGCCCGGGCGAGATACGGGGTACCACCGCCTGACATTTAAACGCCCGTAACTCGGGCGCCTTTGCTCGGATGAACTCGTCCCTCGGGTCGGTTGCTCTACCGGAGCAACCCTTTCCAACGAGCCAACCCGCTTTTCTCTAACCCTAAGCTCGGGCGAGATACGGCGTACCACCGCCTGACCTTTAAACGCCCGTAACTCGGGCGCCTTTGCTCGGATGAACTCGTCCCTCGGGTCGGTTGCTCTACCGGAGCGACCCTTTTCAACGAGCCAACCCGCTTCTCTCTAACCCTAAGCCTGGGCGAGATACGGGGTACCACCGCCTGACCTTTAAACGGCCGTAACTCGGGCGCCTTTGATCGGATAAACTCGTCCCTCAGGTCGGTTGCTCTACCGGAGCGGCCCTTTCCAACGAGCCAACCCGCTTCTCTCTAACACTAAGCCCGGCCGAGATACGGGGTACCACCGCCTGACCTTTAAACGGCCGTAGCTCCGGCGCACTAAGTCCCAGGACTTCGCCCGTCGGGTCGGTTGCTCTACCCGAGGGGAGATTTCCAACGAGCCAACCCGCATCTCTCTAACCCTAAGCACGGCCGAGATACGGAGTACCACCCATTGATATTCCCACGGCCGTAGCCCCGGAGCCCTTTGCCGCAGCCCTTCGGGACACCCACCCTCGGACGCCCCGTGGAGGGACCTTTCCAACGAGCCAACCCGCGCCTCTCTAACCCTTTCCCCGGCCGAGATACGACCCCGAGGACGGTGGCCCCTCTACCCGACCACAGTGCACCCGAGGCCGGCCTCGGAACCCGCCACGGACACCCTGGAGCCCGTACCCGGCGCACCGTTCGGTCCTGGGCACCCACTCTTAAGCACTCCCCCCCGGCCTAAGCCCCATACTCCCGGCCCCTCTGGAGAACCAAACCGTTGGTCAACCCGAAACGATCTCCAACCGTTGGTCAACCCGAAAGTACTTCCAGCAGTTGGTCAACCCGAAAGTTTCTCCAGCCGTTGGTCAACCCCATCGACTTAGGTTCTGGAGCGGCAATAAATACGTAAGATAGCATTTAAAAACGTTTAAAAATAGATGCATTTGTTTAAAGCAAAGCATTTATTTACTTACCAGACTACAGTTGGGTTCATGTGAAACTGCAAAACACAAGATTTACAATGATGTATCACACAGTCTGATTGGACTTTGTTTTGATTAAAAATTAAGAAATTTGTACATGCAACTTTACCATTGTGATTCACAGGCCTTGTGGCATAAAACAGGCTCAACTGTAACTCTTCTCCTTCCTGTTAGGAACAACACACAGTAAAGTCACTCATATGTCTGTAAACTACACATACACACCTTTAATTTGATATAAAACAAAAGACAATAGCTTCAGATTTGACTGATATACAAAGATATTTGTACATGCAGTTTACCAAATGATTTACAGGCCTTTTGCAATGACCTCAACAAGGCCGATTTGACCCCTGTTCCCTCGAGCTGTGAGTAACATACAACAATGAGCTTGGGTTCATGTGAAACACAAGCTTTAAAATGATGTATCACACAGTCTGATTGGACTTTGTTTTGATTAAAAATTAAGAAATTTGTACATGAAACTTTACCATTGTGATTCACAGGCCTTGTGGCCTAAAACAGGCTCAACTGTAACTCTTCTCCTTCCTGTTAGGAACAACACACAGTAAAGTCACTCATATGTCTGTAAACTACACATACACACCTTTAATTTGATATAAAACAAAAGACAATAGCTTCAGATTTGACTGATATACAAAGATATTTGTACATGCAGTTTACCAAATGATTTACAGGCCTTTTGCAATGACCTCAACAAGGCCGATTTGACCCCTGTTCCCTCGAGCTGTGAGTAACATACAACAATGAGCTTGGGTTCGTGTGAAACCGCAAAAAACAAGCTTTACAATGATGTATCACACAGTCTGATTGGACTTTGTTTTGATTAAAAATTAAGAAATTTGTACATGCAACTTTACCATTGTGATTCACAGGCCTTGTGGCCTAAAACAGGCTCAACTGTAACTCTTCTCCTTCCTGTTAGGAACAACACACAGTAAAGTCACTCAGATGTCTGTAAACTACACATACACACCTTTAATTTGATATAAAACAAAAGACAATAGCTTCAGATTTGACTGATATACAAAGATATTTGTACATGCAGTTTACCAAATGATTTACAGGCCTTTTGCAATGACCTCAACAAGGCCGATTTGACCCCTGTTCCCTCGAGCTGTGAGTAACATACAACAATGAGCTTGGGTTCATGTGAAACTGCAAAACACAAGCTTTACAATGATGTATCACACAGTCTGATTGGACTTTGTTTTGATTAAAAATTAAGAAATTTGTACATGCAATTTTACCATTGTGATTCACAGGCCTTGTGGCCTAAAACAGGCTCAACTGTAACTCTTCTCCTTCCTGTTAGGAACAACACACAGTAAAGTCTCTCATATGTCTGTAAACTACACATACACACCTTTAATTTGATATAAAACAAAAGACAATAGCTTCAGATTTGACTGATATACAAAGATATTTGTACATGCAGTTTACCAAATGATTTACAGGCCTTTTGCAATGACCCCAACAAGGCCGATTTGACCCCTGTTCCCTCGAGCTGTGAGTAACATACAACAATGAGCTTGGGTTCATGTGAAACTGCAAAACACAAGCTTTACAATGATGTATCACACAGTCTGATTGGACTTTGTTTTGATTAAAAATTAAGAAATTTGTACATGCAATTTTACCATTGTGATTCACAGGCCTTGTGGCCTAAAACAGGCTCAACTGTAACTCTTCTCCTTCCTGTTAGGAACAACACACAGTAAAGTCTCTCATATGTCTGTAAACTACACATACACACCTTTAATTTGATATAAAACAAAAGACAATAGCTTCAGATTTGACTGATATACAAAGATATTTGTACATGCAGTTTACCAAATGATTTACAGGCCTTTTGCAATGACCTCAACAAGGCCGATTTGACCCCTGTTCCCTCGAGCTGTGAGTAACATACAACAATGAGCTTGTGTTCATGTGAAACTGCAAAACACAAGCTTTACAATGATGTATCACACAATCTGATTGGACTTTGTTATGATTAAAAATTAAGAAATTTGTACATGCAACTTTACCATTGTGATTCACAGGCCTTGTGGCCTAAAACAGGCTCAACTGTAACTCTTCTCCTTCCTGTTAGGAACAACACACTCAAGAAAGTCACTCATATGTCTGTAAACTACTGAAGGAACCAGACTTCCAGGAGGGAAGGCCGCCCTGTCAGGCCCGCCTCGGAGTCACCTCTCTGGGCTAGGGAGGTAGGGACGTGTGCCCTGGAGGAACCGGACTTCCAGGAGGGAGGGCCGCCCTGTCAGGCCCGCCTCGGAGTCACCTCTCTGGGCTACGGATACGAGATACGGCGTACCACCGCCTGACTTTTAAACGCCCGTAGCTCCGGCGCACTAAGTCCCAGGACTTTGCCCTTTGGGTCGATTGCTCCACCGGAGGGGACCCTTTTCAACTAAACCAACCCGCGTCTCTCTAACCCCAAGCCCGGGCGAGATACGGCGGTCCCTCCGCGGATTTTCCCACGGCCGCAGCTCGGGCGCCTTTGCTCGGATCGACTCGCCCTTTGGGTTGATTGCTCCACTGGAGGGGACCTTTCCAACGAGCCAACCCGCTTCTTTCTAACCCTAAGCCCGGGCGAGATACGGCGTACCACCGCCTGACCTTTAAACGCCCGTAACTCGGGCGCCTTTGCTCGGATGAACTCGTCCCTCGGGTCGGTTGCTCTACCGGAGCAACCCTTTCCAACGAGCCAACCCGCTTTTCTCTAACCCTAAGCTCGGGCGAGATACGGCGTACCACCGCCTGACCTTTAAACGCCCGTAACTCGGGCGCCTTTGCTCGGATGAACTCGTCCCTCGGGTCGGTTGCTCTACCGGAGCGACCCTTTTCAACGAGCCAACCCGCTTCTCTCTAACCCTAAGCCCGGGCGAGATACGGGGTACCACCGCCTGACCTTTAAACGGCCGTAACTCGGGCGCCTTTGATCGGATAAACTCGTCCCTCGGGTCGGTTGCTCTACCGGAGCGGCCCTTTCCAACGAGCCAACCCGCTTCTCTCTAACACTAAGCCCGGCCGAGATACGGGGTACCACCGCCTGACCTTTAACCCTTGTGTGGTGTTCGGGTCTGTGGGACCCGTTTTTAATGTTTACCAAAAGAAAAAATATGCAATTAATTGTTGTTTCAACCTCAGATTCATTGGCCTTGGCTCATTTTCTATGAAGAACATAAAAATAAACAGATTTATATTAACTGTATACTGTACACCCCCCCTACACATTTATATTACATATGTGGTGTTCGGGTCCACTGGACCCAGGGTTAATAAGAGTGTAAAAATTGAATGTGCTATGTAACTTTACTCTGTTTTTCTCCTATCTGGGACTCCTGTGAGTTCATGAGTGTGTTTGTATTTATGTCTGTACGTAGGTGACGGATGCATGTCAGAGTTTTGTCCTTCTGCACTTGCTGTAACAGCGCAAGGATACAACATGTTATATATCAAGCATGAACACTTGTCTGCCCCAAAAACTTTACCTTTTGTCTAACAGGAACCATTCTACATTTTACCATTATATCTCTTACAAAAATTACTATGGTTGTATTATAGTAAAAGTGTAGTAATCATGGTAAATTGGTGTATTGATTACCATTTGTAAAACCATGAGTTTACCACAAAACCTATGGTGTGTGTGTTTGTGTGTGTGTGTGTGGGGGGGGGGGGGGTTGGTCTATGTGGTTTATGGGGACATGAATAGTGTATAATGACATGTTTATTATGCTATAAAGGTGGTTTACGGGGACACAGACAGTGTCCCCATAAACGGAAAAGCTAAAAAAAACATACTAAATGGTAGTTTTTCATAGATTAAAGACTAGCAACAGGTTTTTGTGACATTGGGGTTAGGGACTGGGGTAGGCTGTGCAGGCTGGCATGAACAGGTTATGTGTTCAGTGTGGATGATGTGTTATGATACCGCATCTTTTCAGATGGGGCTTGTGCTGTGTAGACGGACACAAATGTGTACAATTTCAAACAAAGTTCAAAGAATTAAAAATAAAAGTGATTAAAAACTTATTTGAGATGAAAAAGTGATGAAAATACTTATTTTAGATAAACATCTGGAGGAGAATAGAATTTTCTACTGTTATTTCATATTATCACAAAAACGAATAGCACTTTAATCTATAAATAGTGCTCTACCAGTGGTAAATGACAAACATTAACCATAAATTCTGTCAATATTACTTGCAATAAGGCTAAAGTAATCATCTGTAAACAATATTAAATAAATTTGTATGACTGCATTGGTTTAAAGATACGAATAATACAGCGGGTCCACTAGACCCACAAACATTGTCTAAGTAACAGAAATATGAACACCACACGAGGGTTAAACGGCCGTAGCTCCGGCGCACTAAGTCCCAGGACTTCGCCCGTCGGGTCGGTTGCTCTACCCGAGGGGAGATTTCCAACGAGCCAACCCGCATCTCTCTAACCCTAAGCACGGCCGAGATACGGAGTACCACCCATAGCCAGCATCCTAAACTCCAGCAACCGCATATCCAGCATCCTGAACTCCAGCATCCGCATATCCAGCATCCTAAACTCCAGCATCCGCATATCCAGCATCCTAAACTCCAGCATCCGCATATCCAGCATCCTAAACTCCAGCATCCGCATATCCAGCATCCTAAACTCCAGCATCCAAAAGTCCAGCATCCTAAACTCCAGCATCCGCATAGCCAGCATCCTAAACTCCAGCATCCGCATAGCCAGCATCCTAAACTCCAGCATCCGCATAGCCAGCATCCAAAACTCCAGCATCCGCATAGCCAGCATCCAAAACTCCAGCATCCGCATAGCCAGCATCCAAAACTCCAGCATCCGCATAGCCAGCATCCAAAACTCCAGCATCCGCATATCCAGCATCCTAAACTCCAGCATCCGCATATCCAGCATCCTAAACTCCAGCATCCTAAACTCCAGCATCCAAAAGTCCAGCATCCTAAACTCCAGCATCCAAAAGTCCAGCATCCTAAACTCCAGCATCCAAAAGTCCAGCATCCTAAACTCCAGCATCCAAAAGTCCAGCATCCTAAACTCCAGCATCCAAAAGTCCAGCATCCAAAAGTCCAGCATCCAAAAGTCCAGCATCCAAAAGTCCAGCATCCTAAACTCCAGCATCCAAAAGTCCAGTATCCTAAACTCCAGCATCCAAAAGTCCAGCATCCTAAAGTCCAGCATCCAAAACTCCAGCATCCTAAACTCCAGCATCCTAAACTCCAGCATCCTAAACTCCAGCATCCAAAAGTCCAGCATCCTAAACTCCAGCATCCAAAAGTCCAGCATCCAAAACTCCAGCATCCAAAAGTCCAGCATCCTAAACTCCAGCATCCTAAACTCCAGCATCCATAAGTCCAGCATCCCAAACTCCAGCATCCAAAAGTCCAGCATCCCAAACTCCAGCATCCAAAAGTCCAGCATCCTAAACTCCAGCATCCAAAAGTCCAGCATCCTAAACTCCAGCATCCGCATAGCCAGCATCCGCATAGCCAGCATCCAAAAGTCCAGCATCCTAAACTCCAGCATCCGCAGAGCCAGCATCCTAAACTCCAGCATCCGCATAGCCAGCATCCAAAACTTCAGCATCCGCATAGCCAGCATCCAAAACTCCAGCATCCGCATAGCCAGCATCCAAAACTCCAGCATCCGCATAGCCAGCATCCAAAACTCCAGCATCCGCATAGCCAGCATCCTAAACTCCAGTATCCTAAACTCCAGCATCCGCATATCCAGCATCCTAAACTCCAGCATCCTAAACTCCAGTATCCTAAACTCCAGCATCCGCATATCCAGCATCCTAAACTCCAGCATCCGCATATCCAGCATCCTAAACTCCAGCAACCGCATATCCAGCATCCTGAACTCCAGCATCCGCATATCCAGCATCCTAAACTCCAGCATCCGCATATCCAGCATCCTAAACTCCAGCATCCGCATATCCAGCATCCTAAACTCCAGCATCCGCATATCCAGCATCCTAAACTCCAGCATCCAAAAGTCCAGCATCCTAAACTCCAGCATCCGCATAGCCAGCATCCTAAACTCCAGCATCCGCATAGCCAGCATCCTAAACTCCAGCATCCGCATAGCCAGCATCCAAAACTCCAGCATCCGCATAGCCAGCATCCAAAACTCCAGCATCCGCATAGCCAGCATCCAAAACTCCAGCATCCGCATAGCCAGCATCCAAAACTCCAGCATCCGCATAGCCAGCGTCCAAAACTCCAGCATCCGCATAGCCAGCGTCCAAAACTCCAGCATCCACATATCCAGTGTCCTAAACTCCAGTATCCAAAATTCCAGCATCCGCATATCCAGTATCCAAAACTCCAGCATCCGCATATCCAGTATCCTAAACTCCAGTATCCTAAACTCCAGCATCCGCATATCCAGTATCCTAAACTCCAGCATCCTAAACTCCAGCATCCTAAACTCCAGCATCCGCATTTCCAGCATCCTAAACTCCAGCATCCGCATATCCAGCATCCTAAACTCCAGCATCCGCATATCCAGCATCCTAAACTCCAGCATCCAAATATCCAGCATCCTAAACTCCAGCATCCGCATATCCAGCATCCTAAACTCCAGCATCCGCATATCCAGCATCCTAAACTCCAGCATCCGTATATCCAGCATCCTAAACTCCAGCATCCAAAAGTCCAGCATCCTAAACTCCAGCATCCGCATAGCCAGCATCCAAAACTCCAGCATCCGCATAGCCAGCATCCAAAACTCCAGCATCCGCATAGCCAGCATCCAAAACTCCAGCATCCGTATAGCCAGCATCCTAAACTCCAGCATCCGCATAGCCAGCATCCGCAAAGCCAGCATCCTAAACTCCAGCATCCTAAACTCCAGCATCCGCATAGCCAGCATCCTAAACTCCAGCATCCAAAACTCCAGCATCCAAAACTCCAGCATCCACATAGCCAGCATCCTAAACTCCAGCATCCGCATAGCCAGCATCCGCATAGCCAGCATCCTAAACTCCAGCATCCTAAACTCCAGCATCCGCATAGCCAGCATCCTAAACTCCAGCATCCGCATAGCCAGCATCCTAAACTCCAGCATCCGCATAGCCAGCATCCTAAACTCCAGCATCCGCATAGCCAGCATCCTAAACTCCAGCATCCGCATGTCCAGCATCCTAAACTTCAGCATCCGCATGTCCAGCATCCTAAACTCCAGCATCCGCATGTCCATCATCCTAAACTCCAGCATCCGCATGTCCAGCATCCTAAACTCCAGCATCCTAAACTCCAGCATCCGCATAGCCAGCATCCTAAACTCCAGCATCCGCATAGCCAGCATCCTAAACTCCAGCATCCGTATAGCCAGCATCCTAAACTCCAGCATCCTAAACTCCAGCATCCGCATAGCCAGCATCCTAAACTCCAGCATCCGCATAGCCAGCATCCTAAACTCCAGCATCCGCATAGCCAGCATCCTAAACTCCAGTATCCAAAATTCCAGCATCCGCATATCCAGCATCCTAAACTCCAGCATCCGCATAGCCAGCATCCTAAACTCCAGCATCCGCATGTCCAGCATCCTAAACTCCAGCATCCGCATAGCCAGCATCCTAAACTCCAGCATCCTAAACTCCAGCATCCGCATAGCCAGCATCCTAAACTCCAGCATCCTAAACTCCAGCATCCGCAACTCCAGCATCCGCATAGCCAGCGTCCTAAACTCCAGCATCCTAAACTCCAGCGTCCTAAACTCCAGCATCCGCATATCCAGTGTCCTAAACTCCAGCATCCGCATATCCAGTGTCCTAAACTCCAGCATCCTAAACTCCAGCATCCGCAGAGCCAGCATCCTAAACTCCAGCATCCGCATAGCCAGCATCCTAAACTCCAGCATCCGCATAGCCAGCATCCTAAACTCCAGCATCCGCATAGCCAGCATCCTAAACTCCAGCATCCTAAACTCCAGCATCCTAAACTCCAGCATCCGCATAGCCAGCATCCTAAACTCCAGCATCCGCATAGCCAGCATCCTAAACTCCAGCATCCGCATAGCCAGCATCCTAAACTCCAGCATCCGCATAGCCAGCATCCTAAACTCCAGCATCCGCATAGCCAGCATCCTAAACTCCAGCATCCTAAACTCCAGCATCCTAAACTCCAGCTTCCGCATAGCCAGCATCCTAAACTCCAGCATCCTAAACTCCAGCATCCGCAACTCCAGCATCCGCATAGCCAGCATCCTAAACTCCAGCATCCTAAACTCCAGCATCCTAAACTCCAGCGTCCTAAACTCCAGCATCCGCATGTCTAGTGTCCTAAACTCCAGCATCCGCATATCCAGCGTCCTAAACTCCAGCATCCGCATAGCCAGCATCCTAAACTCCAGCATCCGCATAGCCAGCATCCAAAACTCCAGCATCCGCATAGCCAGCATCCTAAACTCCAGCATCCGCATAGCCAGCATCCAAAACTCCAGCATCCGCATAGCCAGCATCCAAAACTCCAGCATCTGCATAGCCAGCATCCAAAACTCCAGCATCCGCATAGCCAGCATCCAAAACTCCAGCATCCGCATAGCCAGCATCCTAAACTCCAGTATCCTAAACTCCAGCATCCGCATATCCAGCATCCTAAACTCCAGCATCCTAAACTCCAGTATCCTAAACTCCAGCATCCGCATATCCAGCATCCTAAACTCCAGCATCCGCATAGCCAGCATCCAAAACTCCAGCATCCGCATAGCCAGCATCCAAAACTCCAGCATCCGCATAGCCAGCATCCAAAACTCCAGCATCCGCATAGCCAGCATCCTAAACTCCAGTATCCTAAACTCCAGCATCCGCATATCCAGCATCCTAAACTCCAGCATCCTAAACTCCAGTATCCTAAACTCCAGCATCCGCATATCCAGCATCCTAAACTCCAGCATCCGCATATCCAGCATCCTAAACTCCAGCATCCGCATATCCAGCATCCTGAACTCCAGCATCCGCATATCCAGCATCCTAAACTCCAGCATCCGCATATCCAGCATCCTAAACTCCAGCATCCGCATATCCAGCATCCTAAACTCCAGCATCCGCATATCCAGCATCCTAAACTCCAGCATCCAAAAGTCCAGCATCCTAAACTCCAGCATCCGCATAGCCAGCATCCTAAACTCCAGCATCCGCATAGCCAGCATCCTAAACTCCAGCATCCGCATAGCCAGCATCCTAAACTCCAGCATCCGCATAGCCAGCATCCAAAACTCCAGCATCCGCATAGCCAGCATCCAAAACTCCAGCATCCGCATAGCCAGCATCCAAAACTCCAGCATCCGCATATCCAGTATCCTAAACTCCAGCATCCTAAACTCCAGCATCCTAAACTCCAGCATCCGCATATCCAGCGTCCTAAACTCCAGCATCCGCATAGCCAGCATCCAAAACTCCAGCATCCGCATAGCCAGCATCCTAAACTCCAGCATCTGCATAGCCAGCATCCAAAACTCCAGCATCCGCATAGCCAGCATCCAAAACTCCAGCATCCGCATAGCCAGCATCCTAAACTCCAGTATCCTAAACTCCAGCATCCGCATATCCAGTTTCCTAAACTCCAGTATCCTAAACTCCAGCATCCGCATATCCAGTATCCTAAACTCCAGCATCCTAAACTCCAGCATCCTAAACTCCAGCATCCTAAACTCCAGCATCCGCATATCCAGCGTCCTAAACTCCAACATCCGCATAGCCAGCATCCAAAACTCCAGCATCCGCATAGCCAGCATCCTAAACTCCAGCATCCGCATAGCCAGCATCCAAAACTCCAGCATCCGCATAGCCAGCATCCAAAACTCCAGCATCTGCATAGCCAGCATCCAAAACTCCAGCATCCGCATAGCCAGCATCCAAAACTCCAGCATCCGCATAGCCAGCATCCTAAACTCCAGTATCCTAAACTCCAGCATCCGCATATCCAGCATCCTAAACTCCAGCATCCTAAACTCCAGTATCCTAAACTCCAGCATCCGCATATCCAGCATCCTAAACTCCAGCATCCGCATAGCCAGCATCCAAAACTCCAGCATCCGCATAGCCAGCATCCAAAACTCCAGCATCCGCATAGCCAGCGTCCAAAACTCCAGCATCCGCATAGCCAGCATCCAAAACTCCAGCATCCACATATCCAGTGTCCTAAACTCCAGTATCCAAAATTCCAGCATCCGCATATCCAGTATCCAAAATTCCAGCATCCGCATATCCAGTATCCTAAACTCCAGTATCCTAAACCCCAGCATCCGCATATCCAGTATCCTAAACTCCAGCATCCTAAACTCCAGCATCCTAAACTCCAGCATCCGCATATCCAGCGTCCTAAACTCCAGCATCCGCATAGCCAGCATCCAAAACTCCAGCATCCGCATAGCCAGCATCCTAAACTCCAGCATCCGCATAGCCAGCATCCAAAACTCCAGCATCCGCATAGCCAGCATCCAAAACTCCAGCATCTGCATTGCCAGCATCCAAAACTCCAGCATCCGCATAGCCAGCATCCAAAACTCCAGCATCCGCATAGCCAGCATCCTAAACTCCAGTATCCTAAACTCCAGCATCCGCATATCCAGCATCCTAAACTCCAGCATCCTAAACTCCAGTATCCTAAACTCCAGCATCCGCATATCCAGCATCCTAAACTCCAGCATCCGCATAGCCAGCATCCAAAACTCCAGCATCCGCATAGCCAGCATCCAAAACTCCAGCATCCGCATAGCCAGCATCCAAAACTCCAGCATCCGCATAGCCAGCATCCAAAACTCCAGCATCCGCATAGCCAGCATCCTAAACTCCAGTATCCTAAACTCCAGCATCCGCATATCCAGCATCCTAAACTCCAGCATCCTAAACTCCAGTATCCTAAACTCCAGCATCCGCATATCCAGCATCCTAAACTCCAGCATCCGCATATCCAGCATCCTAAACTCCAGCATCCGCATATCCAGCATCCTGAACTCCAGCATCCGCATATCCAGCATCCTAAACTCCAGCATCCTAAACTCCAGCATCCGCATATCCAGCATCCTAAACTCCAGCATCCGCATATCCAGCATCCTAAACTCCAGCATCCAAAAGTCCATCATCCTAAACTCCAGCATCCGCATAGCCAGCATCCTAAACTCCAGCATCCGCATAGCCAGCATCCTAAACTCCAGCATCCGCATAGCCAGCATCCAAAACTCCAGCATCCGCATAGCCAGCATCCAAAACTCCAGCATCCGCATAGCCAGCATCCAAAACTCCAGCATCCGCATAGCCAGCATCCAAAACTCCAGCATCCGCATAGCCAGCGTCCAAAACTCCAGCATCCGCATAGCCAGCGTCCAAAACTTCAGCATCCACATATCCAGTGTCCTAAACTCCAGTATCCAAAATTCCAGCATCCGCATATCCAGTATCCAAAATTCCAGCATCCGCATATCCAGTTTCCTAAACTCCAGTATCCTAAACTCCAGCATCCGCATATCCAGTATCCTAAACTCCAGCATCCTAAACTCCAGCATCCTAAACTCCAGCATCCGCATATCCAGCGTCCTAAACTCCAACATCCGCATAGCCAGCATCCAAAACTCCAGCATCCGCATAGCCAGCATCCTAAACTCCAGCATCCGCATAGCCAGCATCCAAAACTCCAGCATCCGCATAGCCAGCATCCAAAACTCCAGCATCTGCATAGCCAGCATCCAAAACTCCAGCATCCGCATAGCCAGCATCCAAAACTCCAGCATCCGCATAGCCAGCATCCTAAACTCCAGTATCCTAAACTCCAGCATCCGCATATCCAGCATCCTAAACTCCAGCATCCTAAACTCCAGTATCCTAAACTCCAGCATCCGCATATCCAGCATCCTAAACTCCAGCATCCGCATAGCCAGCATCCAAAACTCCAGCATCCGCATAGCCAGCATCCAAAACTCCAGCATCCGCATAGCCAGCGTCCAAAACTCCAGCATCCGCATAGCCAGCATCCAAAACTCCAGCATCCACATATCCAGTGTCCTAAACTCCAGTATCCAAAATTCCAGCATCCGCATATCCAGTATCCAAAATTCCAGCATCCGCATATCCAGTATCCTAAACTCCAGTATCCTAAACCCCAGCATCCGCATATCCAGTATCCTAAACTCCAGCATCCTAAACTCCAGCATCCTAAACTCCAGCATCCGCATATCCAGCGTCCTAAACTCCAGCATCCGCATAGCCAGCATCCAAAACTCCAGCATCCGCATAGCCAGCATCCTAAACTCCAGCATCCGCATAGCCAGCATCCAAAACTCCAGCATCCGCATAGCCAGCATCCAAAACTCCAGCATCTGCATAGCCAGCATCCAAAACTCCAGCATCCGCATAGCCAGCATCCAAAACTCCAGCATCCGCATAGCCAGCATCCTAAACTCCAGTATCCTAAACTCCAGCATCCGCATATCCAGCATCCTAAACTCCAGCATCCTAAACTCCAGTATCCTAAACTCCAGCATCCGCATATCCAGCATCCTAAACTCCAGCATCCGCATAGCCAGCATCCAAAACTCCAGCATCCGCATAGCCAGCATCCAAAACTCCAGCATCCGCATAGCCAGCATCCAAAACTCCAGCATTCGCATAGCCAGCATCCAAAACTCCAGCATCCGCATAGCCAGCATCCTAAACTCCAGTATCCTAAACTCCAGCATCCGCATATCCAGCATCCTAAACTCCAGCATCCTAAACTCCAGTATCCTAAACTCCAGCATCCGCATATCCAGCATCCTAAACTCCAGCATCCGCATATCCAGCATCCTAAACTCCAGCATCCGCATATCCAGCATCCTGAACTCCAGCATCCGCATATCCAGCATCCTAAACTCCAGCATCCGCATATCCAGCATCCTAAACTCCAGCATCCGCATATCCAGCATCCTAAACTCCAGCATCCGCATATCCAGCATCCTAAACTCCAGCATCCAAAAGTCCAGCATCCTAAACTCCAGCATCCGCATAGCCAGCATCCTAAACTCCAGCATCCGCATAGCCAGCATCCTAAACTCCACCATCCGCATAGCCAGCATCCAAAACTCCAGCATCCGCATAGCCAGCATCCAAAACTCCAGCATCCGCATAGCCAGCATCCAAAACTCCAGCATCCGCATAGCCAGCATCCAAAACTCCAGCATCCGCATAGCCAGCGTCCAAAACTCCAGCATCCGCATATCCAGCGTCCAAAACTCCAGCATCCACATATCCAGTGTCCTAAACTCCAGTATCCAAAATTCCAGCATCCGCATATCCAGTATCCAAAATTCCAGCATCCGCATATCCAGTATCCTAAACTCCAGTATCCTAAACTCCAGCATCCGCATATCCAGTATCCTAAACTCCAGCATCCTAAACTCCAGCATCCGCATATCCAGCATCCTAAACTCCAGCATCCGCATATCCAGCATCCTAAACTCCAGCATCCGCATATCCAGCATCCTAAACTCCAGCATCCGCATATCCAGCATCCTAAACTCCAGCATCCTCATATCCAGCATCCTAAACTCCAGCATCCGCATATCCAGCATCCTAAACTCCAGCATCCGCATATCCAGCATCCTAAACTCCAGCATCCGCATATCCAGCATCCTAAACTCCAGCATCCGCATATCCAGCATCCTAAACTCCAGCATCCGCATATCCAGCATCCTAAACTCCAGCATCTAAAAGTCCAGCATCCTAAACTCCAGCATCCGCATAGCCAGCATCCTAAACTCCAGCATCCTCATAGCCAGCATCCTAAACTCCAGCATCCGCATAGCCAGCATCCTAAACTCCAGCATCCGCATATCCAGCATCCTAAACTCCAGCATCCGCATATCCAGCATCCTAAACTCCAGCATCCGCATATCCAGCATCCTAAACTCCAGCATCCGCATATCCAGCATCCTAAACTCCAGCATCCGCATAGCCAGCATCCTAAACTCCAGCATCCGCATAGCCAGCATCCTAAACTCCAGCATCCGCATAGCCAGCATCCTAAACTCCAGCATCCGCATAGCCAGCATCCTAAACTCCAGCATCCGCATATCCAGCATCCTAAACTCCAGCATCCGCATATCCAGCATCCTAAACTCCAGCATCCGCATATCCAGCATCCTAAACTCCAGCAACCGCATATCCAGCATCCTAAACTCCAGCATCCAAAAGTCCAGCATCCTAAACTCCAGCATCCAAAAGTCCAGCATCCTAAACTCCAGCATCCAAAAGTCCAGCATCCTAAACTCCAGCATCCAAAAGTCCAGCATCCTAAACTCCAGCATCCTAAACTCCAGCATCCTAAACTCCAGCATCCAAAAGTCCAGCATCCCAAACTCCAGCATCCAAAAGTCCAGCATCCCAAACTCCAGCATCCAAAAGTCCAGCATCCCAAACTCCAGCATCCAAAAGTCCAGCATCCCAAACTCCAGCATCCGCATATCCAGCATCCTAAACTCCAGCATCCGCATATCCAGCATCCTAAACTCCAGCATCCTAAACTCCAGCATCCAAAAGTCCAGCATCCTAAACTCCAGCATCCAAAAGTCCAGCATCCTAAACTCCAGCATCCAAAAGTCCAGCATCCTAAACTCCAGCATCCAAAAGTCCAGCATCCTAAACTCCAGCATCCAAAAGTCCAGCATTCAAAAGTCCAGCATCCAAAAGTCCAGCATCCAAAAGTCCAGCATCCAAAAGTCCAGCATCCTAAACTCCAGCATCCAAAAGTCCAGCATCCTAAACTCCAGCATCCAAAAGTCCAGCATCCTAAACTCCAGCATCCAAAACTCCAGCATCCTAAACTCCAGCATCCTAAACTCCAGCATCCTAAACTCCAGCATCCAAAAGTCCAGCATCCTAAACTCCAGCATCCAAAAGTCCAGCATCCTAAACTCCAGCATCCAAAAGTCCAGCATCCTAAACTCCAGCATCCTAAACTCCAGCGTCCTAAACTCCAGCATCCGCATAGCCAGCGTCCTAAACTCCAGCCTCCGCATATCCAGCGTCCTAAACTCCAGCATCCAAAACTCCAGCATCCGCATATCCAGCATCCAAAACTCCAGCATCCGCATATCCAGCATCCTAAACTCCAGCATCCGCATAGCCAGCATCCTAAACTCCAGCATCCGCATAGTAAGGCCATTTAGGGGTTTCGTGGGATTTTCGCCCATTCAAATAAATTGCCATTGTCCACGTAGTGGGTCCGTTGGACCGCTCCCCTTTCGTGGTCACCCGTTTGCCCTTTAACTTGATGGCTATGTGTCGTTTTACCCTTACCGGCCTGTAAGGACCCCAAGACCCCCACTATTGTTGAAATGGACACCACCAGGGGCACCCTCGAGCCGTGGGCTACGTGGCCGCAGACCACCAAGCCTTTATTTGTCCGTGGGGGCTTTTTTTGCATTGGGGGTCTTCTCTCCCTGCCCACCAAACCATTATTTTACCCACTTACCTATTGTTGTTGTTCATCGAGGCCGTGAAAGCGCTATTATGCCCAGATGCCAATTAAACCTTCTTCATAGTCTTCCTCATCGCCCACAGAGCCGCTATAATGCCCACTGACCCATTATTGGTCACCAAGCCCTTTTTTGTCCAGGAGGGCTTCATTTGCATTGGGGGTCTTACCCCCCCTGCCCACCAAAGCATTATTTTATCCACTTACCTATTATTGCTCTTCATCGGGGCCGTGAAAGCGCTATTATGCCCAGATGCCAATTGAACCTTCTTCATAGTCTTCCTCGTCGCCCACAGAGCCACTATAATGCCCACTGACCCTTTAGTAGTCTTCATCATTGCCGCAGAGCAAGCGTTCCGCCCTGTTGCCATTCAACCTAACTCGGCGGCCTTTGGAACGGCACGGTGCGTCCGTTCCGGCGACGACCACGGGGCCTGTATGAAAATAACATTGATTTAATGGGAAACTGTTCGATCTCCCGTACGCGCCGGGAACGTGCTACGTGTTCGGGACTTTGCTTTTCGTGACGTGCGGAGAATCGTCTCTCGTTGCCCCAGGGCACGGGCCTCTGGGTCTTTCCGGGGCCAAGTTTGGCAGGACGCGGCCCTGGATCCGAACGCCTCCGGACGGTCGTTCGAGGGCCCGAACGTTACCTCTGCGTCCGTTTTCGGGGCCCAGGAAGCCTCCCGGAGCAGCTCGGCGAACGAAAATGTGTGAAAATGGCAAACAAGTGTAAATGGGGATCGGGCACATTAGCGGCTTAACGGACACGGCAAGGAAAAGTCCGACGGTCTATATCTTTCGGTATGTCACGCTGGGAGCGAGGAAGGGTCGGCGCGCGACGTTCGGCACTCCCACGCGATTCGAAAGCGCACGACCCTCCGATTCGGAACCTCGTCGAAATGGTCTGGGTGCGTAAGAGCACAAGACAACTTTGAAGAGGTTTTTGATGTTTTTTGCCTAAAACGTCGCAACATCCCCTTTTCGACACCTGCCGTCAATATGTCGCCCGGTGGCCCGGGACTTGCCGAGTCATGCGATTTGGGGCCTGCGGAACCTTCCCGAAAAAAGCCGCGTTCAATTTACGGCCATTCTCTTCCGTAGCGGCTACGTTGACGCGCTCCGATCGTTATGATTTTTGAGTATGTTTATCGTCAATAGTCCCTGACGCGCCCCATGCGACGGCGTTATCCTGCGACCTCGTTTAGGCGCCTCTATGGCCGAAAAGATTGGCAAAGACCGCGAAGGCATACTGGGATAAATCGGGGTCGGGCGATCTCCCGCGCGGGCGAGAAAGGACGCTCGAGTCCGGAACTCCCCGCTCCCGTAATGTGGCACGCCACCGTCTACGTGTCAAAATTGCATCGGTGCTGGGTTTACCCCAGCCGACTTGCCAACCCTAGCCCTAACCCTAGTTTTAAGTCCATGTCCAATTTATTCCGATTGCGCGTGGGCGATCCCCCGCATGTCTCAGGGAGGTTCTGTAGGGCCAAGCTTGACGTATGAGTACCGCCTCTGTCCTGACATGCGACAGGCACTGTTTGGGGTGTGTGCTATCACGTTTAGGGGTTGACATGTCAGTGAACGTGTTCTTGACCGTGGACCCGTTTTTGAAAATTAATTGGTTTAATGTGTGTTTTGCAGGTTTCATTCACATTTAACAGTTTCAGATGTTGAAACATGTGTGTTTGCAGTCTTTTAAACCATCTGATGTAGGCCTTGCATCCATGTGAGCTGACTTTGACCTTTGGCCTTTGCATTGTAGCTATGTGCTTTTGTGTTTGTCAGGTTTCATTCAAATGTAACACTCTCAGATGTTGAAGCATGTGTGTTTGCAGTCTCACTTTTGTCTTTTACACCATCTATTGTAGGCCTTGCATCCATGTGAGCTTACTTTGACCTTTGGCCTTTGCATTGTAGCTATGTGCTTGTGTGTTTTGCAGGCTTCATTCACATTTAACCACATTTACTTTGACCTTTGCACTCTCAGATGTTAGGACTTTTTGTTACCATGTAGGCCACAAACAGATTTTTTGTTACCATGTAGGCCACAAAAGGATTTTTCTACCACGTAGGCCATGAAATTAATTCTTACACCACGTAGGCCAGGAAAATGATTTTTTTTTACCACGTAGGCCACGAACCATGTTTTGCTGCCCACTTTCCCATTAGATAAAGCATTGGCCATTTTCCCTCAGGTTTGACCATATCCCCATTAGCTCAACGTCACGACTCTGAATCTCCATCTTACGACTACATTTACGATGGCCGTCGACCAGTGTCCCCTGTGCCACAGGGACTACGCACAGCTCAGCCAGCACCTGCGGGTAACCCACAAGGTTATGAACGTGACGGAGCGCAAGCTTCTCCTGGCCCTGGAATCGGGCATGGTGAACGTGCGGGTCGGCGTTTGCCCCGTTCCGGGATGCTTCCGGGAGTCGAATCGGCTGGACCGGCACCTGAAGAGCCACACCGAGCTGTCGGCGACAGCGCGGAGGAACGCGATGGCGGCCTGCAAACGCAAGAAAATCCTGCAGGACCTGGCCGAGCTGAGGGCCTCCAACCCGGAGGTCCAAATGGCCTCCTCGCTGGATTTGGACGAGCCCAATTCTGAAGGGGAGAAGGAGGTTCCAGCCGAGGAGGAGGAGGAGGTCTGTGAGAACCGGGGCTGCAAGACCAAGGTGTCTCAGCTGGCTGAGGAGAACGCAGATCTGAGAAACCAGGTGGAAACTCTGGCCAGCACACTGAGGGAGGTGTCCCGGCGCTACAGATCCCTGCAGCGGCAAAGGGGAAAGAAGCCCTCCGACCAGCTAAAGAGGGTGACCAAGCAGCTCCTGCGATCGTTCCAGAGGGAGGACGAGGACGAGGACGAGGATGCTGTGCCTCCCACTCCACCGACGGAGGGCACCTCATCATCACAGCCGACCTCATCGGCTGTGCTCAGCCCCCAGCTGCACTCCTCCCAGCGCTCCTCCACCCCCCAGCGCTCCTCCACCTCCCAGCGAGCCAGGAGCGAGAGCCCGCCGCACTTCCCCGAGTAAGGACTTCTAGTGAGTTGGTGTCAAAAATGCCATTCATTTAGTCTGCCAAAGTACCCATAGTGGTGGCGAGGGATCGTACTGAGTTTGTGTCAACCATGGACGCGTTAAACCGGTTACAGAATGGACACTTTTGGATTTTCAAAAATTTTACCTAGAAGGCAAATTCTACCAGGTAATGGACACCTCTAGGGGTGCCATTGAGTTGCGGGACCACCCCCCTCGACCCCCAGTGACACGGAACCACTATTTGTCCATTTGCCCATTATTGGTCCGGATTTAGCGCCACACCCCTCGGGACCCCCGGGCACGCCCCCCAGGACACGCCCCCCCTGACACGGACCCACTATTTGTCCATTTGCCCATTATTGTTGCAGATTGACCCCCTGACCCCTCCTGACCACCCCCCCGATCCCCCCCCATGACACGGACCCACTATTTGTCCATTTGCCCATTATTGTCGCGGATTGACCCCCTGACCCCTCCTGACCACCCCCCCGACCCCCCCCCCATGACACGGACCCACTATTTGTCCATTTGCCCATTATTGTTGCGGATTGACCCCCTGACCCCTCCTGACCACCCCCCCGACCCCCCCCCCATGACACGGACCCACTATTTGTCCATTTGCCCGTTATTGTTGCGGATTGACCCCCTGACCCCTCCTGACCACCCCCCCGACCCCCCCCATGACACGGACCCACTATTTGTCCATTTGCCCGTTAGTTGCGCGGGTCGACCAACTGACCCCACCGGACCGCACCCCCGACCCCCCCCCATGACACAGACCCACTATTTGTACATTTGCAGACTACTTTTTTGGGAAAAGGTCCAAACCCCAAACGGACGTCACGGGCCCTGCTTACGTCCCCTCACGCGCCCTGTAGCGCAGAGTTCGACGCGAAAATGTCGTTCCTGTCCGTTTTTGCTCAATTTGGACCCTAGCTCTACCGAACCACCCCTACCTCCTCCTCCTCCATCGGCTGTAAGCTTGCCAGTCGTCCGTTTCAAGATCCGGCCCGTCTCGGGGTCCTGGGGACGTAGTGACACGAACCAGGTACGAAAAATAACATTGCTTTAATGGAGACGTGTCAGTGCCGTCACGCGGCCCCGTAAGGGCGCGCGGCTTCGAAACGCACGTGGTATCCCCTTGCCGACGGCCCAGCTGAGGAATCCGGCGGCCTGCCCCCCGAGAACCTTTCGTGACCCTACTTGCCAACCCTAACCCTAGGCGTTTTGTGATTGCACTGGGAGGCACACCGAGGGCGCTGTGGGCACGGCGTACGCCGAATGCGCGCGGGCTTCGGAGACGTCGTGCCAGGGCCCTCTACTGGACCGCACGCCGAATTTCGGGCACCTAGTCCTTTTCCCGGCCTCGCGGGAGCACTGACAGTTTCCCGCTAAAACTGCGGGTTCGCGGACGGTGTCCGATCGGGTCAAAATTCGGCACCCGCGTGCTTGGGGGCCCCGCCGTACGGGCCCCCGAAGCGCAGACCCCTGGGACCTTCAGAAAAAAAATTAGCGAAACGGAGCTCGAATGGCAAACTACATGGTCTGGTGGTCTAGGCCATCAAGAGGATCATGATGAGTGATTTTGAGAACATTTGGACAACCTTGTCTTATTTTGGAGCTACGTTCTCCAGATTCGGATATGTCGATCGGGGGCCCCCCAGAGGTCATATGACACCACGCGGGGTCACGAGGAGCGCGTCCACAAACCCATTACGGAAAATAACATTGGTTTAATGGAAAAGTGTCGCGACCCCCGCGCGGTCCCCGAACGTCGCGCGGCCCCGATACGCCCGTCGTAACATCCCACGTGGGGCCCGGCCGGGGACTCCGAAGCACGCGGCGGAGAGCCTATCGCGAGCCGAGTTACGAACCCTAAAACTGGGATTTCGCGGCGCTCCTGTGCGCACGCGGTGCGGCGTTGGCGCGTGGGTTTCGGATATGTCGGGCCAGAGCCGTAAGACAGACCGCGTGCCGAATTTGGAGAGCTTACGACTTTTCCCGTCCTCGCGGGAGACCCGACAGTTTCCCGCGTTTCGGTACGCGGGTTCGTGTCGGCTTCCGATCGGGCCGAAACTCGGCACGCGCGCACTCTGGGGTCCCAAACGACGGAACCCGGAAGCGCAGACTCGAGCGACGTTCGGAAGAAGAGCTATAGGGCCGTATCTCGCGCGGGGGTCGCACTTTGCGGTGGGTTTACGCGGTCGCGAAGACTCCGATTCGACCGGGGCGCGCGCGGGTCTTCTAGTCCGGACGTCCTCTCCGCGTAACACCGAGCGTCGCGGCCGAGACCCCTTCGCGACTCGACCTGCCTGCCCTAGTTTTAAGGTTTTCGGCAGGGCGTAGCGCGCGCGCCTTACGCCGTCGGCA
This sequence comes from Paramisgurnus dabryanus, assembly GCF_030506205.2. Taxonomy (NCBI): domain Eukaryota; kingdom Metazoa; phylum Chordata; class Actinopteri; order Cypriniformes; family Cobitidae; genus Paramisgurnus; species Paramisgurnus dabryanus. The sequence continues at coordinate 771,057 of NC_133350.1, read as the reverse complement.
CGCGGGTTCCGGATATGTCGCGCTAGAGCTCTCCGGCAGCCCGCGCACCGATTTCTGCGACCTTTCGACTTTTCCCAGCTTAGCGGGAGACCTGACAGTTTCCCGCTACCGGCCGTGGGTTCGTGCCGGAGTCCGATCGGGTCAAAAATCGGCACCCTCTATGTCGGAGTTCTCCCGAGACGGACCCCCGAAGCGCGGGCCGCTGCGGCGTTCCTGAAAGAATAGATCAAAAAAAAGCAACAAAAACTTGAGGCCTGAGGCCTATGGGAATTATAATGGGGGAATTTGATGTTTTCGGACGGCGGCCAAATTTTTTCTTTCGCGCCACGACGCTCGTCTTCGGATATGTCGTAGAGGGGCACTCTGTGAGCCAGGGCCCCGAATTTGGGGCACCTAGGCCCTTCCGGGGCCCTTCGGTGAGGCTGAGAAAATCCTCATTTTTTCACGTTTTTTGTATGGGACGTGAAAATTTGTCACCAGGGAACAAGTTTTCTAGGCGTTTCAGACGACGCTGATTCACCTGGTAAAATTTCTGTGAGAAGGATTTTTGAGTTTGGACTTGTGTGTTTTTTTGTGAGAAAGGGTGAAAAAAAGCTCAATTTGAGGCTTCATTGCTCAGCCCAGGAAGGTCTTAGGGACTTGAATGAGGGTTCGTTGGAAAGGCCCGGATACGAACTTTACAAAGAGCCCAGAGTCGAGGGTGTGGCCCATTCAGGGGCGGAGCTAGAGGCATTTAAAAATCAGAAAAGTGTGAAAAAGCTCAAGTTTAGGGCTCTGTTTCTCGGCCCAGGAAGGTCGCAGAGACTCGAACCGGGCCTTTCCAACGAGCCCAAGGTCGAGGGCGTGGCACTCTTTAGGGCGGAGCTAGGGGCTTTTGAATTTTAAAGCTCGTTTTTTATATCTCCGGCAGGGAAGGTCCTAGAGACTCGAGGGTGGACGTTTCCTCGCCGAGATATGGTTTTCCACTTTTGAAAATGTATGAAAAAGGCTTGTTTTCAGGGCTCGTTTGCTCGGCCCAGGAAGGTCCTAGGGACTCGATTGAGGGTGCTTTGGAAAGGCCCGGACTAGGCCTTTCCAAAGAGCCCAGGTTCGAGGGTGTGGCCCATTCAAGGGCGGAGCTAGGTGCGTTTAAATATCAGAAAAATGTGAAAAATCTCAAGTTTAGGGCTCTGTTTCTCGGCCAAAGAAGGTCTTAGGGACTCGAGTGAGGGTTCGTTGGAAAGGCCCGGACGAGGCCTTTTCAACGAACCCGAGCCGAGGTCGAGGTCGTGGCTCCTTCAAGGGCAGAGCTATGCGCTTTTGAAAAGGCGTTTTGAAAACAATGGTTTTTCGGAAAGGGGCGGGGCCATAGAGACTTGGGGTTGGGGGCGTGTCTGAGGGGGCGGCGAGACCTTTCAAACGACACCACCCCCAAGTCTCTACGACATTCCTTGGCCGAGATAGATTTTTTTTTTTTTTGGATGAAATGTTCAAAAAAAGACTTTCTTGAAGATTTGCCTCAATTTCTTTTCTGTGTGAAAATTTGTAAAAAAATGCTGATTTTCAGGGCTCTGTTTGTCGGCCCGAGAAGGTCGTAGACGCTCCATTTCGGATTCCTTAAAAAGCCCCTGGGGAGACCTTTCGAAGGAGCCCGAGTTCGAGGGCGTGGCCTTCTAGGGGGCGGAGCAACGTGCGTTTGAAAAAATAGCCAAATTTCGTATATCTCCGGACCGGAAGGTCATAGGGACATGGGGGTGGGGGCGTTTGAAAGGTGGCGGAAAGCCCTTTCCAACGAGCCCAAGGTCGAGGGCGTGGCACTCTTTGGGGCGGAGCTAGGGGCGTTTAAAAATAAAAGCTCGTTTTTCATATCTCCGGAAGGGAAGGTCCTAGAGACTCGTGGGTGGGGGCGTTTTGAAGGTCTCGGAGAGACCTTTCGAACGACACCAGTCTCGAGTCTCTACGACGTTCCCTCGCCGAGATATGGCTTTCCACTTTTGAAAATTTATGAAAAAGGCTTGTTTTCAGAGCTCGTTTGCTCGGCCCAGGAAGGTCTTAGGGACTCGAATTAGAGTGCTTTGGAAAGGCCCGGAATAGGCCTTTCCAAAGAGCCCAGGTTCGAGGGTGTGGCCCATTCAGGGGCGGAGCTAGGAGCATTTAAATATCAGAAAAATGTGAAAAATCTCAAGTTTAGGGCTCTGTTTCTCGGCCCAGAAAGGTCGTAGAGACTCGAATGAGGGTTCGTTGGAAAGGCCCGCACTAAGAGGGTGTAGCCTAATAAGAGGCGGAGCTACGGTCATTTGAAAATGTAAAAAAAAAGCTTGTACTTATGTTTTTTTTTTTTTTTTTGTGAAAAAGGCTAAGGTTTAGTGCTCTTTTCCTCAGCCGAGCAAGGTCGGAGACACTTGAGCTTGGGTTCGTTGGAAAGCCCTGGAACAGTACTTTCCAACAGTGTCAATGGCAAGGGCGTGGCCCTCTTGAAGGCTAAGCTACGGGCATTCAAATTGGGAAAAAAAGGCCGAAATTCATTGCCTGAGACAAAAAAATTCCCGGATTTACTTCAAACTCGCACCGCGCGTAGAGGGTGCCGAGACTAAGACAGGAATGTGTGTACCACGTTCCTAGCTCATTCCTGCGCCGAGATAGAGGCCTGACACTCGCATGTAAATAGTCTGCCAATGGACAAATAATAGGTTCGTGTCAGTTTTTTCCTTTAGAGCCTCAGCGATTTCGACCGCATGACTGCGACACGGACGAAGCACGGATAGCGTCAAAGTCACTTGCGCGCGCGTACGACAACGTGCGGTCAAGAACATGTCGTACGTACGCGCAAGTGACCTCGACGCTCTCCGCGCTTCGTCCGCGTAGCGGTAGTGCGGTCGAAATCAGTGAGGCTCTTAAGGAAAGCAGTGACACTAACCCATTATTTGTCCATTGGCAGACTATTTACACGTGAGTGTCAGGCCTCTATCTCGGCACAGGAACGAGCTAGGATGGTGGGACCCGCGCCAATGCCAACGCGTGGTGCGAGTTTGGTGCAGATCGGGAGAGGTCAAAAATTTGGTCCAAATTTTTGACTAAGTCCCGTCCGTTCTTCAGTATGGGGTCCGAAATTTTGTCACCAGGGACCAAGTTTTCTAGGCGTTTCAGACGACGCTGATTCACCTGGTAATATTTATGTGAGAAGGATTTTTGAGTTCGGACTTAGTGTTTTTTTGTGAAAAAGGTGAAAAAAAGCCTTATTTGGGGCTTTATTTCTCGGCCCAGGAAGGTCCTAGAGACTCGAGTCGTGGTTCTTTGGAAAGGCCTTGACGAGACCTTTCCGACGAACCCAAGGGCGTGACTCACTCAGGGGCGGAGCTAGGGGCATTTGAATAAAATAACTCATATTTTATATCTCCGGAAGGGAAGGTCCTAGAGACTTGAGAGTGGGGGCGTTGTGAAGGGTGCGGCGACGTGGTACGACAGGGTACGCCTTACGTCATTTTTTTGGAACGACATTTTTTACATCCCCGGATTTTGTTCAAACCTGCCTACGCGTGAAGAGGGGGTCGGGCCGCGCGCGGGAACGCGGGTCTCGAAGCGGTGACTGGTTGCGGAGCGGAGATACGGCACTGACACGCATGGCCGGACTTACCATTGGGCTTGAGTGGGCTTGAGCCCAGGGGCCTCGGCCAATAGGGGCCTCCGTGCTTGCTTGCGTTCGTTTGATTTGTTCAGTCGTTTTCATTTTTTATTTTACAGCCTATTGGTTGGTGCAGAATTGTTTGGTGCTGCATTTAATTCGTTAATATATATATATATGTCAGTCATCTTGGTGCTGAATATGACGCGCTGAGTTTACTGCTTTTGAAACCCATAGATGCTAGTACAATAGCGAATACGCGAAATGCGAGTCATGAATGAGCTTTACAGATAATGAGAAAGAGCAACGCGAAAATGAAGCGCTCAGTATAAAAAAGATTACTAGAGTAGCCTATGGTCTTGTAACTCAGTTTTTTTCTTGTTTGTTTGTAATCTTACGTGATACGCCGGTATACGCAGTATATCCACTAGTAATGGTCAAGGATTTCCGTATACCCATTTAAAAAAGCGTGAGGATACTTAACAGTGTGTGACAAACCTTTGACACTTTCATTCATAAATTGACATCTGAATCACTCACCATTCACATGCTGCACTTGCTACTTTGGCGGGTTTAACCTCATATACAGTCGGCTATTTGGTATTTAATGCATTTGACTTCATGCGGCACTGCGCGATCCGATCATCATATGAAATCAAATTATCACGGCGCAAAAGTGATTGTAAAGCAGACGGGTGTTTTCTAGTGGTTCAACAACAGCAAAAAGAATTACATCAGAGTACCGCGAGAGCGATTCGAGAAATCACACAGAGAAGTCTGCTTTCTAATCGCTCTCGTGGTACTTTGACATCACCAAGCGGTCTGCGTAGCGCCAAATGAAATCCAATCTGTTCGCAGTCTGCAGTTCACGCGACAAACAGTTTCTGTGGAGAAATAAATGAGTGAAGCAGAGCTACGAAACATAACAAAATCCGGAGAGTTAACAACGCACATATGATTATGTCAACATTTAAATCATCAGTCCAGTTTATTACTTCATCTGGAGGTGAGGATTCACTAAATTATGGCCATGTTGTTGTCCTGATGGTTTTTGATATAATCCACTAGCTAGCCTAACTTTCCTGTAGTTTCTCTTTCAGCATGTTTGCTAACAGAATCACAGTTTAAACTTCTGAAAAGTGTTCATTTTTATATCTACGTTCATGGTTTTAATGTATTACGTTCATATCAGACGCAAAAATTAATTAATGATCATCTTCTCCACTTTGGTTTTTGGTGTCTAATATTACATGATGGTCTTGTCATAATTATTAAATAACATCCTAAAATCTTTACTTTTTCATTCTTAAACACTGCACCCCTTGTACGCTATTTGCAAAAAAATACACTTGTTGATTATGTTTATAACATTATATGGTGTGTAATAAGGTGAATGTTTATCAAGACTATTATTATTTTCTTAAGCTAAGTCTTACACAATGATTTTAAATGTTGTTATGGGGTATTTTTTAATGTGCATGATTAATTTGGATTTGTGACATCCCTAAAAATACATGATTTAATTTTAGACTGGGCTTATGTTCTGCTTTAGAGATATAGGGGCAGTTTCCTAGTCAGGTCTTATCCTAGTCCCAGACTAAAATGCATGTTTGATCTGTCTTAATTTAAACACATCTTGCACTGATATATCTTAACATTGTCTCAAGACGCACACCAATAATGTTTTTTGTAAGGTTTGTTTGTAAAAACTACTTGAATGCCCTAATAATAACCTATAGCAATAGGCCTAGTGCTGGATTAATCTAAACCCTGTCGGGAAACTTCCCTAAAATATAGTTCTATGATATATTTTTTATTTTAGGTTGTTTACTGTATGTGTGCACTCTCAGAAGATAATTTACACAAGCTGTCACTGGGGTGGTACCCTTTCAAGTAGTACACCTTTGTACCTAAAGAGTGCATGTAATGGGAACAAATGTATATATCTGTACCTAAATAGTAAATATTAGGACCCATTTAAAGGGTACCATCCTAGTGACAGCTTTTGTACCTTTTGTTCTGAGAGTGTAGGGCCCAAAATTTATTCAAGCCCAGGGGCCTCCACCCTGGTAAGTCCTGCCCTGCTGACACGTGTCATCGATTCCATTCAAAAAAAATAATGGGTTCGTGTACATGTCGTACGTGCGCGCAAGTGACCTCGACGCTCCCCGCGCTTCGTCCGTGTCGCGTTAACGCGGTTGAAATCAGTGAGGCTCTAATGGAAAGCAGTGACACTAACCCATTATTTGTCCATTGGCAGACTATTTACACGCACGTGTCAGGGCTCTATCTCGGCACAGGAAAGAGCTAGGAGGGCGAGACCCGCGCACCCGTCTTAGTCTCGGCACGCTCGACGCGTGGTGCGAGTTTGGTGAAGATCGGAGGAGGTCGAAAATTTGGTCAAAAAAACACCAAAGGGGTACCCCTTACGTCATTTTTTTGGACAAAATTTTAAAGTTTGCCGGATTTAGCTCAAACCTCTCACGCGTGACGAGGAGGTCGCGCCGTGCTCGGGAAGGCGTGTTTGGGGGCGTTGAGTCGTTGTGGGGCGGAGCTACGGCCCTGACACGTGTCATCGATTCCATTCAAAAATAAATAGTGGGTTCGTGTAACTGTCGAAATTGCGCGAATGTTACCTTGACGCAATCCGGGCGTCGTCCGCGTCGAATCCGCACGGTCGAAATCGCAGAGGCCCTTGAGGAAAAAACTGACACGAACCCATTACGCGTCCATTGGCAGACTATTTACATGAGAGTGTCAGGCCTCTATCTCGGCACAGGAACGAGCTAGGAGGGTGGTACCCGCGCACCCGTCTCAGTCTCGGCGAGCTCTACGCGTGGTGCGAATTTGGTGATGATCCGGCAAGGTCAAAATGATCGGTCGGGAATAGACGACCGGGGTACGCCTTAACGTGTTCATCTCGGCGTGCTCTACGCGTGGTGCGAATTTGGTGCAGATCCGCGCAACTAACGGGCAAATGGACAAATAGTGGGTCTGTGGCATGGGGGGGGGCGGTCAGGTGGGGTCAGGGGGTCGACCCGCGCAACTATCGGGCAAATGGACAAATAGTGGGTACGTGTCATGGGGGGGGTCGGGGGGGGCGGTCAGGTGGGGTCAGGGGGTCGACCCGCGCAACTAACGGGCAAATGGACAAATAGTGGGTACGTGTCATGGGGGGGTCGGGGGGGGGGGTCAGGTGGGGTCAGGGGGTCGACCCGCGCAACTAACGGGCAAATGGACAAATAGTGGGTACGTGTCATGGGGGGGGGTCGGGGGGTGGTCAGGAGGGGTCAGGGGGTCAATCCGCGACAATAATGGGCAAATGGACAAATAGTGGGTCCGTGTCATGGGGGGGGTCGGGGGGGTGGTCAGGAGGGGTCAGGGGGTCAATCCGCACCAATAATGGGCAAATGGACAGATAGTGGGTCCGTGTCATGGGGGGGGGGGTCGGGGGGGCGGTCAGGTCGGGGTCAGAGGTCAATCCGCACAAATAATGGGCAAATGGACAAATAGTGGGTCCGTGGACGTTTGGGGGGGTCTCGGGGGGCGTGTCCGGCCGTAACGGGTAATCGGACAAATAGTGGGTCCGTGGACGGGGCAGAGTGTCCCCCTGGTGGCCGAGCGCCGAACGACGTCAGAAATCCCTAAACCCCGTGGAAAACCAAGTCGGCCATCTTTTGGGGGAGGGGCGCGAAAACTACCCCCTGAGGCGTCCGCTCGTCCGTGAAAAATTTTGGGCGCGCGGCGCGCAGCTGACAGTTACCCCATCCCGCTCGCCTCTATTTTAGTCTACGGATGTACGCTGTCCTAACCTGGTACCCTAAGGCGAGCATGTGACATGCTTGAGTAAACCCTTTAGATTTGTCATTTTGTTCTCATTGTTTGATTCGTGCTTTCTGTTGAGCTAACTGCCTTTTTCCCCACTCCCTCTCTGTCTAGACGTGCTGCTAAACGAGTACAGGAGGCACCAGGAGGGTCCCGAACCGACCCCTAAGCTGAGGGAAAACGTAGGGGGGAAGATATATCGCATTAAGAATTTTTTGTCCTTCATGGCCAAAGGAAGGTCAAAGCTCCACACTCTGACCTTCCTGAACGACATGGAAAGGATCCGGGGGTGAGTATGGTTTGCACATTCCGTTCACGTGACGGGTCTCCCGTGCGTTCTCTTTTCTGACTGTCTGTCTGTCTGTCCGTCTGTCCGCAGGTGGGTGCACAGCCTTAGGAAAAAAGTCATCGTCGACACCACGATAAACCACTACTTAAAAAACGTGGCGCAATTCATAGACTACGTGGTTGACACCCCTCCTGTGACCTGTCGGCTTTCGAAAAAGGCGCTGGTGGGAGTCCGTCGGGAGGTCCGGTCTCTAATTCGAGGGTTGAAGCGGCAGGTCACAGTCCACCAAATGGCGGTGAAGAGGTCGAAGGACGGGCGGCTAATTTCTAAGCAAACCCTGTTCCGGTGCAGGGCATTAGCCAAGGCCGCGATCCCGAGGATTTTCGGTAAGTAACTTAACCTAGACGAACCGTCTTGTGCTTTTGAACATCACCTGAGCATTGCTTTTCTTGTGTGTTTCCACAGACCAGCTGGAGAGAGACTTCTCTCAGAAGACTCAGTTTCTTCTTTACGGATATCTAACCGCCTATCTTGGGTCCATTTATGGTCACAGATGCGGCGTGTACCAGAATTTAACGATAAAAGAGGTGGAGGAAGCCGTCCATTCTGGGGAGGTGTTCCTGATTAACGTGAGTGCTCTGTCCTATAATGTCTCTCTCTCACTCTCTCTCTCTTTATCCGTGTCCTAGAGACTGCTTCATCACATTCTGATTTCTCTGCATCTCCTTCAGGTGAACACGCACAAAACCAACCAGGCCTTTGGACCGGCACAGCTGGCGCTGGTGAAAGAAGAGTATGGGTGGTTTAAGAGGCTGCTGAGCATCAAAGACAAACTGGTGGGCGGGACTGAGGCAGTCTTCTTTTTCTACACCTCCAAAAAGAACCCGTGCAAGAATCTCAACAATTACCTCCAGATGGCGTGGAAGGAGATGGGGCTGACGGGAACCCCCACTTTCACGGACCTCAGGAGCGCCATTGCCACGCACGTAAGTGGAGCGGTCTAGGGAGCTCAATTGGGTCTGATCAGTTTGACGTGTTTCACATCCGTCTTTTCTTTTTTACAGGCAAGGAACTCCCACGGGGCGGACGCGCGGCTGAAAATCTCCAAGTTCATGTGCCACAACACATCAACGGCAGACAAATTCTACGCGGTTAACCTAAACTGCTCTCAGGCTATGGATCACCGCCGCCTTTTCGAGGCGGCATTGGAGGGACCAGACATCTCCCCAGACAAGGTGGTCAGCAAGAAGAGAAAGGCGGCGGACAAAGCTCCTTGTTCTTCCAAGCACAAACGCAGCTCTCCCTGCCGCTCCTCGAGTCCTGGGAGCACCACTACGGACGAGGAGGAGCCTGTTTACCAGGAGTCCGGCGTGTCGTGCCTAGACGAGGACGAGGTGAGTTTCGATCATGTCATGTTCCTATGGCGTTTCATCTCTCTGGCATCGCAAAACATTCTAGCTTTTCATTTCTTTACTTTTTCACAGGACTTGGAGGAACCCCAGGACTTGGAGGAACCCCGGCCCACACCAAGGAGAATGCTGCCGAAGAACAAGAGGCCCATGGTGATCCTCACACCGCTAAAGTTCCCTCGCCGGGCCATCCTGACCTCCCCGGTCGGCAGCACCGGGAGCAGCCGCCGTTCGCCCCACACCAAATCGTCCAGCAGCATCAAGGGTCCGTCTTACAGGCGTCGCATAATAAAAACTTTCACACCGCTGGGCGTCGCCAAAGCCACGAAGGCTAAGGCAAAGGTCCAAAAGGCCTTAAAGACTCGAGCCCAAAAAAAAGCCAAGTAACGGTGGTTATTGTTGTGTTTTGAAATTTGTTCAGACATGTTCAGACAGGAACAGTTGTGTTTTTAAAATGTTCAATTGTTCCCGATGTTGCCTAAATGTTCAATGTTCTTGTTTTCTGTTTTTAAACTCTTCAGATGTTCAACTGATGTTGCCTAAATGGTCGATGTTCTCATGTTGTGTTTTTAAATTGTTCAGATGTTCAATTGTTCTATGATGTTTCGTGTTCTTTTTTCATTTGATTCACTTGTAAATAGTTTAATTTGAATCCACTTTATTCTTTTAAATTGCTGTTTGGTAACTTTTGGTTTTAATAAATGATGGCCCGTTCATTTGAACATTCCTCTCATGTGTGATTCCTATCTTTAGATAATTGACCTGGGTTAAAAACTTAAAAACTTCAACTCATCTTTAACTTAATAATTAATTTTCAATGCCAATTCATATTTATTAACATGGTAAATTGTAGAACAATAAACACTATGCCAAAGATAAAGCATTATTCACACTGTGACCTTTAACCTCTATGATCTAAATGGATAAAAGCATCATTAATGTGTGTCATATGTGCTTAATGTGCATGCAGGGCCTGTGTTCACACTGTGTGTCATATGTGCTTAATGTGCATGCAGGGCCTGTGTTGACACTGTGTGTCATATGTGCTTAATGTGCAGACAGGGCCTGTGTTCACACTGTGTGTCATATGTGCTTAATGTGCAGACAGGGCCTGTGTTCACACTGTGTGTCATATGTGGTTAATGTGCAGACAGGGCCTTTGAGCACACTGTGACCTTTAACCTCTATGACCTAAAGGGTTTAAAGCATTGTTAAAGTGTGTCATATGTGCACAATGTGCATGCAGGGCCTGTGTTGACACTGTGTGTCATATGTGGTTAATGTGCAGACAGGGCTTGTGAGCACACTGTGACCTTTAACAATGCTTTAAACCCTTTAGGTCATAGAGGTTAAAGTGTGTCATATGTGCACAATGTGCATGCAGGGCCTGTGTTCACACTGTGTGTCATATGTGGTTAATGTGCATGCAGGGCCTGTGTTCACACTGTGTGTCATATGTGCTTAATGTGCATGCAGGGCCTGTGTTGACACTGTGTGTCATATGTGCTTAATGTGCAGACAGGGCCTGTGTTCACACTGTGTGTCATATGTGCTTAATGTGCAGACAGGGCCTGTGTTCACACTGTGTGTCATATGTGCTTAATGTGCATGCAGGGCCTGTGTTCACACTGTGTGTCATATGTGGTTAATGTGCATACAAAGCCTGTGTACACAATCTTTGTCATATGTGCATTATAATACTTTTCTAATGTCTTATGTCTAATCATAAAGTACATTACATATATAAACCATATATAAAAATGCATGGTTTTCTGATGCACTAGAGTCCGGAAAGAGTTAAAAGTTTCTCTGAGCAAGATGTTTGTAAATATACTCCCTCTGGCAGACGTAACAGACTTGTGTAGAAGCACATGGTCATTTGAATGCTGCAGTCATGCCACATGTAAGTCTCTTTTAAATCTCTTTCAAATGTAATGTTCTTAGATTATTAATAGTTTGATTTTGCACTAATTATAGTCTTTTTACATTATGTAATGTGGCACATGTAAAAGACACAAGCACATAGTTAATTGTGGATGGCACATGTACATGCATTCACATTTAACACTCTCAGATGTTAATGCATGTGTGTTTGCAGTCTTACTTTTGTATTTTACAGCATCGTTGGCAGGCCTGAATCCATGTTAACTGACTTTGACCTTTGACCTTTGACCTTTGCATTGTACCTATGTGCTTGTGTGTTTTGCAGGTTCTGGTTTTTTTCCATGATTTAATTCACATTTAACACTCTCAGATGTTAAAGCATGTGTGTTTGCAGTCTCACTTTTGTCTTTTACGTCATCTGTGGTAGGCCTTGCATCCATGTGAGCTGACTTTGACCTCTGGCCTTTGCATTGTACCAATGTGCTTGTGTCTTTTGCATGTGCCATCCACATTTAACACTCTCAGATGTTAATGCATGTGTGTTTGCAGTCTTACTTTTGTATTATACAGCATCGTTGGCAGGCCTGAATCCATGTTAACTGACTTTGACCTTTGACCTTTGCATTGTACCTATGTGCTTGTGTCTTTTGCATGTGCCATCCACATTTAACACTCTCAGATGTGGATTTGCAGTCTCACACTTGTTTTTTACATCGTCTGTGGTAGGCCCCGCATCCAGGTGAGCTGACTTTGACCTCTGACCTTTGCATTGTAAGTATATAATTGTGTCTTTTGCATGTGCCATTCAAATTTAACACTCTCAGATGTTAAAGCCTGTGGGTTTGTAGTCTCACGCTTGTCTTTTACGTCGTCTGTGGTAGGCCTGCATCCAGGTGAGCTTACTTTGACCTCTGGCCTTTGCATTGTACCTATGTGCTTGTGTGTTTTGCAGGTTTTATTCACATTTAACACTTTCAGATGTTAATGCATGTGGGTTTGCAGTCTCACCTTTGTATTTTACAGCATCAGTGGCAGGCCTGCATCCATATGAGCTGACTTTGACCTCTGGCCTTTGCATTGTAACTATGTGCTTGTGAGCTGAATTTCACCTTTTAGCTGTGCATTTTTAAGGCAGACGCATCTACACTGTCCTTGTACTGCTTTTACATGCTCAATTGACAATGTCAAGTGATTTCCTTTCTCTTTTGTTTTCTTTACCAGACACCTAAATCTGAGTGCCCTTTGTGCCACAAGCACATAGTAAATTTCAAGCAGCACCTGCAGGTGACACATTATATTAAAAACCTGGAGGAGCGCCAGTTGTGGCAAAAGTTGGCAAGGGGCAGGGTTGTCCTTGGTGGACAAACCTGCCCCTTGTGCAACCACTTTTATAAGTGTTTCGAAGCCCATCTAATGAAACGCCACGAAGATGTGTCCGTAAGTAATTTGTGTTAGACATTTACTTGTTTCATTGAGCACAAAGAATTATTTTTTTCTTTTTCAGAGCGATGAGAAGAACAAAATCATCAAGCAGAAGAAGTGGGAGGTCACCATGAGGGCCTTGGCGGAGCTGGCATCCAGCAAACCTGCCATCCCCATGGTGACCTTGGTGGAGCTGCAGGAAAGTGGAAGTAGGTCCTAGTTTTTTACTGATGTCTTAATGCTGCTCCACAACTCTCCTATCACATGCAATTAAACTGTTCTGTTTCTCTCTTGCTTTTCCAGTTGAGCGAAATGATGCCTCCGCTGCCTCCGCTGCCTCCGCTGCCTCCACCACTCCATCTCCCCCTCCATGTGAAATCCCTGCCACGCCTAATGTCACCTCCCCACCTGCCACCTTTTCCCTCAGCCCCGCAGTCACCTCCCCACCTGCCACCTTTTCCCTCAGCCCCACAATCACCTCCCCACCTGCCAACTTTTCCCTCAGCCCCACAGTCACCTCCCCACCTGCCACCTTTTCCCTCAGCCCCACTGTCACCTCCCCCCCTGCCACCTCAACTAGCCCTGATTTCCCCATGTCTTTCTCCCCCTTCCCTGAATTCCTTCCCACCTTCTCGCCTCCTCCTCCAACCCCCCCCTTAACCCAGACTCTATCAACTTGTCACCATGTGACTATTATATGGAAAGAACCCCCTCCCCTATAACAAGGGAGGAGGCTGAACTAATCGAGGAGCTGTTGGGTAAGTCTTACGTGACAAGTGTAATCTTAGTGAGGGTACAATGTTCCAAAAATTAAACCATTGCTTTGTTTTATTGAAGGAATCCCTTGTGATGTGGGGAAGATTGAGGAGCAACCACGTAGGTGTTCAATTGTGGACTCTTGGTTATGCAACTGAATTCTTCATGCAGCATAAACACAATTTTCTTCTTCCTTTCAGAACAAGACATGGCGACAGAAATAGAGAAAACTTTAGGTTTTAGTTTTTTAGCAGATCTCGAATTTTAATTTAATTTTTTTTTTATCTGTGTTTTTTGATTGTAAATAGTTTTTAATATTGTTATGTTCTTATTTTTATGTTCTTGTTTTATTAATTATTCATTCTTGTTTTAGTGTTAATCTTAATTAAATTTTGTAAATAGTTTTTATATTGTAATAATTTTTATAATCAAATTAAATAAAATGAAATTTTATCAAATTGAATTTTTTTTAAACAAATAAATAAATAAGAGAGTTATTTTTGAAAGCCTTATCACTTAAATGATAGTTCTATGAATGAGACAAGTAATCTGCATATATATAATCTACACACTTTGTAAGCTTTACAGAGACATGCCAAACATGCCTGCTGCATAAAAGTTGAATGAAAGATAATAGTTTTAACATGAGGTTCAAAGTTGAAAACAGTAAAAGTGCTCCCAGATGGTCACCATGCCAGAATCTTAATAGAGCAGTTCACTTAAAAGATGGGGCCCATTGACTTTACCATATTATTTTATTACAATGAAAACAGATAGGCATCATATCAAACTGAAGCTCATTATGTACAATTTCCAAAGATTTAATCACATTAACTTTGTTGTAACTCATGTGAAACTAAGAGAAACAATTAAAATAGTTTTAAACCATACTTTAATCTACACACTTTGTAAGCTTTACATAAAGATGCCAAACATGCCTTCTGCATAAAAATTGAAGCAAAGAAAGTAGTTTTAACTGGAGTTTCAAGGCATCACATCAAACTGAATCTCGTTATTTCCAATTTCCAAAGATTTTATCACTAAAATATTTTAAACCATACTTTAATCTACACACTTTGTAAGCTTTACATAAACATGCCAAACATGCCTGCTGTATAAAAATTAAAGGAAAGAAAATAGTTAAAACAGGAGTTGAAAACAGGAAAAGTCACCTCTCTGCACCTTATCATATAGTGCATTTTTAATCTTATTTCTTTAAAATCTAAAGCTTTTTTATGTGTTTCCTATCAAAATGAAGCTCTTGATCTTCAGTTAACAAATATTTGGTCACATTGCCTTAAAAGTTATGAATTAAAAACTTACAGAAACTGAAACAAAAAATGGTACAAACTATTGTATGAACTGATGACTCAGCATGCCCCTCTTAGCCCTAAATAATGGGCCCTAAAATCTGGGTTGAGTCACCCATGATATCACAAAAAAATGGTACAAAAATTTTTCTACGTTTTTATAACTTTATAAAGGATTACATTTAACTAAATGTGAACAAATATTTGTAAACTGAAGACCAAGAGCTTCATTTTGATAGGAAACACATAAAAAAGCTTTAGATTTTAAAGAAAAAAGATTAAAAATGCACTCCTCCTCATTTGATAAGGTGAAATCTCAAGCTTTTTTAATGTGTTTCCTATCAAAATGAAGCTCTTGATCTTCAGTTTACAAATATTTGTTCACATTTTCTTACATTTAAGTTATAGAAACTGACAAAAAAATGGTACAAACAACTTTTATGATATGATGGGTCACCCATGATTTTAGGGCCATTAGCACATAAGAGGGGCATTCTGAGTCATCAGTTTCAGTGCAATTCTCACCTTGCAGGGGCCTGTGTAATGCTGCAACCTCATTGGCTAGTTTGAATCCAGAAACAGGGTTAAAGAGAGACCATTTGGTCAGTTCATATTATCCTTGTTTACCTGGTTTGTTTTAAACCTCACATTTTGCTCCCAGACAACGAATTTGACTTGGACTTCATTTGACTTCATCTGATACTCTTGAAAAATGGCTGAACAAGCTCAGAAGAAGAGGTGAGACTTGTGTTTGTGTTAACTTTGGCTCAAACTATGAAAGACCTCATAGTCTAAACCCTTTATCTAAACCATTTAGAGAGTATAAACATAACTATTTCAAAGTGCCTTTTAAGTGCCCTAACCATGGTTTTATTGTGTTAAAAGCATAGTAACCATGTTTTTTTGGTGTATTGATTACAAATTAACAAAACCATGGTTTTACTACACTAACCATGGTTTAACTAAAGTTTCTGAAAAACTATTCATAATTTTCGTAAGGGTGAGCTTTATTTTGATTAAAAGAAAAAAAAACAAGTTTTTTATGTTTTTTGTTAACTCAGTAAAAATCTAATGTTAAAAATGTAAAAAGACAGAAAATAATCTATATCATGTATTTTTTTCTTGAAGGTCTGTTGATCGCAACGTTGTGCACTGCTTGCAGTGCCACAAACCCCACGACCATCTCTCTGTTCATCTGGCCAGGGTGTGCATGAAGAACTGCACACCTGAGGAAAGAGCAGCTGAAGTTCAGAGAGCCAAAGCTTCAAGCAGAGAGTGGGTCTGCAACAACAGGAGCTGGGACTTCAACCAGCTCTGTGTGCTCCTGCCTGACAGACGCTCTCGGGTCACCATGGTCAAGGAGCTTCTTAGACGTGGTTTTTTCATCACGAACCAGCCCCGGGACTCTGAGTCTGAGGGTGACCTGGAAGAAGAAGCTGCTGTTGCTGGTCCGTCTGATCTTCCTCAAACGTAAGGGCAATACTTAAATGCTTTAGCTGAAATGCTTTAATTTAAATGCTTTTCTAACTTAGCATTTTTTCAATAACTTTAATTGTCTTGTCTGCTATGCTCCAAACAGCCGGGTCGTTAAAAGGTGGGCTCCTGCCATAACAGACTGCCAGAAGATTTTGCGAGTGGCAAAGTCAGACGTGCTCAGGATCCAGAGGGACGTCCAGGTGGGCAGAGAGCTCTCCAGCACCCACAAGACGCTGTACCGTTACTACTGCGAGGCGCTGTTGGTGTTTGTCCACATGCAGCGTCCACGAGCTGTGGAAGCCTTGACTGTAAGTTCATACATTTTAACTGGTTTACCCTTTAAGCTGTAATAATGGCACACTTATGCATGTGTAAATAACACCTTTTCAATATTTTCCAGGATTCAGAGTGGGTGAACAGGACCGAGCTGGGTGACAGGGTTGTGATTGGCGTACAAAGGGGCACAACCTCAAGTATGCAGATCGCTCTGACCCAAGAAGAGCAAGCTGTAAGTTTTACAACGATCGAACTGTTGATGGCTTATCACCATTGTTTTACATTTAATAACTCATGGTCTTTTTTGTAGTGCTTGGAGCTGTACTTCACCACCATCAGGCCTGAGAGCGTTCAGTCTGAAAAGCTTTGCAAGACCTTCTTTGTCTCGTCATCCAGCGTGGATGTTCACAGTGTCTCACGGGACATGAATCGGTTCCATAAATTGTAAGTGCCCAACACAGGTCCATGTGCATGTGTGTGATACACTTAAGTGCTTCTTACCTCATAACAGTCACATCACAATTAACATTTACTTTTTTTCCCCTGCAGGTACAAGCTGGCTCCTTTCTCTTCCCAGTGTGTGCGAGGGGCTGTTGAGGCGGCTGCAGAAAAGCTCCCGGTGCAACAACAGGGAGCATTGCAGCATTACCTGGGCCTCAGCGCTGGTGCATTTCAGCCTCAGGATGTCGTCGACGCAGCTCTGCTGCTTGAGTCATTGTCCAGGTATGTCTCTTTATTCAACCAGGGCATAACTCATTACATTTTGCACATGAAATTTAGCAAGATGTCATTCACTTTTTTTTGTATATTATAAACCTTGTATTCCTTACATTTACAGGACTTCCGTGGATGAGACATCTTTGACCGCCAGCGGTACAGCACAGAAGGACTTTATTGAGTTTGTGGCCAGATTTCCTGTTTCCATCGAGGGTCAGCCACCATCCAAGAAGAAGCGGGTCGAATCTGGTTTTCCAGATGACCGCGTTTTTTATGACAAGTGGAGGATCACCCAGTATGCCCAGAGACAGGAATATCTGCTGTGTAAGTCTCCGAATCCATCATTAGAGCATTGTCACTAATTAACTCAAAACTATGCCATTAATTTACAGTTACAAGTGACTCGCAAGAGTAACATGTTTTAATTCTGTCTTTCAGCACATTTCACAGTCCGCAAGCCTTCGGCTGCAAAGGTGGCACGGCTTATCACGCAGGAGGGCTGGGAGGTCAACTGTCCTAAGCCAGAGGACATCGAACGGCTGTGGGTGCCACCTTCGAAGGTAGCAGTTGAAGATGACAAGTTCATCCTCAGCTGTGTTTCTCAGCAGACCTGGTCAGGCCTGGCCATCAAAGACTTCGGTGCCAAGCAAGGTTTAGGTACGGAAACCTTTCATTTGTGCAGGACATAATGTAAAATTTCATTTTAGCAGCCATGAACTTCATCAAGACTTGAATTTAAATTATGAACTGTTTGTCTACATGTAGTGTTTATTCATTAACTCAATAAATAAAACTCTTTTTTATAGGAGTCTTGCGACCCGGCAGTTCTCCATGCACGACATTGTCTGTGACTACCATGGCAGGGTCATCTCAGGTGCTGAAGGGAGGGCCAAGATGGAAGGACTGAATGACCAAGCCGGGTACCTGTTTTTCTTCAAGGCTGCCCAGACCTTCCCCTGTGAGTGCCACCCTGCTACAGACACTGTGGGCAGGCGGATTAATCACTCTATGAGGGCGCCTAACCTGAAGCCCTTTCACTGCAGGCTGCGTGTGAATGGAGAGGAAAAGGTATTTTAATCTAATTTATGGCTATGTTCTAAGTGCATGTATGGTGTTGAGTGTATCTTGAAGCTGCCATCACACTAATTTCCTGCAAATTATTAATAAAATATATATATTTCTATATTTCTAAGGACACCATTCTCTTCAGGGCACTGCAGGACATCAGTGTGGGCACAGAGTTGTGTTTCAACTACGGAGTGAAACGGAAGTCCTTCCGTGGAGAGGGCCTGGACCTGGACTGGCTGGATGATTAGGCTTGGTCTTGGTCTTTCAGAGACATGTGTCGTGCACTTCCTCGCCAACACCTGTGCTTAATTTCTTGTACTTCTGTTTATAATTTTTTGGTGTATTTTTGTTTTGCACTTTAAAGAACACAACTGTATTTTATGAAAAGTGTATAAAATGTATTAAAGGAATTCACAAGCTTAAAACTCTCACTTTTTTAATTACTTTAATGTTTAACTTGCTCAGAAGTATTAATAGCCTTAAACCATTCTGTGTGTTTCTTGTATGGTTTGTGTATTTCTGATGCCCACTCTAATAAATCGAATACTTTTTTACTGAAACACAGTTGTTATAAAGTTTAACTAGCAGCAGCTTTAGCAGGGACACTAAAATAGCATAGCAATGGTCTCTCCCTTTGTGTGTGTATATTGGCTATGTTGCCATAGGGGCATAAATGGCAGATGGGCAGTTTAATGGGCTAATGGGCAGAATAGTGGGCTAATGGGCAATGCATAAATTGGCAGTGGGCAAAATAAACTGGCAAAATAAACTGACAGTGGGCAACATAACTTGGGGCCCCAAGGGGGCCAAGCCCAGAGGCCAAAAGTTGTTTTCCTCAATGACATACAAAGCAATTGGGCACCTGGTGGGCCTGCAACACTTTGGCACTTGGCCCTCTGGGTCATTTGGCCCCCAGGGGCCCTCAGAGCCATAAATGGCAGATGGGCAGTTTAATGGGCTAATGGGCAGAAAAGTGGGCAAATGGTCAATGCATAAGTTGGCAGTGGGCAAAATAAACTGTCAGTGGGCAACATAACTTGGGGCCCCAAGGGGGCCAAGCCCAGGGGCCAAGAGATGTTTTCCTCAATGACAGACAAAGTAATTGGGGCACCCAGTGGGCCTGGAGTACTTTGGCACTTGGGGCCCCCAGAGCCTGGGGCCCTCCTTGTCATTTGGCCCCCAGGGGCCCTCAGAGCCATAAATGGCAGATGGGCAGTTTAATGGGCTAATGGGCAGAATAGTGGGCTAATGGGCAATGCATAAATTGGCAGTGGGCAAAATAAACTGACCGTGGGCAACATAACTTGGGGCCCCAAGGGGGCCAAGCCCAGGGGCCAAGAGATGTTTTCCTCAATGACAGACAAAGTAATTGGGGCACCCAGTGGGCCTGGAGTACTTTGGCACTTGGGGCCCCCAGAGCCTGGGGCCCTCCTTGTCATTTGGCCCCCAGGGGCCATCAGAGCCATAAATGACAGATGGGCAGTTTAATGTGCTAATGGGCAAAATAGTGGGCAAATGGTCAATGCATAAGTTGGCTGTGGGTGAAATAAACTGTCAGTGGGCAACATAACTTGGGGCCACCAGGGGCCCTCAGAGCCATAAATGGCAGATGGGCAGTTTAATGGGCTAATGGGCAAAATAGTGGGCAAATGGTCAATGCATAAATTGGAAGTGGGTGAAATAAACTGTCAGTGGGCAACATTACTTGGGGCCCCAAGGGGGCCAAGCCCAGAGGCCAAAAGTTTTTTTCCTCAATGGCAGACAATACTTTGGCACTTGGGGCCTCCAGAGCCTGGGGCCCTCTGGGTCATTTGGCCCCCAGGGGCCCATAGAGGCATAAATGGCAGATGGGCAGTTTAATGTGCTAATGGGCAAAATAGTGGGCAAATGGTCAATGCATAAGTTGGCTGTGGGTGAAATAAACTGTCAGTGGGCAACATAACTTGGGGCCCCCAGGGGCCCTCAGAGCCATAAATGGCAGACGGGCAGTTTAATGGGCTAATGGGCAAAATAGTGGGCAAATGGTCAATGCATAAATTGGAAATGGGTGAAATAAACTCAGTGGGCAACATTACTTGGGGCCCCAAGGGGGCCAAGCCCAGAGGCCAAAAGTTGTTTTCCTCAATGGCAGACAAAGTAAATGGGCACATAGTAGGCCTGGAATCATTTGGCACTTGGGGCCCCCAGAGCTTGGGGCCCTCTGGGTCATTTGGCCTCCAGGGGCCCTCAAGAGCCATAAATGGCAGATGGGCAGTTTAATGGGCTAATGGGCAGAATAGTGGGCAAATGGTCAATGCATAAATTGGCAGTGGGCAAAATAAACTGACAGTGGGCAACATAACTTGGGGCCCCAAGGGGGCCAAGCCCAGGGGCCAAAAGTTGTGTTCCTCAATGACAGACAAAGTAATTGGGGCACCCAGTGGGCTTGGAGTAATTTGGCACTTGGGGCCCCCAGAGCCTGGGGCCCTTCGTGTCATTTGGCCCCCAGGGGCCCTCAAGAGCCATAAATGGCAGATGGGCAGTTTAATGGGCAAAATAGTGGGCTAATGGGCAATGCATAAATTGGCAGTGGGCAAAATAAACTGTCAGTGGGCAACATAACTTGGGGCCCCAAGGGGGCCAAGCCCAGAGGCCAAACATTGTTTTCCTCAATGACAGACAAAGCAATTGGGCAGCTGGTGGGCTTGCAACACTTTGGCACTTGGCCCTCTGGGTCATTTGGCCCTCAGGGGCCCTCAGAGCCATAAATGGCAGATGGGCAGTTTAATGGGCTAATGGGCAGAAAAGTGGGCAAATGGTCAATGCATAAGTTGGCAGTGGGCAAAATAAACTGTCAGTGGGCAACATAACTTGGGGCCCCAAGGGGGCCAAGCCCAGGGGCCAAGAGATGTTTTCCTCAATGACAGACAAAGTAATTGGGGCACCCAGTGGGCCTGGAGTACTTTGGCACTTGGGGCCCCCAGAGCCTGGGGCCCTCCTTGTCATTTGGCCCCCAGGGGCCCTCAGAGCCATAAATGGCAGATGGGCAGTTTAATGGGCTAATGGGCAGAATAGTGGGCTAATGGCCAATGCATAAATTGGCAGTGGGCAAAATAAACTGACAGTGGGCAACATAACTTGGGGCCCCAAGGGGGCCAAGCCCAGAGGCCAAAAGTTGTTTTCCTCAATGACAGACAAAGCAATTGGGCACCTGGTGGGCTTGCAACACTTTGGCACTTGGCCCTCTGGGTCATTTGGCCCCCAGGGGCCCATAGAGGCATAAATGGCAGATGGGCAGTTTAATGTGCTAATGGGCAAAATAGTGGGCAAATGGTCAATGCATAAGTTGGCTGTGGGTGAAATAAACTGTCAGTGGGCAACATAACTTGGGGCCCCCAGGGGCCTTCAGAGCCATAAATGGCAGATGGGCAGTTTAATGTGCTAATGGGTAAAATAGTGGGCAAACGGTCAATGCATAAATTGGCTGTGGGTGAAATAAACTGTCAGTGGGCAACATATCTTGGGCCCCCAAGGGGCCCTCAGATCCAAAAATGGTAGATGGGCAGTTTAATGGGCTAATGGGCAAAATAGTGGGCAAATGGTCAATGAATAAATTGGAAGTGGGTGAAATAAACTGTCAGTGGGCAACATTACTTGGGGCCCCAAGGGGGCCAAGCCCAGATGCCAAAAGTTGTTTTCCTCAATGGCAGACAATACTTTGGCACTTGGGGACCCCAGAGCCTGGGGTCCTCTGGGTCATTTGGCCCCCAGGGGCCCATAGAGGCATACATGGCAGATGGGCAGTTTAATGTGCTAATGGGCAAAATAGTGGGCAAATGGTCAATGCATAAGTTGGCTGTGGGTGAAATAAACTGTCAGTGGGCAACATAACTTGGGGCCCCCAGGGGCCCTCAGAGCCATAAATGGCAGATGGGCAGTTTAATGAGCTAATGGGCAAAATAGTGGGCAAATGGTCAATGCATAAATTGGAAGTGGGTGAAATAAACTGTCAGTGGGCAACATTACTTGGGGCCCAAAGGGGCCAAACGTTGTTTTCCTCAATGACAGACAAAGCAATTGGGCAGCTGGTGGGCTTGCAACACTTTGGCACTTGGCCCTCTGGGTCATTTGGCCCTCAGGGGCCCTCAGAGCCATAAATGGCAGATGGGCAGTTTAATGTGCTAATGGGCAAAATAGTGGGCAAATGGTCAATGCATAAGTTGGCTGTGGGTGAAATAAACTGTCAGTGGGCAACATAACTTGGGGCCCCCAGGGGCCTTCAGAGCCATAAATGGCAGATGGGCAGTTTAATGTGCTAATGGGCAAAATAGTGGGAAAATGGTCAATGCATAAGTTGGCTGTGGGTGAAATAAACTGTCAGTGGGCAACATAACTTGGGGCCCCCAGGGGCCCTCAGAGCCATAAATGGCAGATGGGCAGTTTAATGGGCTAATGGGCAAAATAGTGGGCAAATGGTCAATGCATAAGTTGGCTGTGGGTGAAATAAACTGTCAGTGGGCAACATAACTTGGGGCCCCCAGGGGCCCTCAGAGCCATAAATGGCAGATGGGAAGTTTAATGTGCTAATGGGCAAAATAGTGGGCAAATGGTCAATGCATAAGTTGGCTGTGGGTGAAATATACTGTTGTCAGTGGGCAACAAAACTCGGGGCCCCCAGGGGCCCTCAGAGGCATAAATGGCAGATGGGCAGTTTAATGTGCTAATGGGCAGAAAAGTGGGCTAATGGTCAATACATAAGTTGGCAGTGGGCAAAATAAACTGTAAGTGGGCAACATAACTTGGGGCCCCAAGGGGGCCAAGCCCAGGGGCCAAAAGTTGTTATCCTCAATTGCAGACAAAGTAATTGGGCAGCCAGTGGGCCTGGAATACGTTGGCACTTGGGGCCCCCAGAGCTTGGGGCCCCCAGAGCCTGGACCCTCTGGGTCATAGGGCCCCCAGGGGCCCATAGAGGCATAAATGGCAGATGGGCAGTTTAATGTGCTAATGGGCAAAATAGTGGGCAAATGGTCAATGCATAAGTTGGCTGTGGGTGAAATAAACTGTCAGTGGGCAACATAACTTGGGGCCCCCAGGGGCCCTCAGAGCCATACATGCAGGTGGGCAGTTTAATGTGCTAAGGGGCAAAAACGTTAATCAGTCAGCGCATCATTTGGCAAAATAGTGAGTTTTCTGCTGAATAGTTGTTTGGTGGGCGGAGGGGGGTGGGGTCTTTTGGCCCCTGGGGGCCCGGGACCCTCAGGCCATGATGTGACAAAATAATGAGTTAGGGGGAAGAATAGTTGTTTCGTGGGCAGAGGGGGGTGGGGTCTTTTGGCCCCTGGGAGCCCGGGGCCCTCAGGCCATGTTGTGACAAAATAATGAGTTAGGGGGATGAATAGAGGGTCTGTGGGCAGGGGGGGCGGGGTCATGGGGCCCCCAGGGTCCCAGGGCCTTTGTTGCATCAAGTGACAAAATAGCAGGTTAGGGGGCAGAATAGTTGCTCTGTGGGCAGGGAGGGTGTGGCCATTCACCCCAGAGGGCGTGGACAATTTTTGAAATTAGTGGGTCAGGGGGCAAAATAGTGGGTCTGTGGGCTGTGGGGGGGTGGAGTTTCGTGACCCAGGGTGACGCCCAACCTTGACATGATGTAAATGGGGAGTGGGAAAATTCATCGTGCTCGTGCAATTTACTTGAATGGGTTTTGGCCACATTCAAATACATTGGGACTGGACAATGGCTGCGCCGTCCGGTGGATCTCCCCTGAACTGCAAGCTCCGGCACGAAAAAGGGCTCAACTAAAACGCTCCCCCGTGTGGCCCCCCGGGGCCCAAATGGCTCGGCGAGACTTTTTCCCGTCACGAGGGGGGGCCACCGACGCGCGTACACCACCGGTTGACCCCCCAAAAATTTCGGGGGGCCGGCGCGCAACGACCGCGAACCAGCGTCCAAATGGGTTTCCCACGGCCGCAGCTCAGGCGCCTTTGCTCGGATCGACTCGCCCTTTGGGTCGTTTGCTCCACTGGAGGGGACCTTTCCAACGAGCCAACCCGCTTCTCTCTAACCCTAAGCCCGGGCGAGATACGGGGTACCACCGCCTGACTTTTAAACGGCCGTAACTCGGGCGCCTTTGCTCGGATGAACTCGTCCCTCGGGTCGGTTGCTCTACCGGAGCGGCCCTTTCCAACGAGCCAACCCGCTTCTCTCTAACCCTAAGCCCGGCCGAGATACGGGGTACCACCCCCTGACCTTTAAACAACCGTAACTCGCAGGGGCGTAGCAAGCTTTTTAAAAGTGTGGGGGATGGATATATATCATTTTAAATTTGATATAAACACACCAGAAACAGGCGTATGTGCACCTGGGATGGAATTAAGCACCACCCATGACACAAACACACGCTCTCTTCCTTCATAGACCTCTTTCACAAACTGTAACATTCATTTTTCATTGCACACCTGTGAAACTTTATGTGTCTCTCTCTCTCTTTAAACTGATGCCTCCAGCAACCTCATCTCCTAAACAAGGTGATAAAGGAATAAGGCTGTGGTACTAGCAAACCTTATTGAAACTTGAAAAGTAATATATTAAATTAATGACAAAATATATAATGGTAATAGGCTACTGTTTAATGTCAACATTTATCAATGTCCAGCTTTCAACTTCACTTACAGGATTTCTCTTGAAAAAGGTGTCAATCTTCTCCTGCCTCTTTCTTTTCTGTATCTTATTGATACTGCGTGACAAAAAGATAATGGTAAGCTCGATAGTGACATGGGTCTGACAGGACTGTTACTGCTAAATTTTGCTACTTGTGCCCTGAAAAGCTTTTTCTCTGGTGGTCTAAATGATGTAACAATTTACCGTTTTTACATTTAAATAATATAGGCTACACTTTTCTTTCATTGTTTGCATAAGTTACCTGTTGAAGAACTATGTCATCATTTCTCATTTTTTTCTCCTCAACAAGTACAATCATACACAACAGGTAGTATTAACAAAGTATTCAGCTCATATTCAGTATTCAGTAACAATGCTCAAAATATCAAATCGATTGCAATTTGTCCCTCATCCTCGTCAATTCCCTGCCTTCTTCATCACAGGTTATACATTGCATGCCACATTGTCTACATGACCGAATTTAGCCAGCTGCTGAACAATAACCCAATTAGCATTAGTCCCAAGCACATATCAAGCTTATTCAAAAACCTCAAAAGCATAGAGTTGATTAAAGTGTTTAATAAAGTTTTTTAAACACTCATTCAAAGTAGCCTACCTGAAAAAGGGAGATGTAAATAAACATAAGTTCCCGCCTCCTCAGCGCGAGCTGACCGATCAATCTAACCCACCAAGAGAGGCGGGACTTAAGGCAGAACAGCCAATCATCAGCCGGTAACACTCAAAGCCGGCGTCATGTTTGAGAGGGGAGGGGGAGAGGAAGCAGCGCAGCGCAGCAGACAGAGAGCGGCCAGAGAAACGGAGGAGCGACTTAATAAGGCGTTCTTGAAAAACTGCATAAAAAGTGTGGGTGTTGAACCCTCTCACCGGGAAAAGTGTGGGTGTTAAAACACCCACATCCCCCACGGGTGCGACGCCCCTGGTAACTCGGGCGCCTTTGCTCGGATAAACTCGTCCCTCGGGTCGGTTGCTCTACCGGAGCGGCCCTTTCCAACGAGCCAACCCGCTTCTCTATAACCCCAAGCCCGGGCGATATACGGCGTACCACCGCCTGGCCTTTAAACACCGTAGCTCCGGCGCACTAAGTCCCAGGACTTCGCCCTTTGGGTCGGATGCTCCACCGGAGGGTTCCTTTCCAACGAGCCAACCCGCATCTCTCTAACCCCAAGCCCGGTCGAGATACGGCGGTCCCTCCGCGGATTTTCCCACGGCCGCAGCTCGGGCGCCTTTGCTCGGATCGACTCGCCCTTTGTGTCGATTCCTCCACTGGAGGGGACCTTTCCAACGAGCCAAACCGCTTCTCTCTAACCCTAAGCCCGGGCGAGATACGGCGTACCACTGCCTGACCTTTAAATGCCCGTAACTCGGGCGCCTTTGCTCGGATGAACTCGTCCCTCGGGTCGGTTGCTCTACCGGAGCGGCCCTTTCCAACGAGCCAACCCGCTTCTCTCTAACCCTAAGCCCGGCCGAGATACGATGTACCACCGCCTGACCTTTAAACAGCCGTAACTCGGGCGCCTTTGCTCGGATGAACTCGTCCCTCTGGTCGGTTGCTCTACCGGAGCGGCCCTTTCCAACGAGCCAACCCGCTTCTCTCTAACCCTAAGGCCGGCCGAGATACGGGGTACCACCGCCTGACTTTTAAACGGCCGTAGCTCCGGCGCACTAAGTCCCAGGACTTCGCCCGTCGGGTCGGTTGCTCTACCCGAGGGGAGCTTTCCAACGAGCCAACCCGCATCTCTCTAACCCTAAGCCCGGCCGAGATACGGAGTACCACTCATTGATATTCCCACGGCCGTAGCCCCGGAGCCCTTCGCAGCAGCCCTTCGGGACACCCACCCTCGGACGCCCCGCGGAGGGACCTTTCCAACGAGCCAACCCGCGCCTCTCTAACCCTTTCCCCGGCCGAGATACGGAGTACCACCCCTTGATATTCCCACGGCCGTAGCTCCGGAGCCCTTCGCCGCAGCCCTTCGGGACACCCACCCTCGGACGCCCCGCGGAGGGACCTTTCCAACGAGCCAACCCGCGCCTCTCTAACCCTTTCCCCGGCCGAGATACGACCCCGAGGACGGTGGCCCCTCTACCCGACCACAGTGCACCCGAGGCCGGCCTCGGACCCCCGAGGACGGTGGCCCCTCTACCCGCCCACAGTGCACCTGAGGCCGGCCTCGGAACCCGCCACGGACACCCTGGAGCCCGTACCCGGCGCACCGTTCGGTCCCGGGCACCCACTCTTAAGTACTCCCCCCCGGCCTAAGCCCCATACTCCCGGCCCCTCTGGAGAACCAAACCGTTGGTCAACCCGAAACGATCTCCAACCATTGGTCAACCCGAAAGTACTTCCAGCAGTTGGTCAACCCGAAAGTTTCTCCAGCCGTTGGTCAACCCCATCGACTTAGGTTCTGGAGCGTTCACTTCTCCAGCCGTTGGTCAACCCCATCGACTTAGGTTCTGGAGCGGCAATAAATACGTAAGATAGCATTTAAAAACGTTTAAAAATAGATGCATTTGTTTAAAGCAAAGCATTTATTTACTTACCAGACTACAGTTGGGTTCATGTGAAACTGCAAAACACAAGCTTTACAATGATGTATCACACAATCTGATTGGAATTTGTTTTGATTAAAAATTAAGAAATTTGTACATGCAACTTTACCATTGTGATTCACAGGCCTTGTGGCCTAAAACAGGCTCAACTGTAACTCTTCTCCTTCCTGTTAGGAACAACACACAGTAAAGTCACTCATATGTCTGTAAACTACACATACACACCTTTAATTTGATATAAAACAAAAGACAATAGCTTCAGATTTGACTGATATACAAAGATTTTTGTACAGGCAATTTTCCAAATAATTTACAGGCCTTTTGCAATGACCTCAACAAGGCTGATTTGACCCCTGTTATCTCGAGCTGTGAGTAACATACAACAATGAGCTTGGGTTCATGTGAAACTGCAAAACACAAGCTTTACAATGATGTATCACACAGTCTGATTGGACTTTGTTTTAATTAAAAATTAAGAAATTTGTACATGAAACTTTACCATTGTGATTCACAGGCCTTGTGGCCTAAAACAGGCTCAACTGTAACTCTTCTCCTTCCTGTTAGGCACAACACACAGTAAAGTCACTCATATGTCTGTAAACTACACATACACACCTTTAATTTGATATAAAAAACAAAAGACAATAGCTTCAGATTTGACTGATATACAAAGATATTTGTACATGCAGTTTACCAAATGATTTACAGGCCTTTTGCAATGACCTCAACAAGGCTGATTTGACCCCTGTTCCCTCGAGCTGTGAGTAACATACAACAATGAGCTTGGGTTCATGTGAAACTGCAAAACACAAGCTTTACAATGATGTATCACACAATCTGATTGGACTTTGTTTTGATTAAAAATTAAGAAATTTGTACATGAAACTTTACCATTGTGATTCACAGGCCTTGTGGCCTAAAACAGGCTCAACTGTAACTCTTCTCCTTCCTGTTAGGCACAACACACAGTAAAGTCACTCATATGTCTGTAAACTACACATACACACCTTTAATTTGATATAAAAAACAAAAGACAATAGCTTCAGATTTGACTGATATACAAAGATATTTGTACATGCAGTTTACCAAATGATTTACAGGCCTTTTGCAATGACCTCAACAAGGCTGATTTGACCCCTGTTCCCTCGAGCTGTGAGTAACATACAACAATGAGCTTGGGTTCATGTGAAACTGCAAAACACAAGCTTTACAATGATGTATCACACAATCTGATTGGACTTTGTTTTGATTAAAAATTAAGAAATTTGTACATGCAACTTTACCATTGTGATTCACAGGCCTTGTGGCCTAAAACAGGCTCAACTGTAACTCTTCTCCTTCCTGTTAGGAACAACACACAGTAAAGTCACTCATATGTCTGTAAAGTACACATACACACCTTTAATTTGATATAAAACAAAAGACAATAGCTTCAGATTTGACTGATATACACAGATTTTTGTACAGGCAATTTACCAAATAATTTACTGGCCTTTTGCACTGACCTCAACAAGGCCGATTTGACCCCTGTTCCCTCCAGCTGTGAGTAACATACAACAATGAGCTTGGGTTCATGTGAAACTGCAAAACACAAGCTTTACAATGATGTATCACACAATCTGATTGGACTTTGTTTTGATTAAAAATTAAGAAATTTGTACATGCAACTTTACCATTGTGATTCACAGGCCTTGTGGCCTAAAACAGGCTCAACTGTAACTCTTCTCCTTCCTGTTAGGAACAACACACAGTAAAGTCACTCATATGTCTGTAAAGTACACATACTCACCTTTAATTTGATATAAAAAACAAAAGACAATAGCTTCAGATTTGACTGATATACAAAGATATTTGTACATGCAGTTTACCAAATGATTTACAGGCCTTTTGCAATGACCTCAACAAGGCTGATTTGACCCCTGTTCCCTCGAGCTGTGAGTAACATACAACAATGAGCTTGGGTTCATGTGAAACTGCAAAACACAAGCTTTACAATGATGTATCACACAATCTGATTGGACTTTGTTTTGATTAAAAATTAAGAAATTTGTACATGAAACTTTACCATTGTGATTCACAGGCCTTGTGGCCTAAAACAGGCTCAACTGTAACTCTTCTCCTTCCTGTTAGGCACAACACACAGTAAAGTCACTCATATGTCTGTAAACTACACATGCACACCTTTAATTTGATATAAAAAACAAAAGACAATAGCTTCAGATTTGACTGATATACAAAGATATTTGTACATGCAGTTTACCAAATGATTTACAGGCCTTTTGCAATGACCTCAACAAGGCTGATTTGACCCCTGTTCCCTCGAGCTGTGAGTAACATACAACAATGAGCTTGGGTTCATGTGAAACTGCAAAACACAAGCTTTACAATGATGTATAACACAATCTGATTGGACATTGTTTTGATTAAAAATTAAGAAATTTGTACATGCAACTTTACCATTGTGATTCACAGGCCTTGTGGCCTAAAACAGGCTCAACTGTAACTCTTCTCCTTCCTGTTAGGCACAACACACAGTAAAGTCACTCATATGTCTGTAAACTACACATGCACACCTTTAATTTGATATAAAAAACAAAAGACAATAGCTTCAGATTTGACTGATATACAAAGATATTTGTACATGCAGTTTACCAAATGATTTACAGGCCTTTTGCAATGACCTCAACAAGGCTGATTTGACCCCTGTTCCCTCGAGCTGTGAGTAACATACAACAATGAGCTTGGGTTCATGTGAAACTGCAAAACACAAGCTTTACAATGATGTATAACACAATCTGATTGGACATTGTTTTGATTAAAAATTAAGAAATTTGTACATGCAACTTTACCATTGTGATTCACAGGCCTTGTGGCCTAAAACAGGCTCAACTGTAACTCTTCTCCTTCCTGTTAGGAACAACACACAGTAAAGTCACTCATATGTCTGTAAAGTACACATACACACCTTTAATTTGATATAAAACAAAAGACAATAGCTTCAGATTTGACTGATATACACAGATTTTTGTACAGGCAATTTACCAAATAATTTACTGGCCTTTTGCAATGACCTCAACAAGGCCGATTTGACCCCTGTTCCCTCGAGCTGTGAGTAACATACAACAATGAGCTTGGGTTCATGTGAAACTGCAAAACACAAGCATTACAATGATGTATCACACAATCTGATTGGACTTTGTTTTAATTAAAAATTAAGAAATTTGTACATGCAACTTTACCATTGTGATTCACAGGCCTTGTGGCCTAAAACAGGCTCAACTGTAACTCTTCTCCTTCCTGTTAGGAACAACACACAGTAAAGTCACTCATATGTCTGTAAAGTACACATAGACACCTTTAATTTGATATAAAACAAAAGACAATAGCTTCAGATTTGACTGATATACACAGATTTTTGTACAGGCAATTTACCAAATAATTTACTGGCCTTTTGCACTGACCTCAACAAGGCCGATTTGACCCCTGTTCCATCGAGCTGTGAGTAACATACAACAATGAGCTTGGGTTCATGTGAAACTGCAAAACACAAGCTTTACAATGATGTATCACACAATCTGATTGGACTTTGTTTTGATTAAAAATTAAGAAATTTGTACATGAAACTTTACCATTGTGATTCACAGGCCTTGTGGCCTAAAACAGGCTCAACTGTAACTCTTCTCCTTCCTGTTAGGCACAACACACAGTAAAGTCACTCATATGTCTGTAAACTACACATACACACCTTTAATTTGATATAAAAAACAAAAGACAATAGCTTCAGATTTGACTGATATACAAAGATATTTGTACATGCAGTTTACCAAATGATTTACAGGCCTTTTGCAATGACCTCAACAAGGCTGATTTGACCCCTGTTCCCTCGAGCTGTGAGTAACATACAACAATGAGCTTGGGTTCATGTGAAACTGCAAAACACAAGCTTTACAATGATGTATCACACAATCTGATTGGACTTTGTTTTGATTAAAAATTAAGAAATTTGTACATGCAACTTTACCATTGTGATTCACAGGCCTTGTGGCCTAAAACAGGCTCAACTGTAACTCTTCTCCTTCCTGTTAGGAACAACACACAGTAAAGTCACTCATATGTCTGTAAAGTACACATACACACCTTTAATTTGATATAAAACAAAAGACAATAGCTTCAGATTTGACTGATATACACAGATTTTTGTACAGGCAATTTACCAAATAATTTACTGGCCTTTTGCACTGACCTCAACAAGGCCGATTTGACCCCTGTTCCCTCCAGCTGTGAGTAACATACAACAATGAGCTTGGGTTCATGTGAAACTGCAAAACACAAGCTTTACAATGATGTATCACACAATCTGATTGGACTTTGTTTTGATTAAAAATTAAGAAATTTGTACATGAAACTTTACCATTGTGATTCACAGGCCTTGTGGCCTAAAACAGGCTCAACTGTAACTCTTCTCCTTCCTGTTAGGCACAACACACAGTAAAGTCACTCATATGTCTGTAAACTACACATGCACACCTTTAATTTGATATAAAAAACAAAAGACAATAGCTTCAGATTTGACTGATATACAAAGATATTTGTACATGCAGTTTACCAAATGATTTACAGGCCTTTTGCAATGACCTCAACAAGGCTGATTTGACCCCTGTTCCCTCGAGCTGTGAGTAACATACAACAATGAGCTTGGGTTCATGTGAAACTGCAAAACACAAGCTTTACAATGATGTATAACACAATCTGATTGGACATTGTTTTGATTAAAAATTAAGAAATTTGTACATGCAACTTTACCATTGTGATTCACAGGCCTTGTGGCCTAAAACAGGCTCAACTGTAACTCTTCTCCTTCCTGTTAGGAACAACACACAGTAAAGTCACTCATATGTCTGTAAAGTACACATACACACCTTTAATTTGATATAAAACAAAAGACAATAGCTTCAGATTTGACTGATATACAAAGATATTTGTACATGCAGTTTACCAAATGATTTACAGGCCTTTTGAAATGACCTCAACAAGGCTGATTTGACCCCTGTTCCCTCGAGCTGTGAGTAACATACAACAATGAGCTTGGGTTCATGTGAAACTGCAAAACACAAGCTTTACAATGATGTATCACACAATCTGATTGGACTTTGTTTTGATTAAAAATTAAGAAATTTGTACATGCAACTTTACCATTGTGATTCACATACCTTGTGGCCTAAAACAGGCTCAACTGTAACTCTTCTCCTTCCTGTTAGGAACAAAACACTCAAGAAAGTCACTCATATGTCTGTAAAGTACACATACACACCTTTAATTTGATATTAAAACAAAAGACAACAGCTTCAGATTTGACTGATATACACAGATATTTGTACAGGCAATTTACCAAATAATTTACTGGCCTTTTGCAATGACCTCAACAAGGCCGATTTGACCCCTGTTCCCTCGAGCTGTGAGTAACATACAACAATGAGCTTGGGTTCATGTGAAACTGCAAAACACAAGCTTTACAATGATGTATCACACAATCTGATTGGATTTTGTTTTGATTAAAAATTAAGAAATTTGTACATGCAACTTTACCATTGTGATTCACAGGCCTTGTGGCCTAAAACAGGCTCAACTGTAACTCTTCTCCTTCCTGTTAGGAACAACACACAGTAAAGTCACTCATATGTCTGTAAAGTACACATACACACCTTTAATTTGATATTAAAACAAAAGACAACAGCTTCAGATTTGACTGATATACACAGATTTTTGTACAGGCAATTTACCAAATAATTTACTGGCCTTTTGCAATGACCTCAACAAGGCCGATTTGACCCCTGTTATCTCGAGCTGTGAGTAACATACAACAATGAGCTTGGGTTCATGTGAAATTGCAAAACACAAGCTTTACAATGATGTATCACACAATCTGATTGGACTTTGTTTTGATTAAAAATTAAGAAATTTGTACATGAAACTTTACCATTGTGATTCACAGGCCTTGTGGCCTAAAACAGGCTCAACTGTAACTCTTCTCCTTCCTGTTAGGAACAACACACAGTAAAGTCACTCATATGTCTGTAAAGTACACATAGACACCTTTAATTTGATATAAAACAAAAGACAATAGCTTCAGATTTGACTGATATACACAGATTTTTGTACAGGCAATTTACCAAATAATTTACTGGCCTTTTGCACTGACCTCAACAAGGCCGATTTGACCCCTGTTCCCTCGAGCTGTGAGTAACATACAACAATGAGCTTGGGTTCATGTGAAACTGCAAAACACAAGCTTTACAATGATGTATCACACAATCTGATTGGACTTTGTATTGATTAAAAATTAAGAAATTTGTACATGCAACTTTACCATTGTGATTCACAGGCCTTGTGGCCTAAAACAGGCTCAACTGTAACTCTTCTCCTTCCTGTTAGGAACAAAACACTCAAGAAAGTCACTCATATGTCTGTAAAGTACACATACACACCTTTAATTTGATATAAAACAAAAGACAATAGCTTCAGATTTGACTGATATACACAGATTTTTGTACATGCAGTTTACCAAATGATTTACAGGCCTTTTGCAATGACCTCAACAAGGCTGATTTGACCCCTGTTCCCTCGAGCTGTGAGTAACATACAACAATGAGCTTGGGTTCATGTGAAACTGCAAAACACAAGCTTTACAATGATGTATCACACAATCTGATTGGACTTTGTTTTGATTAAAAATTAAGAAATTTGTACATGAAACTTTACCATTGTGATTCACAGGCCTTGTGGCCTAAAACAGGCTCAACTGTAACTCTTCTCCTTCCTGTTAGGAACAACACACAGTAAAGTCACTCATATGTCTGTAAAGTACACATAGACACCTTTAATTTGATATAAAAAACAAAAGACAATAGCTTCAGATTTGACTGATATACAAAGATATTTGTACAGGCAATTTACCAAATAATTTACTGGCCTTTTGCAATGACCTCAACAAGGCCGATTTGACCCCTGTTCCCTCGAGCTGTGAGTAACATACAACAATGAGCTTGGGTTCATGTGAAACTGCAAAACACAAGCTTTACAATGATGTATCACACAATCTGATTGGACTTTGTTTTGATTAAAAATTAAGAAATTTGTACATGCAACTTTACCATTGTGATTCACAGGCCTTGTGGCCTAAAACAGGCTCAACTGTAACTCTTCTCCTTCCTGTTAGGAACAACACACAGTAAAGTCACTCATATGTCTGTAAAGTACACATACACACCTTTAATTTGATATAAAACAAAAGACAATAGCTTCAGATTTGACTGATATACACAGATTTTTGTACATGCAGTTTACCAAATGATTTACAGGCCTTTTGCAATGACCTCAACAAGGCTGATTTGACCCCTGTTCCCTCGAGCTGTGAGTAACATACAACAATGAGCTTGGGTTCATGTGAAACTGCAAAACACAAGCTTTACAATGATGTATCACACAATCTGATTGGACTTTGTTTTGATTAAAAATTAAGAAATTTGTACATGCAACTTTACCATTGTGATTCACAGGCCTTGTGGCCTAAAACAGGCTCAACTGTAACTCTTCTCCTTCCTGTTAGGAACAACACACAGTAAAGTCACTCATATGTCTGTAAAGTACACATATACACCTTTAATTTGATATAAAACAAAAGACAATAGCTTCAGATTTGACTGATATACACAGATTTTTGTATAGGCAATTTACCAAATAATTTACTGGCCTTTTGCAATGACCTCAACAAGGCCGATTTGACCCCTGTTATCTCGAGCTGTGAGTAACATACAACAATGAGCTTGGGTTCATGTGAAACTGCAAAACACAAGCTTTACAATGATGTATCACACAATCTGATTGGACTTTGTTTTGATTAAAAATTAAGAAATTTGTACATGAAACTTTACCATTGTGATTCACAGGCCTTGTGGCCTAAAACAGGCT
This sequence comes from Paramisgurnus dabryanus, assembly GCF_030506205.2. Taxonomy (NCBI): domain Eukaryota; kingdom Metazoa; phylum Chordata; class Actinopteri; order Cypriniformes; family Cobitidae; genus Paramisgurnus; species Paramisgurnus dabryanus. The sequence continues at coordinate 735,852 of NC_133350.1, read as the reverse complement.
CAACTGTAACTCTTCTCCTTCCTGTTAGGAAAAACACACAGTAAAGTCACTCATATGTCTGTAAAGTACACATAGACACCTTTAATTTGATATAAAAAACAAAAGACAATAGCTTCAGATTTGACTGATATACACAGATTTTTGTACAAGCAATTTACCAAATAATTTACTGGCCTTTTGCAATGACCTCAACAAGGCCGATTTGACCCCTGTTCCCTCGAGCTGTGAGTAACATACAACAATGAGCTTGGGTTCATGTGAAACTGCAAAACACAAGCTTTACAATGATGTATCACACAATCTGATTGGACTTTGTTTTGATTAAAAATTAAGAAATTTGTACATGCAACTTTACCATTGTGATTCACATACCTTGTGGCCTAAAACAGGCTCAACTGTAACTCTTCTCCTTCCTGTTAGGAACAAAACACTCAAGAAAGTCACTCATATGTCTGTAAAGTACACATACACACCTTTAATTTGATATTAAAACAAAAGACAACAGCTTCAGATTTGACTGATATACACAGATTTTTGTACAGGCAATTTACCAAATAATTTACTGGCCTTTTGCAATGACCTCAACAAGGCCGATTTGACCCCTGTTCCCTCGAGCTGTGAGTAACATACAACAATGAGCTTGGGTTCATGTGAAACTGCAAAACACAAGCTTTACAATGATGTATCACACAATCTGATTGGATTTTGTTTTGATTAAAAATTAAGAAATTTGTACATGCAACTTTACCATTGTGATTCACAGGCCTTGTGGCCTAAAACAGGCTCAACTGTAACTCTTCTCCTTCCTGTTAGGAACAACACACAGTAAAGTCACTCATATGTCTGTAAAGTACACATAGACACTTTTAATTTGATATAAAACAAAAGACAATAGCTTCAGATTTGACTGATATACACAGATTTTTGTACAGGCAATTTACCAAATAATTTACTGGCCTTTTGCAATGACCTCAACAAGGCCGATTTGACCCCTGTTATCTCGAGCTGTGAGTAACATACAACAATGAGCTTGGGTTCATGTGAAATTGCAAAACACAAGCTTTACAATGATGTATCACACAATCTGATTGGACTTTGTTTTGATTAAAAATTAAGAAATTTGTACATGAAACTTTACCATTGTGATTCACAGGCCTTGTGGCCTAAAACAGGCTCAACTGTAACTCTTCTCCTTCCTGTTAGGAACAACACACAGTAAAGTCACTCATATGTCTGTAAAGTACACATAGACACCTTTAATTTGATATAAAACAAAAGACAATAGCTTCAGATTTGACTGATATACACAGATTTTTGTACAGGCAATTTACCAAATAATTTACTGGCCTTTTGCACTGACCTCAACAAGGCCGATTTGACCCCTGTTCCCTCGAGCTGTGAGTAACATACAACAATGAGCTTGGGTTCATGTGAAACTGCAAAACACAAGCTTTACAATGATGTATCACACAATCTGATTGGACTTTGTATTGATTAAAAATTAAGAAATTTGTACATGCAACTTTACCATTGTGATTCACAGGCCTTGTGGCCTAAAACAGGCTCAACTGTAACTCTTCTCCTTCCTGTTAGGAACAAAACACTCAAGAAAGTCACTCATATGTCTGTAAAGTACACATACACACCTTTAATTTGATATAAAACAAAAGACAATAGCTTCAGATTTGACTGATATACACAGATTTTTGTACATGCAGTTTACCAAATGATTTACAGGCCTTTTGCAATGACCTCAACAAGGCTGATTTGACCCCTGTTCCCTCGAGCTGTGAGTAACATACAACAATGAGCTTGGGTTCATGTGAAACTGCAAAACACAAGCTTTACAATGATGTATCACACAATCTGATTGGACTTTGTTTTGATTAAAAATTAAGAAATTTGTACATGCAACTTTACCATTGTGATTCACAGGCCTTGTGGCCTAAAACAGGCTCAACTGTAACTCTTCTCCTTCCTGTTAGGAAAAACACACAGTAAAGTCACTCATATGTCTGTAAAGTACACATAGACACCTTTAATTTGATATAAAAAACAAAAGACAATAGCTTCAGATTTGACTGATATACAAAGATATTTGTACAGGCAATTTACCAAATAATTTACTGGCCTTTTGCAATGACCTCAACAAGGGCGATTTGACCCCTGTTATCTCGAGCTGTGAGTAACATACAACAATGAGCTTGGGTTCATGTGAAATTGCAAAACACAAGCTTTACAATGATGTATCACACAATCTGATTGGACTTTGTTTTGATTAAAAATTAAGAAATTTGTACATGAAACTTTACCATTGTGATTCACAGGCCTTGTGGCCTAAAACAGGCTCAACTGTAACTCTTCTCCTTCCTGTTAGGAACAACACACAGTAAAGTCACTCATATGTCTGTAAAGTACACATAGACACCTTTAATTTGATATAAAACAAAAGACAATAGCTTCAGATTTGACTGATATACACAGATTTTTGTACAGGCAATTTACCAAATAATTTACTGGCCTTTTGCACTGACCTCAACAAGGCCGATTTGACCCCTGTTCCCTCGAGCTGTGAGTAACATACAACAATGAGCTTGGGTTCATGTGAAACTGCAAAACACAAGCTTTACAATGATGTATCACACAATCTGATTGGACTTTGTTTTGATTAAAAATTAAGAAATTTGTACATGAAACTTTACCATTGTGATTCACAGGCCTTGTGGCCTAAAACAGGCTCAACTGTAACTCTTCTCCTTCCTGTTAGGAACAACACACAGTAAAGTCACTCATATGTCTGTAAAGTACACATATACACCTTTAATTTGATATAAAACAAAAGACAATAGCTTCAGATTTGACTGATATACAAAGATATTTGTACAGGCAATTTACCAAATAATTTACTGGCCTTTTGCAATGACCTCAACAAGGCCGATTTGACCCCTGTTCCCTCGAGCTGTGAGTAACATACAACAATGAGCTTGGGTTCATGTGAAACTGCAAAACACAAGCTTTACAATGATGTATCACACAATCTGATTGGACTTTGTTTTGATTAAAAATTAAGAAATTTGTACATGCAACTTTACCATTGTGATTCACCTACCCGCCCAGTCTCACAAAGTTTCGTGATATAGTCACGTATTTTTTTGATTCTTTTTTCGTGCTATTATCACGAATTTTCGCGTTTTTTCGTAATCGTATCACGAATTCCTGTTTTCGTGTGATTATCACGTATTGGTTACTCAACTGCTTTTTCCTATTTTTAAACCATTGTCGCTTCGGTTTAGGGTTAGATTTGGTGCTTGCATTAGAATGTCACTTTATATATTGGTTTATACTATTTTTCCTGATTTATTTTTTATATGTCGCCTGGCGTTAGGGTTAGAGTTGGGTTTGGTTAGGGATGTCATTTTATGTAAATCTAACCCTAAACCGAAGCGACAATGGTAAGAAAATAGGACAAAACAGTTGAGTAACCAATACGTGATAATCACACGAAAACAGGAATTCGTGATACGATTACGAAAAAACGCGAAAATTCGTGATAATAGCACGAAAAAATAATCAAAAAAATACGTGACTATATAACGAAATTTCGTGAGACTGGGCTGGATTCACAGGCCTTGTGGCCTAAAACAGGCTCAACTGTAACTCTTCTCCTTCCTGTTAGGAACAACACACAGTAAAGTCACTCATATGTCTGTAAAGTACACATAGACACCTTTAATTTGATATAAAACAAAAGACAATAGCTTCAGATTTGACTGATATACAAAGATATTTGTACATGCAGTTTACCAAATGATTTACAGGCCTTTTGCAATGACCTCAACAAGGCCGATTTGACCCCTGTTCCCTCGAGCTGTGAGTAACATACAACAATGAGCTTGGGTTCATGTGAAACTGCAAAACACAAGCTTTACAATGATGTATCACACAATCTGATTGGACTTTGTTTTGATTAAAAATTAAGAAATTTGTACATGCAACTTTACCATTGTGATTCACAGGCCTTGTGGCCTAAAACAGGCTCAACTGTAACTCTTCTCCTTCCTGTTAGGAACAACACACAGTAAAGTCACTAATATGTCTGTAAAGTACACATAGACACCTTTAATTTGATATACAACAAAAGACAATAGCTTCAGATTTGACTGATATACAAAGATATTTGTACAGGCAATTTACCAAATAATTTACTGGGGCCGTATTCACAAAGAATTTTAAGGCTAAAAGTAGCTCCTAACTGGCGAATTTAGAAGCAACTCCTAAAAATAATAGGCGTGTCACTCCTAAATTTAGGACTCCTAATTTTTTTCACTAAGAGTAATTCACAAAGCATTTTAGCCCTAAAAGTAGCACCTAAGTCTGGGACAGCTTAAAAGAAGTCGAGAGGACTCCTAACTCACTAAGACCTATTCACAAAGGATCTTAAAATGTCTTAGGTGCTGATCCTCCTTAACATGGACAGTTTCACCAACTCAAAAGCATTGCACATACTTAAAAGCACACTTTAATGTAAGCATATTGTTTATGACATTTGTTTCATAATTCATTACATTCATGACAAGCAGGAAGTTTTTTAGAATTACATGAAACAATAATGATATTAAATATTTAATATTATAGGCATACCTGTTGCCATGCTAGTCTGTTTAAAGGCTGCAATCTCAACCCTCTACTGCGATTGTAATGCATATACCACCGCCTCTCGCATTCGTCCGGGGTCCGCGACATAAGCGGGAATGTTGCATTGATCTGCAACAAATCATCTCCCCAGTGATGCGCGGGTTGATCGGAAATGAGCGGATGCATGTGGTCACCCGCGGTCACGAGTCATCCAAAAATATTTTTTATGATATTCGGGTCGCGTTCGGTCGGGTCGTTTGAAATAAAGATGGCAATTAACTATTAAACAATTACTACTTAAAAAAAATGCTGGCCAGGGAGCGGGTCGGGTACACTATTTATTTTTTATTTTTTGCGGTCCGAGTTGCGGGCGGGTTAGTTGAAAACGTTGGTCGGGTGCCAGTTATTTTGTACATTGACCCGCGCATCACTTTCTCACATGTCTCACGCTTAGTTTTGCTTGATATCTCAGTGCCGAATTTCCCTTTTATTACGTTTCTTTTTTCCAGCACCAACTGGGCCAGCAGCAGTAACTGATCCTGCATCCATTTGGGCTTTCTTTTGGCGAGTTCCACCATCATTTATTTATTACATTAGGCAGGCTTCTTTAATATGGGCAACATTTCCTTGCTTTAAGTAGTCTATTTAGGCTAATAGGATGTACATTAATCAAGCAAGTAATGCAAAGTCGTTTTATTATTAGGCAATTGGCGGTTTTCATTTGTATTAGGCTTGATTTAATTTAATTTAATTCACAACTTTTCTTTAATATATGCATTTTGATGGCATTACTATTATTATTTTGTATAGGACACAGACATATTTCGATATTGTAATTCCATGATTTGGTGCGTCTGTGTTATGTTACGCATGACAGCCCTGTCATCTAACAACCAATCACCGTGGTCATTGCGAGGCAGCTCGTGCATGAGAATTGACGTCATCCGTAGCAACGAAGACTCACTCTTAGTTTAGGAGTTATCATTTTTCCTTACTAAAAGTAGGTCTGAAAGGCGTTGTGAATAACTTTTAAGAGAAAACTCCTAGCTAAAATCTTTTAGTGCGATTTAGGAGTACTCTTAGTGATAAGATAAAATGCTTTGTGAATACGGCCCCTGGCCTTTTGCAATGACCTCAACAAGGCCGATTTGACCCCTGTTATCTCGAGCTGTGAGTAACATACAACAATGAGCTTGGGTTCATGTGAAACTGCAAAACACAAGCTTTACAATGATGTATCACACAATCTGATTGGACTTTGTTTTGATTAAAAATTAAGAAATTTGTACATGCAACTTTACCATTGTGATTCACAGGCCTTGTGGCCTAAAACAGGCTCAACTGTAACTCTTCTCCTTCCTGTTAGGAACAACACACAGTAAAGTCACTCATATGTCTGTAAAGTACACATAGACACCTTTAATTTGATATAAAACAAAAGACAATAGCTTCAGATTTGACTGATATACAAAGATATTTGTACATGCAGTTTACCAAATGATTTACAGGCCTTTTGCAATGACCTCAACAAGGCTGATTTGACCCCTGTTCCCTTGAGCTGTGAGTAACATACAACAATGAGCTTGGGTTCATGTGAAACTGCAAAACACAAGCTTTACAATGATGTATCACACAATCTGATTGGACTTTGTTTTGATTAAAAATTAAGAAATTTGTACATGAAACTTTACCATTGTGATTCACAGGCCTTGTGGCCTAAAACAGGCTCAACTGTAACTCTTCTCCTTCCTGTTAGGCACAACACACAGTAAAGTCACTCATATGTCTGTAAAGTACACATAGACACCTTTAATTTGATATAAAACAAAAGACATTAGCTTCAGATTTGACTGATATACACAGATTTTTGTACAGGCAATTTACCAAATAATTTACTGGCCTTTTGCACTGACCTCAACAAGGCCGATTTGACCCCTGTTCCCTCGAGCTGTGAGTAACATACAACAATGAGCTTGGGTTCATGTGAAACTGCAAAACACAAGCTTTACAATGATGTATCACACAATCTGATTGGACTTTGTTTTGATTAAAAATTAAGAAATTTGTACATGCAACTTTACCATTGTGATTCACAGGCCTTGTGGCCTAAAACAGGCTCAACTGTAACTCTTCTCCTTCCTGTTAGGAACAACACACAGTAAAGTCACTCATATGTCTGTAAAGTACACATAGACACCTTTAATTTGATATAAAACAAAAGACAATAGCTTCAGATTTGACTGATATACACAGATTTTTGTACAGGCAATTTACCAAATAATTTACTGGCCTTTTGCACTGACCTCAACAAGGCCGATTTGACCCCTGTTCCCTCGAGCTGTGAGTAACATACAACAATGAGCTTGGGTTCATGTGAAACTGCAAAACACAAGCTTTACAATGATGTATCACACAATCTGATTGGACTTTGTTTTGATTAAAAATTAAGAAATTTGTACATGCAACTTTACCATTGTGATTCACAGGCCTTGTGGCCTAAAACAGGCTCAACTGTAACTCTTCTCCTTCCTGTTAGGAACAACACACAGTAAAGTCACTCATATGTCTGTAAAGTACACATAGACACTTTTAATTTGATATAAATCAAAAGACAATAGCTTCAGATTTGACTGATATACACAGATTTTTGTACAGGCAATTTACCAAATAATTTACTGGCCTTTTGCAATGACCTCAACAAGGCCGATTTGACCCCTGTTCCCTCGAGCTGTGAGTAACATACAACAATGAGCTTGGGTTCATGTGAAACTGCAAAACACAAGCATTACAATGATGTATCACACAATCTGATTGGACTTTGTTTTGATTAAAAATTAAGAAATTTGTACATGAAACTTTACCATTGTGATTCACAGGCCTTGTGGTCTAAAACAGGCTCAACTGTAACGCTTCTCCTTCCTGTTAGGAACAACACACAGTAAAGTCACTCATATGTCTGTAAAGTACACATACACATCTTTAATTTGATATAAAACAAAAGACAATAGCTTCAGATTTGACTGATATACACAGATTTTTGTACAGGCAATTTACCAAATAATTTACTGGCCTTTTGCACTGACCTCAACAAGGCCGATTTGACCCCTGTTCCCTCCAGCTGTGAGTAACATACAACAATGAGCTTGGGTTCATGTGAAACTGCAAAACACAAGCTTTACAATGATGTATCACACAATCTGATTGGACTTTGTTTTGATTAAAAATTAAGAAATTTGTACATGCAACTTTACCATTGTGATTCACAGGCCTTGTGGCCTAAAACAGGCTCAACTGTAACTCTTCTCCTTCCTGTTAGGAACAACACACATTAAAGTCACTCATATGTCTGTAAAGTACACATACACATCTTTAATTTGATATAAAACAAAAGACAATAGCTTCAGATTTGACTGATATACACAGATTTTTGTACAGGCAATTTACCAAATAATTTACTGGCCTTTTGCACTGACCTCAACAAGGCTGATTTGACCCCTGTTCCCTCGAGCTGTGAGTAACATACAACAATGAGCTTGGGTTCATGTGAAACTGCAAAACACAAGCTTTACAATGATGTATCACACAATCTGATTGGACTTAGTTTTGATTAAAAATTAAGAAATTTGTACATGAAACTTTACCATTGTGATTCACAGGCCTTGTGGCCTAAAACAGGCTCAACTGTAACTCTTCTCCTTCCTGTTAGGCACAACACACAGTAAAGTCACTCATATGTCTGTAAACTACACATACACACCTTTAATTTAATATAAAAAACAAAAGACAATAGCTTCAGATTTGACTGATATACAAAGATATTTGTACATGCAGTTTACCAAATGATTTACAGGCCTTTTGCAATGACCTCAACAAGGCTGATTTGACCCCTGATCCCTCGAGCTGTGAGTAACATACAACAATGAGCTTGGGTTCATGTGAAACTGCAAAACACAAGCTTTACAATGATGTATCACACAATCTGATTGGACTTTGTTTTGATTAAAAATTAAGAAATTTGTACATGCAACTTTACCATTGTGATTCACAGGCCTTGTGGCCTAAAACAGGCTCAACTGTAACTCTTCTCCTTCCTGTTAGGAACAACACACAGTAAAGTCACTCATATGTCTGTAAAGTACACATAGACACCTTTAATTTGATATAAAACAAAAGACAATAGCTTCAGATTTGACTGATATACAAAGATATTTGTACATGCAGTTTACCAAATGATTTACAGGCCTTTTGCAATGACCTCAACAAGGCCGATTTGACCCCTGTTCCCTCGAGCTGTGAGTAACATACAACAATGAGCTTGGGTTCATGTGAAACTGCAAAGCACAAGCTTTACAATGATGTATCACACAATCTGATTGGACTTTGTTTTGATTAAAAATTAAGAAATTTGTACATGCAACTTTACCATTGTGATTCACAGGCCTTGTGGCCTAAAACAGGCTCAACTGTAACTCTTCTCCTTCCTGTTAGGAACAACACACAGTAAAGTCACTCATATGTCTGTAAAGTACACATAGACACCTTTAATTTGATATAAAACAAAAGACAATAGCTTCAGATTTGACTGATATACAAAGATATTTGTACATGCAGTTTACCAAATGATTTACAGGCCTTTTGCAATGACCTCAACAAGGCCGATTTGACCCCTGTTCCCTTGAGCTGTGAGTAACATACAACAATGAGCTTGGGTTCATGTGAAACTGCAAAACACAAGCTTTACAATGATGTATCACACAATCTGATTGGACTTTGTTTTGATTAAAAATTAAGAAATTTGTACATGCAACTTTACCATTGTGATTCACAGGCCTTGTGGCCTAAAACAGGCTCAACTGTAACTCTTCTCCTTCCTGTTAGGAACAACACACAGTAAAGTCACTCATATGTCTGTAAAGTACACATAGACACCTTTAATTTGATATAAAACAAAAGACAATAGCTTCAGATTTGACTGATATACACAGATTTTTGTACAGGCAATTTACCAAATAATTTACTGGCCTTTTGCACTGACCTCAACAAGGCCGATTTGACCCCTGTTCCCTCGAGCTGTGAGTAACATACAACAATGAGCTTGGGTTCATGTGAAACTGCAAAACACAAGCTTTACAATGATGTATCACACAATCTGATTGGACTTTGTTTTGATTAAAAATTAAGAAATTTGTACATGCAACTTTACCATTGTGATTCACAGGCCTTGTGGCCTAAAACAGGCTCAACTGTAACTCTTCTCCTTCCTGTTAGGAACAACACACAGTAAAGTCACTCATATGTCTGTAAAGTACACATAGACACCTTTAATTTGATATAAAACAAAAGACAATAGCTTCAGATTTGACTGATATACACAGATTTTTGTACAGGCAATTTACCAAATAATTTACTGGCCTTTTGCACTGACCTCAACAAGGCCGATTTGACCCCTGTTCCCTCGAGCTGTGAGTAACATACAACAATGAGCTTGGGTTCATGTGAAACTGCAAAACACAAGCTTTACAATGATGTATCACACAATCTGATTGGACTTTGTTTTGATTAAAAATTAAGAAATTTGTACATGCAACTTTACCATTGTGATTCACAGGCCTTGTGGTCTAAAACAGGCTCAACTGTAACGCTTCTCCTTCCTGTTAGGAACAACACACAGTAAAGTCACTCATATGTCTGTAAAGTACACATACACATCTTTAATTTGATATAAAACAAAAGACAATAGCTTCAGATTTGACTGATATACACAGATTTTTGTACAGGCAATTTACCAAATAATTTACTGGCCTTTTGCACTGACCTCAACAAGGCCGATTTGACCCCTGTTCCCTCCAGCTGTGAGTAACATACAACAATGAGCTTGGGTTCATGTGAAACTGCAAAACACAAGCTTTACAATGATGTATCACACAATCTGATTGGACTTTGTTTTGATTAAAAATTAAGAAATTTGTACATGCAACTTTACCATTGTGATTCACAGGCCTTGTGGCCTAAAACAGGCTCAACTGTAACTCTTCTCCTTCCTGTTAGGAACAACACACATTAAAGTCACTCATATGTCTGTAAAGTACACATACACATCTTTAATTTGATATAAAACAAAAGACAATAGCTTCAGATTTGACTGATATACACAGATTTTTGTACAGGCAATTTACCAAATAATTTACTGGCCTTTTGCACTGACCTCAACAAGGCTGATTTGACCCCTGTTCCCTCGAGCTGTGAGTAACATACAACAATGAGCTTGGGTTCATGTGAAACTGCAAAACACAAGCTTTACAATGATGTATCACACAATCTGATTGGACTTAGTTTTGATTAAAAATTAAGAAATTTGTACATGAAACTTTACCATTGTGATTCACAGGCCTTGTGGCCTAAAACAGGCTCAACTGTAACTCTTCTCCTTCCTGTTAGGCACAACACACAGTAAAGTCACTCATATGTCTGTAAACTACACATACACACCTTTAATTTAATATAAAAAACAAAAGACAATAGCTTCAGATTTGACTGATATACAAAGATATTTGTACATGCAGTTTACCAAATGATTTACAGGCCTTTTGCAATGACCTCAACAAGGCTGATTTGACCCCTGATCCCTCGAGCTGTGAGTAACATACAACAATGAGCTTGGGTTCATGTGAAACTGCAAAACACAAGCATTACAATGATGTATCACACAATCTGATTGGACTTTGTTTTGATTAAAAATTAAGAAATTTGTACATGAAACTTTACCATTGTGATTCACAGGCCTTGTGGTCTAAAACAGGATCAACTGTAACTCTTCTCCTTCCTGTTAGGAACAGCACACAGTAAAGTCACTCATATGTCTGTAAAGTACACATACACACCTTTAATTTGATATAAAACAAAAGACAATAGCTTCAGATTTGACTGATATACACAGATTTTTGTACAGGCAATTTACCAAATAATTTACTGGCCTTTTGCACTGACCTCAACAAGGCCGATTTGACCCCTGTTCCCTCCAGCTGTGAATAACATACAACAATGAGCTTGGGTTCATGTGAAACTGCAAAACACATGCTTTACAATGATGTATCACACAATCTGATTGGACTTTGTTTTAATTAAAAATTAAGAAATTTGTACATGCAACTTTACCATTGTGATTCACAGGCCTTGTGGCCTAAAACAGGCTCAACTGTAACTCTTCTCCTTCCTGTTAGGCACAACACACAGTAAAGTCACTCATATGTCTGTAAACTACACATACACACCTTTAATTTAATATAAAAAACAAAAGACAATAGCTTCAGATTTGACTGATATACAAAGATATTTGTACATGCAGTTTACCAAATGATTTACAGGCCTTTTGCAATGACCTCAACAAGGCTGATTTGACCCCTGATCCCTCGAGCTGTGAGTAACATACAACAATGAGCTTGGGTTCATGTGAAACTGCAAAACACAAGCATTACAATGATGTATCACACAATCTGATTGGACTTTGTTTTGATTAAAAATTAAGAAATTTGTACATGAAACTTTACCATTGTGATTCACAGGCCTTGTGGTCTAAAACAGGATCAACTGTAACTCTTCTCCTTCCTGTTAGGAACAACACACAGTAAAGTCACTCATATGTCTGTAAAGTACACATACACATCTTTAATTTTATATAAAACAAAAGACAATAGCTTCAGATTTGACTGATATACACAGATTTTTGTACAGGCAATTTACCAAATAATTTACTGGCCTTTTGCACTGACCTCAACAAGGCCGATTTGACCCCTGTTCCCTCGAGCTGTGAGTAACATACAACAATGAGCTTGGGTTCATGTGAAACTGCAAAACACAAGCTTTACAATGATGTATCACACAATCTGATTGGACTTTGTTTTGATTAAAAATTAAGAAATTTGTACATGCAACTTTACCATTGTGATTCACAGGCCTTGTGGCCTAAAACAGGCTCAACTGTAACTCTTCTCCTTCCTGTTAGGAACAACACACAGTAAAGTCACTCATATGTCTGTAAAGTACACATATACACCTTTAATTTGATATAAAACAAAAGACAATAGCTTCAGATTTGACTGATATACACAGATTTTTGTACAGGCAATTTGCCCCTGTCGGGCCCACCTCGGAGGCCTCCCCTCGGGCAGGGGAGGCGGGGTCGGGGACCCTGGAGGTGCCGGACCTCCAGGGGGACGGAGGCCGACTCCTAGGCCGGGGAGGGTGAGCCTTGCCGGGCTAGGCTCGCGCGGTTTCGAAGGCCTGGTTCGAGAGGACCCCTTCCCCTATATACCCGATGGCACCTGTTCACACTACTGTCCCTTCTGAGAGGGGACCCCGACCGGTCCGCGGCCGGGACGGCGCACCTCGGTCGGCCTCGGCGAGTGGGTCGGGGTGCCTGGAGGTGCGCGAGTGGGCATCGTGGAAGTGCGCGAGCCACCCGACCGGGGTCTACGATCCCCCGTTTCCGAGATATCGGCCAATGAACTGCCGGGCGCCGTATCTCGGCCGGGGAAGGAGCTTTCCGACGAGACCGGCCGCGGGTCCGTGCGACCCCGGGGGCCCGAGATACTTCCGGTCGAAAATTCGAATTTCGTTACCGCGCTGCTCCGGCGCCCCGGGTCCGGGGCCTTCGCCCTTCGGGTGGGTGGCTCCGCCGCGGGGGGCCTTTCGAACGAGCCCACCCGCGCGTCGCTAGCCCTTTCCAGGGGGCGGGATACGGCCGCCCCCCGCGGTATTTTCCCACGGCCGTTTCTCGGGCGCCTCGGGTCCGGGGCCTTCGCCCTTCGGGTCGGCGGCTCCGCCCGAAGGGCCCTTTCCGAGGAGCCCTCCCTCGAGTCTCTGGCCCTTTCCCGGGCCGAGATACGGCGGATCGTCTCGGAATTTTCGCTCGTCAGGAGCTCCTGCGCCACTAGCGTCCGCCTCGGAGGTCGCGCGGCCGGTCTCGTTCGAAAGGTCCGTCCCGGGGCTTTCCGACGAGCCCGGCCTCGAGTCCATGCGACCCCGCCCGCCGGAGATACGTCCGGTCGAAGCTCGCGGAAATTCCGACGGCCGTATCTCAGGCGCACCGTGTCCGGGGCCTTCGCCCTTCGGGTCGGTCGCTCTGCCGGAGGGGAGCTTTCGAACGAGCCTACCCGCGACCCTCTAGCCCTTTCCCCGGCCGAGATACAACGGTCCCCCCGCGGATTTTCCCACGGCCGCAGCTCGGGCGCCTTTGCTCGGATCGACTCGCCCTTTGGGTCGGTTGCTCTACCCGCCGTAGCTCCGGCGCACTAAGTCCCAGGACTTCGCCTGTCGGTTCGGTTGCTCTACCCGAGGGGAGCTTTCCAACGAGCCAACCCGCATCTCTCTAACCCTAAGCCCGGCCGAGATACGGGGTACCACCGCCTGACTTTTAAACGGCCGTAACTCGGGCGCCTTTGCTCGGATGAACTCGTCCCTCGGGTCGGTTGCTCTACCGGAGCGGCCCTTTCCAACAAGCCTACCCGCATCTCTCTAACCCCAAGCCCGGCCGAGATACGGTGGTCCCTCCGCGGATTTTCCCACGGCCGCAGCTCGGGCGCCTTTGCTCGGATCGACTCGTCCCTCGGGTCGGTTGCTCCACTGGAGGGGACCTTTCCAACGAGCCAACCCGCTTCTCTCTAACCCTAAGCCCGGGCGAGATACGGCGTACCATCGCCTGACCTTTAAACGCCCGTAACTCGGGCGCCTTTGCTCGGATGAACTCGTCTCTCGGGTCGTTTGCTCTACCGGAGCGGCCCTTTCCAATGAGCCAACCCGCTTCTCTCTAACCCTAAGCTTGGCCGAGATACGATGTACCACCGCCTGACCTTTAAACGGCCGTAACTCGGGCGCCTTTGCTCGGATGAACTCGTCCCTCTGGTCGGTTGCTCTACCGGAGCGGCCCTTTCCAACGAGCCAACCCGCTTCTCTCTAACCCTAAGCCCGGCTGAGATACGGGGTACCACCGCCTGACCTTTAAACGGCCGTAGCTCCGGCGCACTAAGTCCCAGGACTTCGCCCGTCGGGTCGGTTGCTCTACCCGAGGGGAGCTTTTCAACGAGCCAACCCTCATCTCTCTAACCCTAAGCCCGGCCGAGATACGGCGTACCACCGCCTGACCTTTAAACGCCCGTAACTCGGGCGCCTTTGCTCGGATCGACTCGCCCTTTGGGTCGGTTGCTCCACGTAAGATAGCATTTAAAAACGTTTAAAAATAGATGCATTTGTTTAAAGCAAAGCATTTATTTACTTACCAGACTACAGTTGGGTTCATGTGAAACTGCAAAACACAAGCTTTACAATGATGTATCACACAGTCTGATTGGACTTTGTTTTGATTAAAAATTAAGAAATGTGTACATGCAACTTTACCATTGTGATTCACAGGCCTTGTGGCCTAAAACAGGCTCAACTGTAACTCTTCTCCTTCCTGTTAGGAACAGCACACAGTAAAGTCACTCATATGTCTGTAAACTACACATACACACCTTTAATTTGATATAAAACAAAAGACAATAGCTTCAGATTTGACTGATATACACAGATTTTTGTACAGGCAATTTAACAAATAATTTACTGGCCTTTTGCAATGACCTCAACAAGGCCGATTTGACCCCTGTTATCTCGAGCTGTGAGTAACATACAACAATGAGCTTGGATTCATGTGAAACTGCAAAACACAAGCATTACAATGATGTATCACACAATCTGATTGGACTTTGTTTTAATTAAAAATTAAGAAATTTGTACATGCAACTTTACCATTGTGATTCACAGGCCTTGTGGCCTAAAACAGGCTCAACTGTAACTCTTCTCCTTCCTGTTAGGAACAACACACATTAAAGTCACTCATATGTCTGTAAACTACATATACACACCTTTAATTTGATATAAAACAAAAGACAATAGCTTCAGATTTGACTGATATACAAAGATATTTGTACATGCAGTTTACCAAATGATTTACAGGCCTTTTGCAATGACCTCAACAAGGCCGATTTGACCCCTGTTCCCTCGAGCTGTGAGTACAATACAACAATGAGCTTGGGTTCATTTGAAACCGCAAAACACAAGCTTTACAATGATGTATCACACAGTCTGATTGGACTTTGTTTTGATTAAAAATTAAGAAATTTGTACATGCAACTTTACCATTGTGATTCACAGGCCTTGTGGCCTAAAACAGGCTCAACTGTAACTCTTCTCCTTCCTGTTAGGAACAACACACAGTAAAGTCACTCATATGTTTGTAAACCACACATACACACCTTTAATTTGATATAAAACAAAAGACAATAGCTTCAGATTTGACTGATATACACAGATTTTTGTACAGGCAGTTTACCAAATAATTTACTGGCCTTTTGCAATGACCTCAACAAGGCCGATTTGACCCCTGTTATCTCGAGCTGTGAGTAACATACAACAATGAGCTTGGGTTCATGTGAAACTGCAAAACACAAGCTTTACAATGATGTATCACACAATCTGATTGGACTTTGTTTTAATTAAAAATTAAGAAATTTGTACATGCAACTTTACCATTGTGATTCACAGGCCTTGTGGCCTAAAACAGGCTCAACTGTAACTCTTCTCCTTCCTGTTAGGAACAACACACAGTAAAGTCACTCATATATCTGTAAACTACACATACACACCTTTAATTTGATATAAAACAAAAGACAATAGCTTCAGATTTGACTGATATACAAAGATATTTGTACATGCAGTTTACCAAATGATTTACAGGCCTTTTGCAATGACCTCAACAAGGCCGATTTGACCCCTGTTCCCTCGAGCTGTGAGTACAATACAACAATGAGCTTGGGTTCATTTGAAACCGCAAAACACAAGCTTTACAATGATGTATAACACAGTCTGATTGGACTTTGTTTTGATTAAAAATTAAGAAATTTGTACATGCAACTTTACCATTGTGATTCACAGGCCTTGTGGCCTAAAACAGGCTCAACTGTAACTCTTCTCCTTTCTGTTAGAAACAACACACTCAAGAAAGTCACTCATATGTCTGTAAACTACTGGAGGAACCGGACTTCCAGGAGGGAGGGCCGCCCTGTCAGGCCCGCCTCGGAGTCACCTCTCTGGGCTACGGAGGAGTGGACGTGTGCCCTGGAGGAACCGGACTTCCAGGAGGGAGGGCCGCCCTGTCAGGCCCGCCTCGGAGTCACCTCTCTGGGCTACGGAGGTAGGGACGTGTGCCCTGGAGGAACCAGACTTCCAGGAGGGAGGGCCGCCCTGACAGGCCCGCCTCGGATGCCTCCCCTCGGGCAGGGCCGAGATACGGCGGATCGTCGCGGAATTTTCGCTCGTCCGGAGCTCCGGCGCCCCTAGCGTCCGCCTTGGAGGTCGCGCGGCCGGTCTCGTTCGAAAGGTCCGTCCCGGGGCTTTCCGACGAGCCCGGCCTCGAGTCCGTGCGACCCCGCCCGCCGGAGATACGTCCGGTCGAAGCTCGCGGAGGCCTTCGGGGCCTTCGCCCTTCGGGTCGGTCGCTCTGCCGGAGGGGAGCTTTCGAACGAGCCTACCCGCGAGCCTCTAGCCCTTTCCCCGGCCGAGATACAACGGTTCCCCCGCGGATTTTCCCACGGCCGCAGCTCGGGCGCCTTTGCTCGGATCGACTCGCCCTTTGGGTCGGTTGCTCCACCGGAGGGGAAATTTCCAACGAGCCGACCCGCGTCTCTCTAACCCCAAGCCCGGCAGAGATACGGCGGTCCCTCCGCGGATTTTCCCACGGCCGCAGCTCGGGCGCCTTTGCTCGGATCGACTCGCCCTTTGGGTCGGTTGCTCTACCGGAGCGGCCCTATCCAACGAGCTAACCCGCTTCTCTCTAACCCTAAGCCCGGCCGAGATACGGGGTACCACCGCTTGAACTTTAAACGGCCGTAGCTCGGGCGCCTTTGCTCGGATCGACTCGCCCTTTGGGTCGGTTGCTCTACCGGAGCGGCCCTATCCAACGAGCCAAAACGCTTCTCTCTAACCCTAAGCCCGGCCGAGATACGGGGTACCACCGCTTGAACTTTAAACGGCCGTAGCTCGGGCGCCTTTGCTCGGATCGACTCGCCCTTTGGGTCGGTTGCTCCACCGGAGGGGACCTTTCGAACGAGCCAACATGCATCTCTCTAACCCTAAGCCCGGGCGAGATACGGCGTACCACCGCCTGACTTTTAAACGCCCGTAGCTCCGGCGCACTAAGTCCCAGGACTTCGCCCTTTGGGTCGGTTGCTCCACCGGAGGGGACCTTTCCAACGAGCCAACCCGCGTCTCTCTAACCCCAAGCCCGGCCGAGATACGGGGTACCACCGCCTGACCTTTAAACGGCCGTAGCTCCGGCGCACTAAGTCCCAGGACTTCGCCCGTCGGGTCGGTTGCTCTAGCCGAGGGGAGCTTTCCAACGAGCCAACCCGCATCTCTCTAACCCTAAGCCCGGCCGAGATACGGAGTACCACCCATTGATATTCCCACGGCCGTAGCCCCGGAGCCCTTCGCCGCAGCCCTTCGGGACACCCAACCTCGGACGCCCCGCGGAGGGACCTTTCCAACGAGCCAACCCGCGCCTCTCTAACCCTTTCCCCGGCCGAGATACGACCCCGAGGACGGTGGCCCAGTAGTAAATATACGGGACATACTGTCAAAATGATTGATGACTTTGACCTTTGACCTTAGGGAGGGGTAACCTTTGACCTTTAAATGATTGATGACGCCCTTTGACCTTAGGGAGGGGTAACCTTTGACCTTTAAATGATTGATGATGACGTGTGACCTTAGGGAGGGGTAACCTTTGACCTTAAAATGATTGATGATGATGTTTGCCCTTAGGGAGGGGTAACCTTTGACCTTAAAATGATTGATGATGATGTTTGCCCTTAGGGAGGGGAAACCTTTGACCTACGGGAGGAGGGACTAACCTTTGAACGCCCACGTCGTGAACTTTTGATCGGCCCAGCCCACAAAGCGTCGAACCTTTGAACCGTCCCCCAGGAAGCGGTGAACTTTTAACCGGAACGGACGCATCGCGTTGACATGTTTATGACCGGGGTTAACTCCAGGGGTGCGATAAATCATAATGACCGGGGTATCTCCGGGGGAGCGATAAATCATCAATGACAGGGTTAACTCCAGGGGCACAATAATTCATCATGTCTTCCTAAGATAAAACAATAAAAACAGTGTTTAAACAGGTGGTCATCGTTAAAACCGCATTCCATGCCCCATCATAAAAGCCGGGAAAATCGCAGTTACGAAAATCACAAACATGGATACACCATGCAGCTCGCGCAGTACTCCGACGAGTGAATGGCCGATTGACTTGAATCATCTTGGTATGGCTCCGAAAAAACCGCGCGGCCATATCTGCCTGACAAAGTTTCTTCATGAAAATAAGAACATCGCTGCTGACGAAATTTTGCTAGAAAGTAACATAGTCGTCGGTTACAAGTTTAACAAAGAGACTCGTACTGTAATACTCTACAACGCTGAGAAAAAAGACGAATATACACCAGGACTGGACCCATGCATAGTTTTCGGGGACAAGGACTGGACATTGTTTTACAACAATGTCTGGAAAGATCTGCATGATTGTCGCGAAGAACCATTGTACATCGCAGAATGGGATGCCATAACGCCCAAAGGCCGGTACAGAGTGGTGGGCGACCATTCTAAAAAGAGGCCGGGAGACTGCATCTACTTTTTCTTCTGCAAAGACAACACAAAGCTTCGCGAGCCACTGGTGGGGGTTCTACGTGACGAACACCACAGTCTCTATGAGATGCAATTTTTGTTCAAGTGGCGCGATCTGCGAAGCATGGAAAACATTTTTTCAACCATAAACAAAATGTTCAAGTGGTGCGACATGCATGATGGGTATTGCAGAGTTAAAGTACAGCTGTTTCACCCAGAGAAGTGCTCACGCGGCCAATACTCTCTCGGTCCGTCCCCGCCCATTAACTACGCCCATTCGTCACGACCGCTATAAAGCAGTAGGTGGGACAGACTTCACCAACAATGTCTCAACACAGCGATTCAGATAACACGTCCGAGCCTTCTCTCTACATCGATGATGGCTCTTACGACGATAACCCCAACCAACACTTACCCGACGACGACGACGAACCTACTGAAGAATTCAGACGCCCATCGGAGGAGGGGCTAAGACGCCTAAAAGAACTATACGCTAATGCAGCCGATAACGCACTCGATAGCACAGATGGGTGCTTTACAGACGTCGGATTAAAAATCATTAAAGGAGTGATCGGAGTGCTGCTAAACCACCTTGTCAACAACAAGATCAAGCAAGAGTGTCTGGGGTGCGAGATAAACCACCCTAGTCAGCGTCGACATTCCTGTCTGTATGAACCGCCCTCGTACTTTTTCGGCGCACACTTTGGAGAGTTTGCAGACAAGCTGTTTCAACCCATCCTACATCCCATCGTCAACTATGCTCTACAGCGCAGCGGGCTAAAGGCTGATCCTCGGGCTATTCAAGGGGCCGCAGGAGCTATTCTCCACGAGTTAAAAGACGAACCGAACATCATCTCGAAACTAGAAGAAATCTCAGAAAACCTGCAGGGTGACGACACAGACGCCCTAATTTTTGACATCGTCGATTTCTGGAAAACGAACGCCGTTAAAGAGTAGCCATCAAAAGATGGGGAACTTCTGCAGACCGCGAATCGTCATACCCGCTATGTTTAAAGGGTATTACAAAAGGCAGCTGATGGACTTGATGCATAAGGCAATCGAGATGAAAAATGAATCGACCACGGAAAGCGTACGTCTTTCAAATTTCATGGAAAAAATGGATGTTGTGAGAGGACTGTCAAATTCATGGGACAATATGAGTAACTTCTGCATTAAAGACCGAGTGTCGGTCTGCGCTAGCCTCCGAAAAGTTTTGGACGTTGTGTGTAAATGTAGAGATGAGATGGGTATAACAGAAATCATGACTATGTGTACATATGTATCTGAGATCTGTCGGACCCTGATTTCAAAAGATGAGAAACACGAGATTGGTAAAATTGTAGAAACTCTGGTCGACTACATGCTCGACCGAAACATGATGTCTTGCGTACATTTTCTCGACTGGCTGGATATAATATAAAGGCGTACCAATGTTACTATCTATCCTACATGTCATCATTCGAATTGTAATCATCGTCATCATTATCATCATCATCATGTAACCCCTTTTATATACTTATGTATTCATTTATTTTAGCATCTGTCATATGTAACCCTTTTATATACTCATGTGACCATTTTAATTGCCTTTGTAAACACTTAAATAAAGTCTGAAGCATAAAACTTCTGTCATCCATTCTTTGCGAGTGGGGGATAAGCTAACATGGCAGAGCTCATGAAGAAAGCATATTACACGCCGTCTAACCCCGGATCGTTAGGAGGTAAAAAACGTTTAAAAGACGCCGTTTTAAAGGATACTGGCGTTCGACTTACTGATCAACAGGTTTCAGAATGGATGTCGGGGGAGGACGCCTACACGTTACATAGAACCGCTCCTATAAAATACAAACGGAATAGAGTCGTCGTTTACGGCGTGGATACGCAGTTCCAGGCGGATCTTGTCGACATGACCGCTTATTCCGCAGAGAATGATAATATAAAATTTTTACTGACCTGCATAGACGTGTTTAGTAAATACGCGTGGACGCGGGTGCTAAAGAATAAGAGCGGGCCGGAGGTTACTAGAGCCTTTGAATCTATACTCAACGAGGGGCGCGTTCCGCAGAAATTGCAGACGGACCAGGGGAAGGAATTTTTTAACAAGCATTTTCAAGATTTGATGAAAAAGCACGACATTTACCATTTCGCTACCGCCACCGATTTGAAAGCGAGCGTCGTAGAGAGATTTAACAGGACATTGAAAAGCAGGATGTGGCGGCTTTTAACGGCCACTAATTCACGTCGATACATAGATGTTTTACAAGACATTACGCAAGGATACAACACCGGTTATCACAGGAGTATTAAAATGCGACCGGTCGATGTCAATAAGGAAAACGAGTCCCTGGTGTTTCAAAACCTATACGCCGGTATGAAGAACGAGACACGGTCGTTTAAATTTAAAGTAGGCGATGTCGTGAGAATTTCTAAAGTCAGAGGCACTTTCGCCAAAGGTTACGAGCAGAACTACACAGAAGAATTTTTCACCGTGGCCGCTTGTGTGCCGAGACAGCCTCCGGTCTACAGACTTTCCGATTATGATGGAGAAATCATCGACGGTGTTTTTTACGAAGAAGAGCTACAAAAAATTATTGTGAGCAAAGACAAGTCGTTTAAGGTAGAAAAGATTTAAGGGGAGAAAAAACAAGGCCGAAATACGCTCGTTTTAGTCAAATGGTTAGGTTGGCCCGCTAAATTTAATAGCTACGTAGACAAAAAAGCCCTGGTGGACTTGCAGCCGTCTTAAAAACGCGCCGATCACGAAACGCCAAGCCATTTGAACCAAAAACTACCATGGACGACGACGACGGCTTCTACGTCACACTACCGTGCAACGCTTCTTTGTCGGTTTACCCCGACAATCGAATATCTAGCTACAGAACAAAACTAGCGACGGCTATCGACTTGAAAGGACGATGGACGGTCGGACTGTGCGAGATTGAATACCCTAGAAGCTGGTACAACTTTAACCAGGAAGACGGAGCTTTCTTGCTAAACACGCACCCCGGCCGTGAGATGGATGTAACCCAAAATCCTGCCAGCCCTAAGGTCGATCAACTATCGAGATGGCTTGTTTCAAAGAAATTAAATATCCACCCCGGGTACTACGGTAATGTTCAGACAGTGGTTAAAGCGATCAACGCCGCGCTAACTACAACAGGGTTGCTGGCTCTCGATCATATAACAAACAAAGTTTATCTGTCGGCCAAGCCTAACGTTTCATTGACCTTCTACGGAAAGCTAGCCCATATTTTAGGTTTGATACCGAATGTTCCTTTAGGACAAGAAAACTACCATGAAAAAGCTGATTTTGAAAGAGACGTCCTGACGTATGCTCCTCATCAAACTGATATCCAGGCCGGCTTTTACACAATTTACGTTTACACCGACATTATCGAATATCAGACCGTGGGAGACTCACAAGTACCCCTTTTGAGATGCGTACATATTACGGGTAAAGACAAAGAATCCGTCAGTATCAGGTACGACAAACCTCACTACGTGTCGATCAACAAGTCGTTCATCACGGATATCACCGTCGAATTAAAGGACGACCAAAATCGCGAAATACCATTTTCTCACGGAAAAGTTGTCGTAAAATTGCACTTTAAACCGGCTAAACAATCTGTGCTTTGAAAATGGGCTATTACAATCATCGTGCGATGAACGCTGACGATTACGTCGCCTATTACCGGGACCAGGCCGGTTCTGGGCTACCAGGATACGCTGGAGGCGCCGTCATGTATGGCGCCGGTCTAGGCGGTCTTTTCAGAGGATTGTTCAGAATGGCGGTGCCTCTGCTAAAAAAAGGGTTCAGCATAGCAAAGCCTCACCTAAAAACGGCTGCTAAACACATAGTTTCGGACGTCGTCTCAAACGCTCTATCGAGCTTTCATACCGATAAACCTCAAGACGGGTCCGGCCTGATGTTTATGGCCCGCAAGCGACTGTATAAACCCCCGGGAGCGAGGAGGCGTGGTCATTCGATAAAGAAAACAAATAGCGGTCGGAAGAAACGCTCAGTACCGCAAAGAAAGCGTAAGAAGCCTACAAAACGAAGCGCGACGGTGAAGAGATCCCTAAAGACCATATTCTAACATGGCTTTACTGCACGACATGTCCGGAGAATGTATCAAGTCGGAGCTGGATATATTTACAGTTCCACCGACGCAGACGTCTCTTGAGAAAAATGCTTATTTAGAGGTCCCCCCTTTATCGGCTATATCAGACTCTGCGCCTCTGGAGTTTTTTATCGCCGGCACGGGCGAAGATTATCTGGACCTAAATAACACTATGCTCTTTCTCCGGCTTAAAATCACGAGGCCTAATGGCACCGACATTGCGGACCCCGCCCCTGTCGGGCTAATAAATTACGCGGGGGCTACCGTGTTCTCGCAACTGGATATAAGCCTGGGCGACCGATTGATCTCTCAGAGCTCAAGCACGTACCCTTACAGATGCATCATAGAGTGTCTCATGAACTACAGTAAAGATACTCTGGAATCTCTTTTCACGCCCGGTTTGTTTTACAAGGACACCGCGGGTCACACGGACGTCCACGACCCCGTAGGACGAAACAGGGGTCTGCTAAAGAGATCGTCCTTCACGCACGGCAGCCTGCCGGTAGATCTGCTAGTCCCTATTCACGGTGACATTTTCTTTCAGGAAAAATTACTGATAAATGGCGTTGACGTTAAAATACGCAAGGATGAATTCTGTCTGATGAGGAGCGATGACGTGGCCTACAAAGTAAAAATCTTGGCGGCATCCCTATTTGTCAAGAAAGTAAGCGTGTCGCCATCTGTCAGACTGGGTCACGCGCAGGCGCTGCTCAGCACGACAGCCAAGTACCCTGTTGACAGAGTTTGTCTCAAAACCATCTCTCTACCTACAGGATCGCGCGTTTCGAATCAAGAAAATCTGTTTTTAGGAACGCTGCCGAAATCGATCGTCCTGGGGATGGTTGATAACGATGCTTTTTCCGGATCTTATGTTAAAAACCCGTTCACTTTCAATCATTACGATTTGGAGTTCCTAGCCGCCTATGTCGACGGTAAACAAATACCGTCAAAGCCGCTGCAACCTGATTTCGAATCGGGTTCCGCTGTGCGTGAATATTACCAGCTGGTGATGTCCACGGGAAGACATCTGAAAAACCACGCTCTCGCGATCGATAGAGACGAATTTATGAGCGGATACTCGCTGTTTGCGTTTAATCTCACCCCCGACGAAGAGTGCGGACAGAATCTATCACTGATCAAGTCCGGGAACATCAGGCTGGAAGCGCGATTTAAAAATCCGCTACCCCGCACCATCACGATGATTATTTATGCGGTGTTTGATTCGATCATACAAATTTCAAACCGCAGACAGGTCATGGTCGATTATTATTGACCGAAATGAACACTTTACAACTCACGGCGGTCATGGACAAAATTTCATGTAACACTCATTTCCTCGGAGTGCTCCCGTGCGATCAACTTCCCGAAAGACCAATAAGGGTCTTACCCTCGATGGCTATAATCAACACTCACCCATCGGAGTTGCCGGGCGAACACTGGCTGGCCGTTTATTTCGATCGAGAGGGATCATCGTATTTTTTCGACAGCTTCGGAAATCCGCCCGAGGATGAACGTTTTCCATACAGCATCAAAAACTTTTTAGCGCTCAACAGCACAAATATATTTTATTCGGGCAGACAAGTTCAAGATCTCACGACGGATGTTTGTGGACAGCACTGTGTGTTTTTTCTTTACCATTTAATCAGAGGTCGCGACTATAACGACGTGATGAAGCTTTATAGCGATGATTATATAAAAAATGATAGAATGGTATCGCTTTTTGTGAAACGATTACGTAGAAATGAAAGATATGATAAGGACAAAATGAATATGTGTGTCCAGACTTGTAATTCTTTTGCATGCTTATTCAATTAATGAGATTATGGTGTGTTTCAATAAAGACTCAAAGACATTCTATGTTTACTGTTTTTATTATAAAATCTGTAATTGTACATCAAAATTCCATCCATGCTCTTCGGTCGATAGAAGGCGATTTAAACATTAAGTCCGAAACATCGGCTCGCGGGGTAGAAGGGTGTAAACGCTTCCTATCTTTTTTAGAATGAGTTATCGAGGCGGCGGGCCGCGAAGGCGTTCCTCTTAAGGAATGAATCGCTCGTCTAACATGTTGACTCAGAACTGTAGAAAAGGGTATGTTTAATTCTGCAAAGGCTTGTAGAAACTCGTTCCATCCCAACGGTCTTAGCTCATCTCTGACCTTTTGGGGGTTAGTAATGCTTTTTATCAAATCGAGCATGTGTGACCCCGGAATAGCACGCCCCTTAAACACAAACTCCCCCGAAGCATTCCACGCAGACAGATCTTTAGCTTTGGTCATTTTTTCTAATATGTACCGACTGTTTTTCACACTTCTAGAGGGTACGTTCTTCATCACTTCGTCAGCAACGGCATCCATCTCAGCCTCGTCTTTGTCGTCTTTGCGATCGGTGATGGTGCTGACGGTTTGTGGCAAGGACAGCGTTAAAGCGGCACTCTCTTGGTCCCCTTGTTTAACGACCGCTAAATACCTCGTCAGGATGCTGGAGTAAAGTTTGACCTTCTCGTATTGATCCAAATCAGACCTTAGTAAAATGTTTCTTATGGAAGTGTCCAGATCATTTTCGACGACTTGCTGAATGTTCTCGCGAACGTTTTCAGATTTCAGCTTGTCCAGCTGGTGGCGTGGAACTAAATACATTTTCTCCGCATACTCCATAATCACCCCGTTTTAGAAGCTATTAAGCTGGAAATAAAGGGCACCGCCACGCTGAGGAGAGGCAAAAGAAATCCGCCCTTCTGGTTGAAAACGCGCTTCTTGGCAGACAGGCTGATTTTTTTATCGGCTACCAATTTAATTTCCGCTCTTCGCTTTTTCAGTTTGCGATAGTCTTTGGGTCTGATCGGAATCGTACCGTATAAGATGTTAAGAGCTACTTCGCACAGTGTTAAAATGAGCTCGTCGGACGCCGATTGTAAAATAAGTAACCTCTGTTTAGGTGTAGCCTTATGTAGCAGCTTTAACAGCGGCAATTGTTTTCGAAGTCTCGCAGACATGAGGATCGATTACGGTCTTCTTTTTTTCGGGAGATAAACCACTTGGCTGTCGGAAAGCAACCCGGTTCTGAGACGATACTGTTCAGGAGTTTTCGCTTTATAGTCTATCAATAAATATCCGAAGGGCCGGCTGGTCGCGTCGTGATAACACTCCATAAAGTATTTTGCATTACCGGGGTACATTTGACGACCCAGCACAGCGACCTGATTGGCATCGCGGGGGTTTTTAAACAGAATCAGATAATTGGTGTTCAGGCTGATGGTTCGACTGGATTTCCCTTGAGCAAATAAATTCTGGACGATATAAATAGCGCTGAGATTTCGATGGTGGACGTACTGAGTAAAAACCTTTTGGACTTCCTTGTTTGCACTTGCCTCGTCCATACAGTCGTCTAGCACTAGTAACGAATTCTGATCGTTTGGGAATAAATTATCATCATTCAGACTCTGGGGTATTCCTTCAACAAATTTAATGTTGTACATTTTAAGCAGTTCATCATACAGAGGTTGCCAACAATCGTACAAAAACACAATGCGATCAATCTTTTTAGAAATCACATTCGTAGCATTTTCCAGCAACAATTTAACAAAAAAAGACTTTCCTGAATTCGAGGGCCCACTTATGACGCATGAGAAAGGTGTTGGAGCCTGAAATCAAAATTAGAAGCCTCACGCATACCCCGGTGTTCAGAAGCCATAAGGAAGTGTGCTGAAGTCGGCCAGAAGTCGGCGTTTGTTATACACCGGCCTAAACCTTTTGACGACTGATTTGTTGTGCAGCGTGAGATGCTTTTTATCTCTCACAATGTTTTCAGTGTGTGCCAGGAGGCAGCGCGAGTTATCGCGTGATGTCACATAGCTGTCAACCAGATCAATCAGAGTGTCTAATCGGATCGTTTGAGAATTTTTAGCGTTTAGGGTTATTCCCTTAGCCTTCATAGTCACCTTACCTTTAGCGGTACGATAACCGTAAGACTTTGGTCCGCTAGAACAGAACTCTGTTATGAAATCACCATCGTCCAATTCGTTCGTCAGCTCCCCCAGATAATCCCCCAGCGGGGGATCCCAGTCGCCGTCCCTAGAAACGAATATAACGCTGTCTGTGTCAGAGTATAACAAGCGATCGCCGAGTTTATCCATGAGTTCGTACAACTCCAGTCGCGCATGAGCGGTCGTAAATGCCCCTACGAACACGTTAATGTCGTTTGTTTTGCACAAATCACCTTCGGGTTTTTGAAACTGAACGAGAGCCACGTCGTCCGAGACAAACGTGAAATATTTCAGCGCTGTGGTTCCGTTGAAAACAATTCTGGTGAAATCTTCAGGTTTTTTCACGAGTAGCGTTTTGGGGAGGTTCTCGCGCATAGAAAAGCGTCCCCAAAGAGAATTCAACAGTAGTTTATTGATGGATCTCTGAGCGGGGTTGTAACTGATCTTTTCAGGGTCGAGACGTATCCCCTCTTTTTTGTAATAATCTCGAATGTACTTTGCTTTGTCCGCGTCCGTGATGACGTTCGCGGGGTAACCTGACGCTTGTTGTTTCAATTGCAAAAACGTTTTCACGTAATCACGAAACAACGTATCAGAACGCTGGGGAAAATGCCAAACTTCATCGATTCTAGCGATCACGTACCCCTTCTCGACGGCCTTCAAAAGCTCGATACTGACCCAGCTACCTGAGAGCGCCCTTTCTTCATCCGTGTGACTGCAGCACGACGTCTGATTTTCGGCATGAGCGCAAGTACGACACAGTGGAAAAAATAATTTCCCATTGCATCTATACGGGAGTACGGGGTGTAGCAGTTTACGGGGAGGGTACACGACGGCTTTAATAAGTCCGTAGTAGTTTTCGATCGGCTCGAAATCGTTGAAAATGATTTCGGGGTGACCGATGGGATAGGTTTTCGTAGACTGACAGAAGAGATAAATGGTAAAATCTTAAACACGTGGTAGATAATTGCTAGACGAAAACAAAATAAATACTAAAACATGAGATAGATATATGCTAGATAAAAACTAAATAAATGATAAAACATGAGGTAGATAAAAACAGCATAAATGGTAAAACATGAGGTAGATAAAAACAACATAAATGGTAAAACATGGGGTAGATAAAAACAACATAAATGGTAAAACATGAGGTAGATGAAGACAAAATAAATGGTAAAGCCTGAGGTAGATAAATGCTTATTTCTTAAACATGAGGTAGATAAAAATAGTTAAACATATGTAAAATAGCATTGGATATAGAAAAGAGTAAAAATGGCGTGTATATCATATAAAAATTGTACTACGGATAAAATATCGGCAAAACCATAGCATAAACGGCTTCGAACATTAATCGTCTTTCTCTCATCTGTTCGAATGTTAAGTCGTGCAAACGCCCAAATGAATGCTCTGCAGTCTGAATTTGGCGTCGTAAATCGTGAGCTATTTCCTCTATGGCAGCGCGCTGTCTATCTAGACCTGTGTGAATAGCGGTGTCATGAGTATCAAGCTGAATGTAAATCTGTTGTACACGATTGTCTAACTCGTGTAGTTTACGGTTGAAAGTGTCTAATCTGCTATGAAGCTCGGTGTCACGAATGTCAAAATGGTTTTTAAACTCTTCAATTTGAGCTAGTAATCGGTTACCAAAATCATGAAACAGTTGAGGAATTTCAATCCGTTCTGATAAGCTTTCAGCATTATTTTCATCAATGGAAGGTTGGATACTGTTCGGCGTCTGATGACCGCTCGACGGTAATCCGTTGTCGTCGGACCAGGAAGCTTGATCCCAAGCGTTCATCTGTGACTCGGACCAGTCCTCTGCATCATCAGCATTCGCGCTATGCTCGCTAGCCCAAGATGACCGATCCCAACCGTTCTGTTGCGAGGTGCTACGGTCAGGCTCACATTCGCTACACCCGGGACAGTTTTCTGTGTAAGTAAACATAACAGAAATAAGTAACCTGCGACTGGCGTTTATATTTAACGAATCAAAAGATGGCTCACCGTATAGCTGTAGGACCTCTGCTGCTTCGCCGTTGACCCCCTCCTCTTCCTCCTCCTCCTCCTCACGCAAGGGATCTGAAAGTTCTATCACGTCCTCCCCGTGTTCGATGGTCAGGTCTATGATCTGTTCGCCACTCGGTTCGTGTGGAAATTCAGCCGTGGTCGAATCGGCAAAACCTGATAGCATACATTACCATTTAAAAAAAAAAAAAAAAAAACATTATAATAATAATGATAATAATAATAATAATAATAATAATAATAATAATAAATAAATAAAATAAAACTAATTAAAAATAAAGAAAGAAAAGCATTTACCGTCGCCAGCGCCGTAGTTGTTGTGTAGAGGCAGTGTCACTATTTCAAATAAATAATTTAGTATTACACTATTAAAAATAGCAGTCTCTGAAAATTTTTAAAGAGATTAAAAAGAGATTTTTTTTTTCAAACAGAATTGGCTATCGCAAATAATTAAATTTTATTTTATGCAAAAAGATATTAAGACAATTAGATACTTACACAGATCTTGAAAGTCAATAAGGGAACCTAAGAAACAGACCTGTTATCATTGAGACATTAAAATTAATTATATAATTAATTAATATAGTTGGGAGATTACAGAGAGCTATATTATCATTGCGATGTCTTCCGGTTTCACATTGGGTTTCTGTAATATCTCGCGATGCATAGAGATGTGAAGACATGTAGGCAGCATGTCTGAATAAATCTTTATTTACATATACAGTCCCATGCTGCCCTCTACCGGACAACTTTGTCCATAGCACCGCTATTTGACTGTGAGAATCTTCATTCCAAAATGGCTGCCGTGCTTCACTCCAAAATGGCGGACGCGCTAGCGAAGCTCTATTCCGACTGATGCCAAAAATTGTAAATGATTCCTAAATGATTACAGATATTTACGATAAAATTAAAAAGCGTTAACAAGATTTCCAGCTAGTTTATCTAAAATGTAGCAATAGTCAAGCGTCCTATGATATCACCGTCATCAGCCACGTGCTACGTCATTGTTGCGCGACATGCAAAGTTTTTATTTTTATAAAAACACACAAGCAGCAAAAACATGAACAGCATGCATCGAGCTAATTTTCAATAATATCCAAAAGCACCAAAAGATTTACAGCCGGTTTAGTTTAGCCTAACGCCGAGTTAAGATACATGTGTTTTCAGAAACTTAATTTTATAATATTGCAAGCATTAAAAACACACATCAGAGAATAGCCAGCATGGCGATAATTTTAGCAATATTGTAAATAATGAGAAATATGGGAGAGACCCGTAGTTTTCACAAATATACCAAAAGAGTGTACCGTTGCCTAAACATGTCGTAATAAAAGCTTGCAGGTTTACGTCTGCCTTAAGAGTTAAGAGCCGAGACTTTTTAGAAAAATAATTTTATATCCACATAAACAGTAAAAAACACACAACAGAAAATCGACAGCTTGGGGTAATTTTAGCAATATTTTAAATAATAAACAATATGAGAGGACCCATAGATAGACTAAGCGTCACAACCGCATCTGAAACATATCATAATAAAAGTTCTCCAAAGTTTTTATTTTCACACAAGCAGCAAAAACATGAACCGCATGCATCGAGCTAATTTTCAATAATATCCAAAAGCACCAAAAGATTTACAGCCGGTTTAGTTTAGCCTAACGCCGAGTTAAGATACATGTGTTTTCAGAAACTTAATTTTATAATATTGCAAGCATTAAAAACACACATCAGGGAATAGACAGCATGGCGATAATTTTAGCAATATTGTAAATAATGAGAAATATGGGAGAGACCCGTAGTTTTCACAAATATACCAAAAGAGTGTACCGTTGCCTAAACATGTCGTAATAAAAGCTTGCAGGTTTACGTCTGCCTTAAGAGTTAAGAGCCGAGACTTTTTAGAAAAATAATTTTATATCCACATAAACAGTAAAAACACACAACAGAAAATCGACAGCTTGGGGATAATTTTAGCAATATTTTAAATAATAAGCAATATGAGAGGACCCATATATTAGACTATACGTCACAACCTCATCTGAAACATATCATAATAAAAGCTCTCCAAAGTTGAAATAAAAATGTTTGTAATCCCCCAACAGAATTAATAAATTTGCTTATCTTACCGTTAGGTTGAGCCATTTTACGATTAGCACAAAGTGTCGCTGTGGTTGAATTGAAAGGCACGAAAGCGGATAGTTGACTGTTTTATATCGAAGGATATGAGGGCAGCGTCATAGACGCGTCAGAGGGCGGAAGCTTGTAATGTTGGATTATACGAGTTTTAAAATGTTAAATGAAAGCGTATTATGGCGAGACCTATCTGACTCTTATAATAGCTGTAACTAAATCAACCGTTCTTAACTAAGCAAAATAATATAATAATAATAATAATATATATATATATATATATATATATATATATATATGTGTGTGTGTGTGTGTGTGTGTGTGTGTGTTTTAAAGATTAATTTTTAGGCTATTAGATGGCCGGCAGATGGCAGCAACGCACCGCGTAACGACAGGCTCAGGCATACAATGGTCTATTGAAACTTCATGACAATTCTGTTTCTTATACCGTGACTAATGAAGAAGGTTAAAAGGTCTTCAAATGCCCGCAAGGATGGTGATGATTTATGCGTTAAACATTAAAGCCTTTTGTGATACGTGGCGCTCTGCTGACTTTAAGCCCGAACAACATAGAAGGCTGACGGTCCAACACTAGTAGCGTCTATCTGAATTAGACGGATATTTACGTGCTAAAACATTTATGCGTCGTAACTCTGAGAGACTTAGTGTCAGAAATCCCTATGTCGTGCTACTCTTGGATAATAGGCATAGATGGTAACAGATGATTTACAGATAATTTTTAGGCTATTAGATGCCCGGCAGAGGGCGGCAACGTACCACGGAACGACAGTCGCTGGCTTACAATGGGGTGTTGTAACTTTGATGACACTTGTGATCCATGGAGAACGTGACTAATGAGAAAAGGTTAGAAGTCCATCAGATAACCGTTAGGTTGGAAATGATTTACGAGCTGTAGATTTATGCAGCGCTCGGAAAAGCCTGCTTTTAATTAACTCATTATAAATGAGTGCCATTAGATCACCATCTTATCGGAGACGAATCTGAGTGAAAACAATTCATCTTTGTTCAAATAACCCCAGCCAGCCACAGGCACTGCCATAACGATTTTAAGCGCAGGAGCGAACGCATCTCTCCGGAATGCTGCTTCAAAGACAACAATCTGTGTAAGTGTCAGTATTATCAGAGTGTATTGAGAGCTTTATTTGAAAAAACATAATTTCTGTTTTGAGAATCAGATCATTTATACAAATTGCAGAACAGAACATTAAAAAACTACGCATTGTTTTTTACTCTCTAGAGAAAATAGACCAAAATGTTTATCTTGACAGAATTCATTGCTCATTATTCTTCTAGAATGTATATCATCTACCTCTGTTAAAAAACCTATTTATTCTGTTGATACTTTTGAAAATGATTTTTAATCGTACATAGTGCTAAGATTTTTTTAGAGGGATTTAATTTTAATCCTCTTTTATAGGGTTACTTTATTTAATTACAGTTTTAATTTTACCATGAATATAGCTAAAGCCAAGATGACGTTTAAAAGAAAAGAAAGATCACTTAATTTCTTTGATAATTTCATCAAGCATTTGTGTTTAATGAAACTATTCACCATGGTCAAAATAATTTGTAGAGAGTCCGATTATAACGTTGGAGCATGTTAAAGTTAATTTTTTTTTTCAGGCACTCGTCGGAGTACTGCGCGAGCTGCATGGTGTATCCATGTTTGTGATTTTCGTAACTGCGATTTTCCCGGCTTTTATGATGGGGCATGGAATGCGGTTTTAACGATGACCACCTGTTTAAACACTGTTTTTATTGTTTTATCTTAGGAAGACATGATGAATTATTGTGCCCCTGGAGTTAACCCTGTCATTGATGATTTATCGCTCCCCCGGAGATACCCCGGTCATTATGATTTATCGCACCCCTGGAGTTAACCCCGGTCATAAACATGTCAACGCGATGCGTCCGTTCCGGTTAAAAGTTCACCGCTTCCTGGGGGACGGTTCAAAGGTTCGACGCTTTGTGGGCTGGGCCGATCAAAAGTTCACGACGTGGGCGTTCAAAGGTTAGTCCCTCCTCCCGTAGGTCAAAGGTTTCCCCTCCATAAGGGCAAACATCATCATCAATCATTTTAAGGTCAAAGGTTACCCCTCCCTAAGGGCAAACATCATCATCAATCATTTTAAGGTCAAAGGTTACCCCTCCCTAAGGTCACACGTCATCATCAATCATTTAAAGGTCAAAGGTTACCCCCCCCTAAGGTCAAAGGGCGTCATCAATCATTTAAAGGTCAAAGGTTACCCCTCCCTAAGGTCAAAGGTCAAAGTCATCAATCATTTTGACAGTGTGTCCCGTATATTTACTACTTGGCCCCTCTACCCGACCACAGTGCACCCGAGGCCGGCCTCGGACCCCCGAGGACGGTGGCCCCTCTACCCGCCCACAGTGCACCCGAGGCCAGCCTCGGAACTCACCACGGACACCCTGGAGCCCGTACCCGGCGCACCGTTCGGTCCCGGGCACCCACTCTTAAGCACTCCCCCCCGGCCTAAGCCCCATACTCCCGGCTCCTCTGGAGAACCAAACCGTTGGTCAACCCGAAACGATCTCCAACCGTTGGTCAACCCGAAAGTACTTCCAGCAGTTGGTCAACCCGAAAGTTTCTCCAGCCGTTGGTCAACCCCATCGACTTAGGTTCTGGAGCGTTCACTTCTCCAGCCGTTGGTCAACCCCATCGACTTAGGTTCTGGAGCGTAAGATAGCATTTAAAAACGTTTAAAAGAAGATGCATTTGTTTAAAGCAAAGCATTTATTTACTTACCAGACTACAGTTGGGTTCATGTGAAACTGCAAAACACAAGCTTTACAATGATGTATCACACAGCATGATTGGACTTTGTTTTGATTAAAAATTAAGAAATTTGTACATGCAACTTTACCATTGTGATTCACAGGCCTTGTGGCCTAAAACAGGCTCAACTGTAACTCTTCTCCTTCCTGTTAGGAACAACACACAGTAAAGTCACTCATATGTCTGTAAACTACACATACACACCTTTAATTTGATATAAAACAAAAGACAATAGCTTCGGATTTGACTGATATACACAGATTTCTGTACAGGCAATTTTCCAAATAATTTACTGGCCTTTTGCAATGACCTCAACAAGGCCGATTTGACCCCTGTTCCCTCGAGCTGTGAGTACAATACAACAATGAGCTTGGGTTCATTTGAAACCGCAAAACACAAGCTTTACAATGATGTATCACACAGTCTGATTGGACTTTGTTTTGATTAAAAATTAGGAAATTTGTACATGCAACTTTACCATTGTGATTCACAGGCCTTGTGGCCTAAAACAGGCTCAACTGTAACTCTTCTCCTTCCTGTTAG
The DNA here is from genome assembly GCF_030506205.2 of Paramisgurnus dabryanus. Lineage (NCBI taxonomy): Eukaryota > Metazoa > Chordata > Actinopteri > Cypriniformes > Cobitidae > Paramisgurnus > Paramisgurnus dabryanus. The sequence goes on along the minus strand of NC_133350.1, from coordinate 700,884 downwards.
GAACAACACACAGTAAAGTCACTCATATGTCTGTAAACTACACATACACACCTTTAATTTGATATAAAACAAAAGACAATAGCTTCAGATTTGACTGATATACATAGATATTTGTACATGCAGTTTACCAAATGATTTACAGGCCTTTTGCAATGACCTCAACAAGGCCGATTTGATCCCTGTTCCCTCGAGCTGTGAGTAACATACAACAATGAGCTTGGGTTCATGTGAAACCGCAAAACACAAGCTTTACAATGATGTATCACACAGTCTGATTGGACTTTGTTTTGATTAAAAATTAAGAAATTTGTACATGCAACTTTACCATTGTGATTCACAGGCCTTGTTGCCTAAAACAGGCTCAACTGTAACTCTTCTCCTTCCTGTTAGGAACAACACACAGTAAAGTCACTCATATGTCTGTAAACTACACATACACACCTTTAATTTGATATAAAACAAAAGACAATAGCTTCGGATTTGACTGATATACACAGATTTCTGTACAGGCAATTTACCAAATAATTTACTGGCCTTTTGCAATGACCTCAACAAGGCCGATTTGACCCCTGTTATCTCGAGCTGTGAGTAACATACAACAATGAGCTTGGGTTCATGTGAAACTGCAAAACACAAGCTTTACAATGATGTATCACACAATCTGATTGGACTTTGTTTTAATTAAAAATTAAGAAATTTGTACATGCAACTTTACCATTGTGATTCACAGGCCTTGTGGCCTAAAACAGGCTCAACTGTAACTCTTCTCCTTCCTGTTAGGAACAACACACAGTAAAGTCACTCATATATCTGTAAACTACACATACACACCTTTACTTTGATATAAAACAAAAGACAATAGCTTCAGATTTGACTGATATACAAAGATATTTGTACATGAAGTTTACCAAATGATTTACAGGCCTTTTGCAATGACCTCAACAAGGCCGATTTGACCCCTGTTCCCTCGAGCTGTGAGTACAATACAACAATGAGCTTGGGTTCATTTGAAACCGCAAAACACAAGCTTTACAATGATGTATCACACAGTCTGATTGGACTTTGTTTTGATTAAAAATTAAGAAATTTGTACATGCAACTTTACCATTGTGATTCACAGGCCTTGTGGCCTAAAACAGGCTCAACTGTAACTCTTCTCCTTTCTGTTAGGAACAACACACTCAAGAAAGTCACTCATATGTCTGTAAACTACTGGAGGAACCGGACTTCCAGGAGGGAGGGCCGCCCTGTCAGGCCCGCCTCGGAGTCACCTCTCTGGGCTACGGAGGTAGGGACGTGTGCCCTGGAGGAACCGGACTTCCAGGAGGGAGGGCCGCCCTGTCAGGCCCGCCTCGGAGTCACCTCTCTGGGCTACGGAGGTAGGGACGTACCACGGAACGACAGTCGCTGGCTTACAATGGGGTGTTGTAACTTTGATGACACTTGTGATCCATGGAGAACGTGACTAATGAGAAAAGGTTAGAAGTCCATCAGATAACCGTTAGGTTGGAAATGATTTACGAGCTGTAGATTTATGCAGCGCTCGGAAAAGCCTGCTTTTAATTAACTCATTATGAATGAGTGCCATTAGATCACCATCTTATCGGAGACGAATCTGAGTGAAAACAATTCATCTTTGTTCAAATAACCCCAGCCAGCCACAGGCACTGCCATAACGATTTTAAGCGCAGGAGCGAACGCATCTCTCCGGAATGCTGCTTCAAAGACAACAATCTGTGTAAGTGTCAGTATTATCAGAGTGTATTGAGAGCTTTATTTGAAAAAACATAATTTCTGTTTTGAGAATCAGATCATTTATACAAATTGCAGAACAGAACATTAAAAAACTACGCATTGTTTTTTACTCTCTAGAGAAAATAGACCAAAATGTTTATCTTGACAGAATTCATTGCTCATTATTCTTCTAGAATGTATATCATCTACCTCTGTTAAAAAACCTTTTTATTCTGTTGATACTTTTGAAAATGATTTTTAATCGTACATAGTGCTAAGATTTTTTTAGAGGGATTTAATTTTAATCCTCTTTTATAGGGTTACTTTATTTAATTACAGTTTTAATTTTACCATGAATATAGCTAAAGCCAAGATGACGTTTAAAAGAAAAGAAAGATCACTTAATTTCTTTGATAATTTCATCAAGCATTTGTGTTTAATGAAACTATTCACCATGGTCAAAATAATTTGTAGAGAGTCCGATTATAACGTTGGAGCATGTTAAAGTTAATTTTTTTTTTTCAGGCACTCGTCGGAGTACTGCGCGAGCTGCATGGTGTATCCATGTTTGTGATTTTCATAACTGCGATTTTCCCGGCTTTTATGATGGGGCATGGAATGCGGTTTTAACGATGACCACCTGTTTAAACACTGTTTTTATTGTTTTATCTTAGGAAGACATGATGAATTATTGTGCCCCTGGAGTTAACCCTGTCATTGATGATTTATCGCTCCCCCGGAGATACCCCGGTCATTATGATTTATCGCACCCCTGGAGTTAACCCCGGTCATAAACATGTCAACGCGATGCGTCCGTTCCGGTTAAAAGTTCACCGCTTCCTGGGGGACGGTTCAAAGGTTCGACGCTTTGTGGGCTGGGCCGATCAAAAGTTCACGACGTGGGCGTTCAAAGGTTAGTCCCTCCTCCCGTAGGTCAAAGGTTTCCCCTCCATAAGGGCAAACATCATCATCAATCATTTTAAGGTCAAAGGTTACCCCTCCCTAAGGGCAAACATCATCATCAATCATTTTAAGGTCAAAGGTTACCCCTCCCTAAGGTCACACGTCATCATCAATCATTTAAAGGTCAAAGGTTACCCCTCCCTAAGGTCAAAGGGCGTCATCAATCATTTAAAGGTCAAAGGTTACCCCTCCCTAAGGTCAAAGGTCAAAGTCATCAATCATTTTGACAGTATGTCCCGTATATTTACTACTTGGCCCCTCTACCCGACCACAGTGCACCCGAGGCCGGCCTCGGACCCCCGAGGACGGTGGCCCCTCTACCCGCCCACAGTGCACCCGAGGCCAGCCTCGGAACTCACCACGGACACCCTGGAGCCCGTACCCGGCGCACCGTTCGGTCCCGGGCACCCACTCTTAAGCACTGCCCCCCGGCCTAAGCCCCATACTCCCGGCTCCTCTGGAGAACTAAACCGTTGGTCAACCCGAAACGATCTCCAACCGTTGGTCAACCCGAAAGTACTTCCAGCAGTTGGTCAACCCGAAAGTTTCTCCAGCCGTTGGTCAACCCCATCGACTTAGGTTCTGGAGCGTTCACTTCTCCAGCCGTTGGTCAACCCCATCGACTTAGGTTCTGGAGCGTAAGCTGGCATTTAAAAACGTTTAAAAAAAGATGCATTTGTTTAAAGCAAAGCATTTATTTACTTACCAGACTACAGTTGGGTTCATGTGAAACTGCAAAACACAAGCTTTACAATGATGTATCACACAGCATGATTGGACTTTGTTTTGATTAAAAATTAAGAAATTTGTACATGCAACTTTACCATTGTGATTCACAGGCCTTAATGTCTGTAAACTACACATACACACCTTTAATTTGATATAAAACAAAAGACAATAGCTTCGGATTTGACTGATATACACAGATTTCTGTACAGGCAATTTACCAAATAATTTACTGGCCTTTTGCAATGACCTCAACAAGGCCGATTTGACCCCTGTTCCCTCGAGCTGTGAGTACAATACAACAATGAGCTTGGGTTCATTTGAAACCGCAAAACACAAGCTTTACAATGATGTATCACACAGTCTGATTGGACTTTGTTTTGATTAAAAATTAGGAAATTTGTACATGCAACTTTACCATTGTGATTCACAGGCCTTGTGGCCTAAAACAGGCTCAACTGTAACTCTTCTCCTTCCTGTTAGGAACAACACACAGTAAAGTCACTCATATGTCTGTAAACTACACATACACACCTTTAATTTGATATAAAACAAAAGACAATAGCTTCAGATTTGACTGATATACATAGATATTTGTACATGCAGTTTACCAAATGATTTACAGGCCTTTTGCAATGACCTCAACAAGGCCGATTTGATCCCTGTTCCCTCGAGCTGTGAGTAACATACAACAATGAGCTTGGGTTCATGTGAAACCGCAAAACACAAGCTTTACAATGATGTATCACACAGTCTGATTGGACTTTGTTTTGATTAAAAATTAAGAAATTTGTACATGCAACTTTACCATTGTGATTCACAGGCCTTGTTGCCTAAAACAGGCTCAACTGTAACTCTTCTCCTTCCTGTTAGGAACAACACACAGTAAAGTCACTCATATGTCTGTAAACTACACATACACACCTTTAATTTGATATAAAACAAAAGACAATAGCTTCGGATTTGACTGATATACACAGATTTCTGTACAGGCAATTTACCAAATAATTTACTGGCCTTTTGCAATGACCTCAACAAGGCCGATTTGACCCCTGTTATCTCGAGCTGTGAGTAACATACAACAATGAGCTTGGGTTCATGTGAAACTGCAAAACACAAGCTTTACAATGATGTATCACACAATCTGATTGGACTTTGTTTTAATTAAAAATTAAGAAATTTGTACATGCAACTTTACCATTGTGATTCACAGGCCTTGTGGCCTAAAACAGGCTCAACTGTAACTCTTCTCCTTCCTGTTAGGAACAACACACAGTAAAGTCACTCATATATCTGTAAACTACACATACACACCTTTACTTTGATATAAAACAAAAGACAATAGCTTCAGATTTGACTGATATACAAAGATATTTGTACATGAAGTTTACCAAATGATTTACAGGCCTTTTGCAATGACCTCAACAAGGCCGATTTGACCCCTGTTCCCTCGAGCTGTGAGTACAATACAACAATGAGCTTGGGTTCATTTGAAACCGCAAAACACAAGCTTTACAATGATGTATCACACAGTCTGATTGGACTTTGTTTTGATTAAAAATTAAGAAATTTGTACATGCAACTTTACCATTGTGATTCACAGGCCTTGTGGCCTAAAACAGGCTCAACTGTAACTCTTCTCCTTTCTGTTAGGAACAACACACTCAAGAAAGTCACTCATATGTCTGTAAACTACTGGAGGAACCGGACTTCCAGGAGGGAGGGCCGCCCTGTCAGGCCCGCCTCGGAGTCACCTCTCTGGGCTACGGAGGTAGGGACGTGTGCCCTGGAGGAACCGGACTTCAAGGAGGGAGGGCCGCCCTGTCAGGCCCGCCTCGGAGTCACCTCTCTGGGCTACGGAGGTAGGGACGTGTGCCCTGGAGGAACCAGACTTCCAGGAGGGAGGGCCGCCCTGTCAGGCCCGCCTCGGAGGCCTCCCCTCGGGCAGGGCCGAGATACGGCGGATCGTCGTGGAATTTTCGCTCGTCCGGAGCTCCGGCGCCCCTAGCGTCCGCCTCGGAGGTCGCGCGGCCGGTCTCGTTCGAAAGGTCGGTCCCGGGGCTTTCCGACGAGCCCGGTCTCGAGTCCGTGCGACCCCGCCCGCCGGAGATACGTCCGGTCGAAGCTCGCAGAGATTCCGACGGCCGTATCTCGGGCGCCCCGGGTCCGGGGCCTTCGCCCTTCGGGTCGGTCGCTCTGCCGGAGGGGAGCTTTCGAACGAGCCTACCCGCGACCCTCTAGCCCTTTCCCCGGCCGAGACACAACGGTTCCCCCGCGGATTTTCCCACGGCCGCAGTACGGGCGCCTTTGCTCGGATCGACTCGCCCTTTGGGTCGGTTGCTCCACCGGAGGGGAACTTTCCAACGAGCCGACCCGCGTCTCTCTAACCCCAAGCCCCGGCAGAGATACGGCGGTCCCTCCACGGATTTTCCCAGGGGCGCAGCTCGGGCGCCTTTGCTCCGATCGACTCACCCTTTGGGTCGGTTGCTCCACACGAGGGGACCTTTCGAACGAGCCAACCCGCTTCTCTCTAACCCTAAGCCCGGCCGAGATACGGGGTACCACCGCTTGAACTTTAAACGGCCGTAGCTCGGGCGCCTTTGCTCGGATCGACTCGCCCTTTGGGTCGGTTGCTCTACCGGAGCGACCCTATCTAACGAGCCAAAACGCTTCTCTCTAACCCTAAGCCCGGCCGAGATACGGGGTACCACCGCTTGAACTTTAAACGGCCGTAGCTCGGGCGCCTTTGCTCGGATCGACTCGCCCTTTGGGTCGGTTGCTCCACCGGAGGGGACCTTTCGAACGAGCCAACACGCATCTCTCTAACCCTAAGCCCGGGCGAGATACGGCGTACTACCGCCTGACTTTTAAACGCCCGTAGCTCCGGCGCACTAAGTCCCAGGACTTCGCCCTTTGGGTCGGTTGCTCCACCGGAGGGGACCTTTCCAACGAGCCGACCCGCGTCTCTCTAACCCCAAGCCCGGCAGAGATACGGCGGTCCCTCCGCGGATTTTCCCAGGGGCGCAGCTCGGGCGCCTTTGCTCCGATCGACTCACCCTTTGGGTCGGTTGCTCCACGCGAAGGGACCTTTCGAACGAGCCAAGCCGCTTCTCTCTAACCCTAAGCCCAACCGAGATCCGGCGTACCACCGCCTGACCTTTAAACGCCCGTAACTCGGGCGCCTTTGCTCGGATGAACTCGTCCCTCGGGTCGGTTGCTCTACTGGAGTGGCCCTTTCCAACGAGCCTACCCGCTTCTCTCTAACCCTAAACCCGGCCGAGATACGGGGTACCACCGCCTGACCTTTAAACGGCCGTAACTTGGGCGCCTTTGCTCGGATGAACTCGTCCCTCGGGTCGGTTGCTCTACCGGAGCGGCCCTTTCCAACGAGCCAACCCGCTTCTCTCTAACCCTAAGCCCGGCCGAGATACGGGGTACCACCGCCTGACCTTTAAACGGCCGTAGCTCCGGCGCACTAAGTCCCAGGATTTCGCCCGTCGGGTCGGTTGCTCTACCCGAGGGGAGCTTTCCAACGAGCCAACCCGCATCTCTCTAACCCTAAGCCCGGCCGAGATACGGAGTACCACCCATTGATATTCCCACGGCCGTAGCCCCGGAGCCCTTCGCCGGAGCCCTTCGCCGCAGCCCTTCGGGACACCCACCCTCGGACGCCCCGCGGAGGGACCTTTCCAACGAGCCAACCCGCGCCTCTCTAACCCTTTCCCCGGCCGAGATACGACGCCCGAGGACGGTGGCCCCTCTACCCGCCCACAGTGCACCCGAGGCCGGCCTCGGAACCCGCCACGGACACCCTGGAGCCCGTACCCGGCGCACCGTTCGGTCCCGGGCACCCACTCTTAAGCACTCCCCCCCGGCCTAAGCCCCATACTCCCGGCCACTCTGGAGAACCAAACCGTTGGTCAACCCGAAACGATCTCCAACCGTTGGTCAACCCGAAAGTACTTCCAGCAGTTGGTCAACCCGAAAGTTTCTCCAGCCGTTGGTCAACCCCATCGACTTAGGTTCTGGAGCGGCAATAAATACGTAAGATAGCATTTAAAAACGTTTAAAAATAGATGCATTTGTTTAAAGCAAAGCATTTATTTACTTACCAGACTACAGTTGGGTTCATGTGAAACTGCAAAACACAAGCATTACAATTATGTATCACACATATGTCTGTAAACTACACATACACACCTTTAATTTGATATAAAACAAAAGACAATAGCTTCAGATTTGACTGATATACACAGATTTTTGTACAGGCAATTTAACAAATAATTTACTGGCCTTTTGCAATGACCTCAACAAGGCCGATTTGACCCCTGTTATCTCGAGCTGTGAGTAACATACAACAATGAGCTTGGATTCATGTGAAACTGCAAAACACAAGCATTACAATGATGTATCACACAATCTGATTGGACTTTGTTTTAATTAAAAATTAAGAAATTTGTACATGCAACTTTACCATTGTGATTCACAGGCCTTGTGGCCTAAAACAGGCTCAACTGTAACTCTTCTCCTTCCTGCTAGGAACAACACACAGTAAAGTCACTCATATGTCTGTAAACTACACATACACACCTTTAATTTGATATAAAACAAAAGAGAATAGCTTCTGTGGGATTTTTATGTTGTTTTATTAATCATGTTATAATTGATATGTGCCATTACGCTTTCTGTGCTGAGATATGTGAGTAAATGTCTGTGTGAGTGGAAAGTTACCAGCTTTTGTATGTGTGTAATGAAGAAGATTTTTTAATTCAGAACTATATTTTTAATTCAGAACTATATCTTTGGTGAACATGGTATTCAGATTCAAATGTGTTTTGCAAGAATGTATGTCTCATGCTTGTAAGCTGAAGACTAGCAGTCTTAAAGACTGCAATGTATGCAGTGTTTAAAATATGGTAACTGAGAGCAGAGCTAAAAATGCATAGGCTGACATTTAAGGAATTAAGTCACAACACCTGTCAAACATAAAAACATGCTAAAAACAACTACATGGGAGGGGTTTCAACTTTTAGAGAACTGTATATTAGGTTGCATTCTGAAAAGACTCTTTAGTTGCTTGGCCACCAACTCGGCCTTATTGTTGTATGCAATAAAGTCATCTTTTGGCAATGGAACCCTCTGCTGAAAATTATTTTTCATAATCACTACAAAAATCCACAACATTTGGCGACGAGGATGGGATTGGAAAGGAGCATGGAGGTGGATGGCCACTGTGGGCTAAGTTTGGATGAGCGGCATACACAGGACCAGGTAAGCAGTTTTTGCTTATTTACTGGTGTACTGTTGTGTTGCTCATCTGGGTTGGCTCATGGTGGAAAGACGGTCACAATGCTCTTCCAACATAAGAACTAAGATTAATACAAGTTAAAAAGGGTTCCATTTCCAAGGATTTTGATGCATGGTGTGATATTTTTATGATGAAGAAGGGATTAAAACAGCCTGAGCTCAAGGTGTAATCTGTGGTTTTGCTAAGTAAGCCTTGTTTTAGCATTAACCTGGAACAGATTGATAAATTGCTAAGGGGCAATAAAAAGTTAAATTGCTGAGGGGCAATGAAATATATAATCTGTGTTTATTTGAACATAAAAGGCCTTTGACGAAGGGCCTTTGACGAATCAAATAGACTGTAACAGATTATAAAAAATGCTTATTGCAAGAGGGCTATTGATTAGATGTAATAAGCTGATACACTGTAAATGAATAATTTGTATAAAGAAAAAGTAACGTGGTTTTGGAAGCAAATCCATGTTTCAATTTGTTATTTTAAGTATTTAAGCATTGTTGATTTGTCATCAATACTGCATTTTATTTACAGTGTATGAAAAAAATAAGAAAAAATTAAATAATCTGTGTTTATTCTGTAAGAGGGCCTTGACGGATACAGGTAGACTGGAACAGATTAAAAATGCTTATGGAATAAGCGAATACACTGTAAAATAATGATAGCAAAAGGAAAAGTACTTTGGTTTTGCAAGCCATTCATGTTTTATTTTGTTATTTTAAGGTAACAAACATATATGTTAATTTGACATTAATGCTGCATATTTTACAGTGTATGGATAAAAATGATATAAAAAATAAAAAATAAATAAACAAAGCATGAAACAAAAGTGTTATAAAGTGGATAGGGGTCTGCAAGGGCAGAAATAATTTTTATGAAAACAGCTCTTTATATATATTTATATAATAGAGGTCTGAACGGATAAAATATTATTCTGTGGATACCGCCCTAATGCATGATAAAAAGTTTGTGTGAGTAAAAGTGGAAAGGATCCTCAACAGTGAAAAACAAGTGGTGTCATGTTTTAAAGTGTGAATGACTGGGTGTATGTTATAAATAGAGTGAGTACAGGCCTGACTGAGTGCTGTGGATGAAAGGAGCTAGCAGTGAAGTGAAATACCGGTTAATATAAGTAAAATAATAATAATAATATATTATTTATATAATAAAGTAATAAGAGATTATAGGTAAAACTATAAGTAAATGGTATATATAGGTTGAAAGGAGGTTTTTACATCTATATTTTAAATCTTAATCCAATGAAAAATCTTTGTGTTTAATACTATTGTAAAGGGAAAAAATAGTGTTACTTGACAAATAGAAAAAATTGAATTGAAAAAGAAACATTAATTAAGTAAGGAACTGCTTGAAAAACATTTGCAGTGTAGAAAAAGTAATATTGGAGAGAAAATGGTAAGCTTGACGTTTACTTAGCTTGAAAGTTAACTGGAATAAAAGTGTTTTTATTTGTTAATTTTCTCATTTTAAAAAAGTAAAAAAAAAAAAAAAAAGGCTAAATATGATAGAAAAGATTGAATGGAGAAGTAACAGGTGTAGTGAAAAGTCATAGTTGTTATTCTTGTGGAAATATCTATTGGGCAGAGATCTAATAAAGAATGTGTCTAAGAAATTGTCATGAAGGGAACATTTGATGTTGCAATGTGTAAAGAATTGGATATTGTAAATAAACCTATATTAAATCAAAAGAAAGAAAAGAAGGATGGATTTGAAGAAAAAGCATTGGCATTATTAATGAATAAAGGGGAACATATATATGATAGAATGTTAAAGGAAGTTGATAATGGAACAAAAGAAAGTTTGTTAAATGTTACTCTATATTTATCATTCATATTGTAGAAGGTTGATTTCCAGTACTCAAGGGCACTGTGGAAATTATAGGTAAAATGTAAATGAAATGATCAGTAGTTATAGAATAGGAAAATTAAACAGGTTTGGGAGTGAATCTTACAAATGAGGAAATATCCTAAATGAAAGAAATTTAATTATTATCAGAAAGAGTATAAGAGTGTAGAGTAAAAAGCCAAGAGGCATTGTTTACACAAAGAGGTGAAAAAGAAGATGAGGTAGGAAGATATAAATAAAATAAGAAATCAAAATAAGAAAAACATTAAAAAGAATTAATGAAGCAAAATAAGGAGAGAGTAGAGAGGGAGAGTAAAGAGGAGGTGTTATCTGATGGAGAAATGTGGATATGGGGAAAAAGATAAAGGTTGGCTTAGGCCATTGGCCTTACAATTTCTTAGTTTAATGAAGGTATTAAGGACCTTGGGAGGCTGATCACTTACCCTCAGGCATTCATGGGGCTGGGAGAAGGACTAAGTTGTGGCAATGGAGAAATGAAAGAAATCCTCCAAACCTCTGACCTGTGGACTAACGTTACATGAGGAGGGACTATTTTTGAACATATCATAGCAGTGTGGCAGCCACTGCTTGGACTCTAAAAGCACAGAGAGAAAACTTGGAGACACAGAGAATCCAGTTTTGTTCAAAGACAATCAAAAAGAGACTGAGGGAAATCCAGAAGGAGACCCTAGAATGACCACACTGTTTTGAAATGCAAAGTGAATAACAGTGATGACACTTGTGTTCAGCTACTTTCAGCAATTCCTCCAAAAAAAAAAAAAAAACAGAATCCTGTACCCATCATAAATGACTTTGCAGCATCACCATCCCAGAAAAAAAAAAAAAAAAAACCAACTTGAACTGGGAGAGACAAAGAAAACATGCTGAGGACTACAAAAAGCCTGGCCACGCCAAGAGAGACTTTTGCTATATCCATGTACCAGCTCTGTGGGTGAAGGGGGGAGGGTGACAGCAGCCTTTCAAAGTCCAGTTTATGGTCCAGTTGTAAGATTTGTTAAGAATATGATTCTCTGGACAAGTATTGCTAATTCAATGTATGTCTATAAACAATAAACAAAACCATGACCATATCTATTCTCATATCAAAATCACACTCCTGTTTACTGGTTAGGAAGATATGCATAATTTGAATTAAGCCATTGGAATTTGTGTTTTCCAGAAGGGTATAGGGAATATAGATATAAAGTAAGCAAGACATGATATTAAAGTGATATTAACTTAATCAAAGCAAATGTATATTAGTGTAATAATAGTGATGTATAACAAACAATGAATAAGGGGGAAATGTATTAAAGCACAAATTTTTAATGCAAAGTTATCAAAGTGGGAACTTCAGTGTATTATAATATGATCATGAGAAAGATATTCAACTTAAAAAGTGGAAAAAATAAAATATAGGACAAAAAATTGACATACCATCACAGGAAGGTAAATAAGAAGTAGTTAAGAGTATGGTTGAAAATCAGTTAATAGAATAATGACTTAATGTAACTGATTTATTTCCACAGGTCTCTTGTATACTGGAAAAGATTGGGAAGAAAAGGATTTATGGGATATGATGAAAACAAAAAGCTATACAAAGCCAGTAGGATACATCCATTATGTTTAAGAATCACATTAGAATTATACTTTTAAGTAAAATAATTGGTCAAGAAATAGTTTTCATAAAAAGAATAAATGCAGATGATAACAACATGCAAGATTAAGAAGATGTATTAATTTTTAAAAGATGTAGAGAACAAAGTACTAATTGAAGTATCCAATTAATGACATTGTAAGACTAACCAGTTGATATCCAGATCCACATTGCTAACAAATGTTTTCCCAGATGACAAATACTGTAATTGATCTTTGCTTTATATATTTAAATATTCAAAAAGAAGAAATATTTGTATGTTTTTATGAAATTAAACAATATACAATTTGGTATAGGAACAAAGAGGCTTTCAAAATAATGAGGGAATATATATTCAATGTACTGGACAAGTGGGGTTAATTTCTGCTACAATATTATTAAATTAATTGGCAATCATAAAAGATTAAACTTACATAAAAATGAATGATAATTTTATTAATGGTAACAACACAGCAGATTTGGAAGCTAAAGAAGCCTCAGAATGCCATACAGAAGTAGTGCTTCTATAGTGTTAATACAAAAGCCTTACTTAGAAGATAGAAGGAAAAAAAGAACACGCTGGATGTTAGGAATATTTTGTGGTACCTAAAGGAGGACAAAGAAAGACATTCAAGACATCTAATGTACACATTGGGGATAAATCATTCTATTGTACAGTAAAATGTTACCTTTCCAGATGGGTGGTTTTAATTTCAAATTAAAAACAGGTATAAAAGAACTAATTACAATTAAAGATTAAAAAGAGGAAAAATTGGTATTATTCTCCATATGTGAAAAAATGGTCTCAATATTTGAGTACATTTCTGGTTGAGTTTCTGTTCAACAGGTAAAGCTAGTGCCAAACAATAAGGATAAAAAATATAGAAGAAGTAATCCCTAGATCAGCATTTATTTAAAAACAATAAAGTGAATACTGCAACAGTAAAGAATAAAGGAAAGACTAAGATGTGTTTACCGTCCTTAATCATAAGGAGTAAATCATCCCTTCAACGTCAAACTCAGCAAAAAATGTGAAAGCATGAAACTGAACTGACTGGATGCTTTGTCTCTTGCAATAACGAGTGAAAGACTGCAAACTAACACTGCATGGAATGCTTATTGGTCGACCAATGGCAATACCAATGTCTGCGCAATACTATATAACAAAAATTCATCCCAAAAAAGGACTTCCTCTGGAACGACTGCAGATGGAGCTTTTGGAACAATTACAAATAAAGATGAGATCTTATGTGATAAAACTAACTGTATGCATAAGCTATTTGTGTGCAGGAAAAAGAAAAGGAGCTTGATGAGGAGATGGAGATAAAATGCCATATTGTTCTATGGGATCTAGTATATCTGAGGGACTTCAGGAGAGATTGACATAAAACAAGGACCAAGGAGAGCAGCCCTAACAGCAGGCCAAGGGGGAAGGAGCACATCTGATGTCATCTGAGCCATTGCAAAAAGTTCCTAAAATACCAGTCGGAGAAGAGGACAACAAAAACACGATACAGAAGAGGAGAGCTGAGGAGCAGAGGAGAACTTAAACACAATAATGAAGAAGAGAGCTGATGAAAATAAAATAATAAAAGACATGATACAGAAGACAACAACAGAAAAATTCAAAGCAATTCAAGCCTACAAAGAGATAAAAGAACGAAGTAATGACCACTCAGGGCATATCAAGCAACAACAACAAAGTTAAGAAAAATTTGTAAATGAGAAGAGACTTTCAGGAGCAACAACCAATGAGTGCAAAGCAGTGGAGTTCACAAGCAATACACAGAGACAAAGTTGCTGGTAATGTGTAAAGGACACACAAGGAAAACTTTAAGAAATTAGCCATGGAAATTGAAAAATGAAGCTAATAACCAGTTTGACAATTATCAGCAACATATGGTAAATTCACACAACTGTAGTCAATAATCAAACTTTTCTTCAATAAACTTTTCACCTATCAGCAAGGATCAGTCACACTTCAGCGAGGACACCAGTGAGAATTTATTCTACAATAATCTCAGGAGGAACAAAATCTAGATAAAATACTGAAGATACCACAACAACAAGGAGACAAGGACATCAAAAGAATATAAAGGACATCAACGGAAGGAAAAAAAATAAGTTGGACATTTTATGGGAAACAACAAAAAACATAATGAATAGTACAAATGGGTAATTTTCAAAGCTAAGAGAAATTGGTATTAACAATTGCTTATTATGCTCTAAATCATAAAAGGTAGGAATAGTCAAAAGTCGACATGATATTACAGGGGGGTTCGATGTAACAAATTGACAAATTCTGGTTTAAATATCCATTTTATAGGGCATATTTTGGTAAATAGTTAATATTGGGAAAGTTAATAAAAGCATTAAAAGGCAGAATAGAAATTCAAGAAAAACAAATACTAAGGAATATTAAAGCTACAGTAGACCTTATGGAACTAAAGATGAGGGATATTTAAAGGGAATATTCTATAACATAGAACTTGAACAAATCAAATATAAAAATCCAAAAGCTATTATAAATCCTTAATAATTTTGGCTTAAGGTATGGAAAGGGTGGACAATGCTGGTATACAGTAAAAAGAATGTGGGAATCAGATCATAGCACTGGACATATGAAGATCCAACAGTAATGTTAGCAGAATTATTTTGGTTTAATTTTGATTTGATGGGAAATGATAACTTATGGTGGTTTTGCAATTAGAGAAGAAACATATATGTACAAGACTAAGGTTAATTTAAGAAATCATCATGATTATATTGAAGTATATTAAACAAAATACTGAGAAAACAAATTATAAAACTAAAATAGTTTATCCCTAAATTGGTTTGGTTACCATATTAACATATTACCATATGTTACAATTTAAGCAAGAGATGAGATAAAATCATGGTTAGAATAAATATTGATTTAATTTAGAATTACTAAAGTATATCTACTATAATCAACAAAGGTTTATTAAATTTAACTAATGATGTTTTAACACTTTTAGAAAAACAATGAGATACTACAAAGGGGTATAGTTTTATTGTATGGAGATTAATGTTATGCTAAAAATACAACATAGATATTCATTGAAGCTATCAATAAGCTTAAGAGTTTAGGATAGAAACTGCAACAAATACAGGAAGAAAAAATCTTAATGTGGAATTGGTGTGATTTAAAATTAGGAAAATGGGTGATTGGTTTGTCAAATTATCAAAGATATATTTTGGTATGTCAAATGATTCATAGGCTAAATGATGCAAATGATTAAAGGTATGGGTTAAAGGATGAATATTATCAAAGGTATAAGGTAAATGATGCAAATTATCAGAGGTTAAGGATTTGCAAGTTTAATTGGATGAATTGTTATTTTACTGTGTACTTCCTATATTGAAACAAATGTTAATGTTGAAATATCAAGATGAAAAGTTACTTCATATAGGAAATTACAAAGTGCATCAAAATGGGTTTTGCAAAAGTTAGAAAATGGTAATATTACATCAGAAAAAGATAATGAAAATAATAAGTATTGAAAAGGTATTTGACTAATTTCCACTCTTATGATGAATATGGATGTTTTTATGAGTTCTGATTTTACAGCAACAATGACATAATGAAGTATGTTCCATGATCATAAAGGTTTATTAATTGAAAGAGTAGATTCTTTTACTTCTCCAAGAGAAGATGTTTGTTCCACACTCCACCAAGGTGCGGCAGCATGATTTAGTCATTGGTAAAGGGAAAGATGGCTTAGTTGGGCCATTAATTAGCTTGACTTAATTGAACTGGATTATGAAGTTGCACTTTGGGTGAGACTTGTGAAAGTCTCAAAGGGTGGAATGAAGAAGATTTTTTAATTCAGAACTATATTTTTAATTCAGAACTATATCTTTGGTGAACATGGTATTCAGATTCAAATGTGTTTTGCAAGAATGTATGTCTCATGCTTGTAAGCTGAAGACTAGCAGTCTTAAAGACTGCAATGTATGCAGTGTTTAAAATATGGTAACTGAGAGCAGAGCTAAAAATGCATAGGCTGACATTTAAGGAATTAAGTCACAACACCTGTCAAACATAAAAACATGCTAAAAACAACTACATGGGAGGGGTTTCAACTTTTAGAGAACTGTATATTAGGTTGCATTCTGAAAAGACTCTTTAGTTGCTTGGCCACCAACTCGGCCTTATTGTTGTATGCAATAAAGTCATCTTTTGGCAATGGAACCCTCTGCTGAAAATTATTTTTCATAATCACTACAAAAATCCACAACAGTAAAAGCTACAAGGAGCATATGCTGAGGAATTTACATCTGGAAGTTGTTAAGATAAGAGAGAGGCCTGAGGGAGAAAAGTAAACAGGCAAAGATGTATTAACTAATGCTTTAATATTCACAGGATAAAATATGCAATGTATTTCTTACTTAATCAGTATTAATCATTGAATAATTGATGTAATAAATATAAGATGTTGTCTTTGATAAATGTGTATTAACCAAAGAAATGAAGGTTGCATACAGAATAACTTAATGGGGGCAGGGCAGCTCAACCTTGAAGAACAGAATCTCCTGTGTGTGTGTGTGTGTGTGTGTGTGTGTGTGTGTGTGTGTGTGTGTGTGTGTGTGTGTGTGTGTTTTCTTTCCTAGCAGATGGTTTTTAATAATGATTAAAGTGTTTCCTTAGAAGTAGTATTGCAGTAAAAGATTTTATATGTGGTTATCTATCTAAAGAAGTTAATGTGTGCCCTATTCATATAACCAATTTTACAAATAATGAAATGATGTCATGATATTGAAATATGTTTTACATAATAATCACTTTCATCTTACAGCTTATGTTTTTTATAAATGAATGTTTTATTAATGATTTGTTTTTAAGAAAGCATTATAAAATGCTATGTGAATTGGAGGAGTACTAGGGAGGAACGGCAGGGCTCCCAGGGATGAGAGGAGAACAGTTTGTTCTTCTTTGTCTATGTGTGTCCATCTTTGCCTACAGGCTAAAATTGGGTGTGGTGATGGAGTCAGATGGACGAGAGGAACGGCCTTTGTGGGTGGAGATTTTCTGAAGAAAGATCGACGTCACATATTTTATAAATATGCATGTTACTTCCTGAGCTGGTAGTTAGTCGCTTGCTGATTGTAGCCTTGAGACTGCCCAGCGCGCTGTTAAACTTTTTCAATCTGATCAATAAATATTTGAACTTAGATATTTGTATCTTTTGCCTTTCCTCTAAATTATGAACACGCAATGGACGCCTTAAAGTCCAACAATTGGTGACCGCCGACGTTTTGTGGAGGGAAAGGAGAGAGTGAGAGGAAGGAGGGTTTCACATTGAAGAAACCAGAGTAAGGGAGGGCTCCATTTCAACACAAAATGAGCGCTCTACTAAAATAAGGTAAGCAGAAGCCTGTTTTATCGAATTCTGCTATTTGGATATACCAAATTACTTGTGTTGATAAGGAGATCCGAACTGAATTACAAATTTACATTTTTGTAAATTGATCAGAGTGAAAAACTTTTATTTTTATAGATATTAAGAGATTAATTGAAATTGGGTTGGAGGCCCTTAGCGTAGTAGACGCTATAAAGTACCAATTTGGGTGAAAGGCCCGTTAGGTGAAAATCCTACGAATATTGTAATTTATGGTTGGAGGCCATTAGTGCATTAGGCGCTATAAAGTACCAATTTGGGTGAAAGGCCCGTTAGGTGAAATTCCTACGAATACTGTTAATGGCGGTGTAAGTTAACAGAATTAAATATAAGGTTGAGGATTCCTTTAATACATTAGGTGTTATAAAATACCGACTCGGTTGTAGCCGTAGGGGGTGTACAGCAGCCCGTGAGGTGTAAGGCCTACGAATACTGGAAAAGAAAATTGACGTCTTACTGTTATTGTTGTGGTTTTGTCTGAGAAATTGTATTGTAATAGTATTTGTACAGTGTATTGAACGTTGATATATATTGTGGCTGAATTTCAGAAAGAGTGTGATGAATATGTGTGTTCACCGGTGTATGTGCCATGGCAAAAAATAATTCAATTAATGATGGCCCAAACTGATCCTAAAGATGTTAAGAAAAGACAGAAAGAGGTTGCATTGGTTAGGGGAAGTTGACAGTGGTGCAGCTGCAAAGCCAAAGGAAGTTAAACAAGGAAACAGTCAGCCAGACTGAAGTGTGACACCTACGGCTCCTCCTCCAGTTCCACCCCCAGTGAAATCGATCTACCCCTCCTTGCACACACCTAATCCTTATGAGAAAGCCAAAGCCCAAATGAAACAGCCTGTTTTTCAAATCAATAGCGGTGAATTGAATGTAGATGCAGATTTTATTTGTGTGAAAATGTAGTGTGTCTGTGATATAATGAGTCTGTTAAAACCATGAATGGGATTAAGCAAAATCTAGCAGAAAGACTGAGGCGAAGCTTTGAAAGAAAAACAACAAATTAGAGAAAAAGAGTAGAAACCAAGTTATTAAATGTGGAAATAAAGATGAACAATTGAAAAAGGACAGAAAATTGTTAAAAGGTGAATGACACAGATTAATTGTATATAGGACAAAAGATTTAACAAAATGAAGTGGAGTCTTCATCTGATGATGGAAGGTGGTCACAAGATAAATTTTATTTTAAATTGAAAGGCAATATTTTGCAATGGGTTAAGTTAAACCTTGAAAGGCTGAAAGCTCTGATCCTTTGACATTCAAGAAAGTGAATAAAAGCTGACAAGAAACAGACAATGAAAAACTGTGTGTGACATCAAAGTGTTGGAGTTGCAAAGAGAGAAGTAACTCATAAACTGGACTGAGAACACATTCTATTTGAATGGGACTATATTTGAACTAAAGCAGTGAAGGGGGCACTGCATATGGTCAGAGACAATTACAAGGATGAAACACCAAAAAGACTGAGTGGGATCCAGAAAGAGACTCACAAAGACAATATTGTTCTTGGAGGCAAGAGAAACTGGACAATTCTTCACTGGACACTGAACTTTTCATCTTCATACGAGCCTTTGAGTGAAAAAGGGGAAAGAGTAAACAGCCGTTCAATGTTTAGTAAAGACCTTGTTCCTATAGGGACACAGACAGTCTTTATGAGATAATCAGCTAGACAAATTTAAAGGCTGATCAAGAACTTTGTTGTTAGGTGTGACTACCTGTTCTGAAATCAAATCAGACTCCTATTAATCTGACAGGAAGAAATGCATAATTGAATTTAGTATCTACAGAGGAAGTTAGAATTCCACTGATCGTATTGAGCTAAAAAGCAAATATAAATGGCATAGAACAGCTATGGCAGAAAGGAAATTGAAATAGATAGAAGAAATATATTGAAAAAGAAAAAAAGAACACCATAGAACACTATAAAAGGTAAACAAGAAAAGCTGTGACAATAGAAAAATACCTGATTATTGTGACAAACTTTGTATTTAAGGAAATCGCCAGCCCAGACATCATATATGTGCATGAAGGTGTTCACATGGCAGATCTCATGACTGAGGGTGAGCCGCATGATTGCACACCATTGACTGATATAAAAATTGTTATTGTTATATTTAATTATACTTGCTATACCATTGACTGAAAAAGCAAACAGATTGAGAGATGGTTTGTTCGCGGTACCACTGACAACTCCCCAACCGGTAATCTAAATGTTTACAGATGGTTGTTGTTTTAGAGCATCAGATGGTTAGCTAAAGGCAGGCTTTGCTGTGGTTGAGCAAGTTGAGGGTGATTTTGTAACAAGACTGAGTGGTAAATTGGAGGGTAAGCAGTCAGCACTGAGAGCTGAAATGACAGCTGTTATCAAAGCCTTGCAATACACTGGTGAAGAGCGGGTGATTATTTATAGTGACTGTGCATATGTGATTGGTGCAGTATATATGGAACTGCCATATGGCAGAGAGGTGGGTTTGAAACCAGGAAAGGCCGGCCTATAGTAAATGCTAGCAAAGCCTGACACATACTACAGGCTGTGAAGATACCTAATGAAGTGGCTGTTGTCAACTGCCTAATAAACCACTTATATCCCCAACCATGGTTTCCCAAGACAAAGTTAGATCTGACATATTGACAAACACGCACTGGAATTGACATATAATTTCGGGGCTGCTTATCACCCCAATGTTAGAGCAAAGATGAAATACTGAACCTGACTTTGACATTAAAATTTGACTTGACAAAATCTGTGCACAGACAAAAATAACATGGCTTGAGGCATTACCAATTGCATTAATGTCTATTCACTTTTCTGTTAACAGGATTTCTGGTTTTACAACCTTTGAATTGCTTACAGGTCGACAGTTTCCAGGTCCACGGAACGCCTTGGTGAAGGACCCTATCCTGTCACTAACTGATGATGTTTTTTTCTACAAACTAACTGCTATGATTAAACATTTTTCTTGCCAGGCTACCACAAAAAGAAATTGTGAGAACGACCCAGCTGTTAAAAATGATGATTGGGTTTCTAACAGACACAGGTGTGGACCTGAGGACTCAGGTCCAAGAGAGGGAGAGTGTTGAAAGTGAAAGTGAATCAGCTGGAATACAGAGAGGACAAACAGGAAGTGGTAACACATCAGTGGTAACACTCACACAACACCAACAACAAAGTCAATAAACACACTGTAAAATTGTGCATAAAAAAGGTGAAATTTTTTCCAGCCCAGTAACAGAACCCCTAGCACACTGTGTGAGCACAGATTGTGCCTATGGAGCAGGTATAGCCGTACAATTCAAAGCGAAGTACGGTACACAAAAGGTTGTAAGACAGAACAAACACACAGGTGAATGTGCAGTTACCCACGAGGATGACGGCAGATTGATTTTTCATTTAATAACAAAACAAAATTGTACTGATTTACCAACATATGAGAATTTTACCTACAGCCTCAGATGTATGAGAGAGTGGTGTGAGAAAGAAAACATAACAAGTGTATCCACTCCCCGGTTGGGGTGTGGCCTGGATAAATTGGATTTCCACAAAGTGCTGGAAATCCTGACAGAAGTGTTTAGAGACCTGAATATCACAATTACCATATATTCATTATAACTTGGGTAACTACATACCATATTGACCTTTGAATTTTGACCTTTGAATTTCTTAAGTTTCTTATACAATTCTACAGTATTAATTTCATATTTCATTTTTTCTTTTCCTTTTTGAATTTACGATTGTTATTTGAGTATTAGCCAATAGGCATAAGTGTATTTTTTCCACAGAGATGAAGCTATATGCAAATTGGAAGGTTCTGTGGGCCGTAGGAGTTATAACTGCAATTATAATCACCATAATATTTGGCATAAACAATGGAGATCCCTGTGTAACAGACTGATAGTGTCTGCAATAGAGAAAAAAGAAAATCCACCCAAATACAGCATGCCGCTATTAGGCCTACAGAACCTGGAGGATGATGAGGAGAAAATGTGTGACCTCTTTCAGAGGTCAAGAGAGGGAATTGTGGGATTTTTATGTTGTTTTATTAATCATGTTATAATTGATATGTGCCATTACGCTTTCTGTGCTGAGATATGTGAGTAAATGTCTGTGTGAGTGGAAAGTTACCAGCTTTTGTATGTGTGTAAAAGCTACAAGGAGCATATGCTGAGGAATTTACATCTGGAAGTTGTTAAGATAAGAGAGAGGCCTGAGGGAGAAAAGTAAACAGGCAAAGATGTATTAACTAATGCTTTAATATTCACAGGATAAAATATGCAATGTATTTCTTACTTAATCAGTATTAATCATTGAATAATTGATGTAATAAATATAAGATGTTGTCTTTGATAAATGTGTATTAACCAAAGAAATGAAGGTTGCATACAGAATAACTTAATGGGGGCAGGGCAGCTCAACCTTGAAGAACAGAATCTCCTGTGTGTGTGTGTGTGTGTGTGTGTGTGTGTGTGTGTGTGTGTGTGTGTGTGTGTGTGTGTGTTTTCTTTCCTAACAGATGGTTTTTAATAATGATTAAAGTGTTTCCTTAGAAGTAGTATTGCAGTAAAAGATTTTATATGTGGTTATCTATCTAAAGAAGTTAATGTGTGCCCTATTCATATAACCAATTTTACAAATAATGAAATGATGTCATGATATTGAAATATGTTTTACATAATAATCACTTTCATCTTACAGCTTATGTTTTTTATAAATGAATGTTTTATTAATGATTTGTTTTTAAGAAAGCATTATAACATGCTATGTGAATTGGAGGAGTACTAGGGAGGAACGGCAGGGCTCCCAGGGATGAGAGGAGAACAGTTTGTTCTTCTTTGTCTATGTGTGTCCATCTTTGCCTACAGGCTAAAATTGGGTGTGGTGATGGAGTCAGATGGACGAGGGGAACGGCCTTTGTGGGTGGAGATTTTCTGAAGAAAGATCGACGTCACATATTTTATAAATATGCATGTTACTTCCTGAGCTGGTCGTTAGTCGCTTGCTGATTGTAGCCTTGAGACTGCCCAGCGCGCTGTTAAACTTTTTCAATCTGATCAATAAATATTTGAACTTAGATATTTGTATCTTTTGCCTTTCCTCTAAATTATGAACACGCAATGGACGCCTTAAAGTCCAACACTTCAGATTTGACTGATATACAAAGATATTTGTACATGCAGTTTACCAAATGATTTACAGGCCTTTTGCAATGACCTCAACAAGGCCGATTTGACCCCTGTTCCCTCGAGCTGTGAGTAGAATACAACAATGAGCTTGGGTTCATTTGAAACCGCAAAACACAAGCTTTACAATGATGTATCACACAGTCTGATTGGACTTTGTTTTGATTAAAAATTAAGAAATTTGTACATGCAACTTTACCATTGTGATTCACAGGCCTTGTGGCCTAAAACAGGCTCAACTGTAACTCTTCTCCTTTCTGTTAGGAACAACACACTCAAGAAAGTCACTCATATGTCTGTAAACTACTGGAGGAACCGGACTTCCAGGAGGGAGGGCCGCCCTGTCAGGCCCGCCTCGGAGTCACCTCTCTGGGCTACGGAGGTAGGGACGTGTGCCCTGGAGGAACCAGACTTCCAGGAGGGAGGGCCGCCCTGTCAGGCCCGCCTCGGAGGCCTCCCCTCGGGCAGGGCCGAGATACGGCGGATCGTCGCGGAATTTTCGCTCGTCCGGAGCTCCGGCGCCCCTAGCGTCCGCCTTGGAGGTCGCGCGGCCGGTCTCGTTCGAAAGGTCCGTCCCGGGGCTTTCCGACGAGCCCGGCCTCGAGTCCGTGCGACCCCGCCCGCCGGAGATACGTCCGGTCGAAGCTCGCGGAGGCCTTCGGGGCCTTCGCCCTTCGGGTCGGTCGCTCTGCCGGAGGGGAGCTTTCGAACGAGCCTACCCGCGACCCTCTAGCCCTTTCCCCGGCCGAGATACGGCGGTCCCTCCCCGGATTTTCCCAGGGGCGCAGCTCGGGCGCCTTTGCTCCGATCGACTCGCCCTTTGGGTTGGTTGCTCCACGCGAGGGGACCTTTCGAACGAGCCTACCCGCGAGCCTCTAGCCCTTTCCCCGGCCGAGATACAACGGTTCCCCCGCGGATTTTCCCACGGCCGCAGCTCGGGCGCCTTTGCTCGGATCGACTCGCCCTTTGGGTCGGTTGCTCCACCGGAGGGGAACTTTCCAACGAGCCGACCCGCGTCTCTCTAACCCCAAGCCCGGCAGAGATACGGCGGTCCCTCCGCGGATTTTCCCACGGCCGCAGCTCGGGCGCCTTTGCTCGGATCGACTCGCCCTTTGGGTCGGTTGCTCTACCGGAGCGGCCCTATCCAACGAGCTAACCCGCTTCTCTCTAACCCTAAGCCCGGCCGAGATACGGGGTACCACCGCTTGAACTTTAAACGGCCGTAGCTCGGGCGCCTTTGCTCGGATCGACTCGCCCTTTGGGTCGGTTGCTCTACCGGAGCGGCCCTATCCAACGAGCCAAAATGCTTCTCTCTAACCCTAAGCCCGGCCGAGATACGGGGTACCACCGCTTGAACTTTAAACGGCCGTAGCTCGGGCGCCTTTGCTCGGATCGACTCGCCCTTTGGGTCGGTTGCTCCACCGGAGGGGACCTTTCGAACGAGCCAACACGCATCTCTCTAACCCTAAGCCCGGGCGAGATACGGCGTACCACCGCCTGACTTTTAAACGCCCGTAGCTCCGGCGCACTAAGTCCCAGGACTTCGCCCTTTGGGTCGGTTGCTCCACCGGAGGGGACCTTTCCAACGAGCCAACCCGCGTCTCTCTAACCCCAAGCCCGGCCGAGATACGGCGGTCCCTCCGCGGATTTTCCAACGGCCGCAGCTCGGGCGCCTTTGATCGGATCGACTCGCCCTTTGGGTCGGTTGCTCCACTGGAGGGGACCTTTCCAACGAGCCAACCCGCTTCTCTCTAACCCTAAGCCCGGGCGAGATACGGCGTACCACCGCCTGACCTTTAAACGCCCGTAACTCGGGCGCCTTTTCTCGGATGAACTCGTCCCTCGGGTCGGTTGCTCTACCGGAGTGGCCCTTTCCAACGAGCCTACCCGCTTCTCTCTAACCCTAAGCCCGGCCGAGATACAGGGTACCACCGCCTGACCTTTAAACGGCCGTAACTTGGGCGCCTTTGCTCGGATGAACTCGTCCCTCGGGTCGCTTGCTCTACCGCAGCGGCCCTTTCCAACGAGCCAACCCGCTTCTCTCTAACCCTAAGCCCGGCCGAGATACGGGGTACCACCGCCTGACCTTTAAACGGCCGTAGCTCCGGCGCACTAAGTCCCAGGACTTCGCCCGTCGGGTCGGTTGCTCTACCCGAGGGGAGCTTTCCAACGAGCCAACCCGCATCTCTCTAACCCTAAGCCCGGCCGAGATACGGAGTACCACCCATTGATATTCCCACGGCCGTAGCCCCGGAGCCCTTCGCCGCAGCCCTTCGGGACACCGACCCTCGGACGCCCCGCGGAGGGACCTTTCCAACGAGCCAACCCGCGCCTCTCTAACCCTTTCCCCGGCCGAGATACGACCCCGAGGACGGTGGCCCCTCTACCCGACCACAGTGCACCCGAGGCCGGCCTCGTACCCCCGAGGACGGTGGCCCCTCTACCCGCCCACAGTGCACCCGAGGCCGGCCTCGGAACTCGCCACGGACACCCTGGAGCCCGTACCCGGCGCACCGTTCGGTCCCGGGCACCCACTCTTAAGCACTCCCCCCCGGCCTAAGCCCCATACTCCCGGCTCCTCTGGAGAACCAAACCGTTGGTCAACCCGAAACGATCTCCAACCGTTGGTCAACCCGAAAGTACTTCCAGCAGTTGGTCAACCCGAAAGTTTCTCCAGCCGTTGGTCAACCCCATCGACTTAGGTTCTGGAGCGTTCACTTCTCCAGCCGTTGGTCAACCCCATCGACTTAGGTTCTGGAGCGTAAGATAGCATTTAAAAACGTTTAAAAAAAGATGCATTTGTTTAAAGCAAAGCATTTATTTACTTACCAGACTACAGTTGGGTTCATGTGAAACTGCAAAACACAAGCTTTACAATGATGTATCACACAGTATGATTGGACTTTGTTTTGATTAAAAATTAAGAAATTTGTACATGCAACTTTACCATTGTGATTCACAGGCCTTGTGGCCTAAAACAGGCTCAACTGTAACTCTTCTCCTTCCTGTTAGGAACAACACACAGTAAAGTCACTCATATGTCTGTAAACTACACATACACACCTTTAATTTGATATAAAACAAAAGACAATAGCTTCGGATTTGACTGATATACACAGATTTCTGTACAGGCAATTTTCCAAATAATTTACTGGCCTTTTGCAATGACCTCAACAAGGCCGATTTGACCCCTGTTCCCTCGAGCTGTGAGTACAATACAACAATGAGCTTGGGTTCATTTGAAACCGCAAAACACAAGCTTTACAATGATGTATCACACAGTCTGATTGGACTTTGTTTTGATTAAAAATTAAGAAATTTGTACATGCAACTTTACCATTGTGATTCACAGGCCTTGTGGCCTAAAACAGGCTCAACTGTAACTCTTCTCCTTCCTGTTAGGAACAACACACAGTAAAGTCACTCATATGTCTGTAAACTACACATACACACCTTTAATTTGATATAAAACAAAAGACAATAGCTTCAGATTTGACTGATATACATATGTACATGCAGTTTACCAAATGATTTACAGGCCTTTTGCAATGACCTCAACAAGGCCGATTTGACCCCTGTTCCCTCGAGCTGTGAGTAACATACAACAATGAGCTTGGGTTCATGTGAAACCGCAAAACACAAGCTTTATAATGATGTATCACACAGTCTGATTGGACTTTGTTTTGATTAAAAATTAAGAAATTTGTACATGCAACTTTACCATTGTGATTCACAGGCATTGTGGCCTAAAACAGGCTCAACTGTAACTCTTCTCCTTCCTGTTAGGAACAACACACAGTAAAGTCACTCATATGTCTGTAAACTACACATACACACCTTTAATTTGATATAAAACAAAAGACAATAGCTTCGGATTTGACTGATATACACAGATTTCTGTACAGGCAATTTTCCAAATAATTTACTGGCCTTTTGCAATGACCTCAACAAGGCCGATTTGACCCCTGTTATCTCGAGCTGTGAGTAACATACAACAATGAGCTTGGGTTCATGTGAAACCGCAAAACACAAGCTTTACAATGATGTATCACACAATCTGATTGGACTTTGTTTTAATTAAATAATTAAGAAATTTGTACATGCAACTTTACCATTGTGATTCACAGGCCTTGTGGCCTAAAACAGGCTCAACTGTAACTCTTCTCCTTCCTGTTAGGAACAACACACAGTAAAGTCACTCATATGTCTGTAAACTACACATACACACCTTTAATTTGATATAAAAAAAAAGACAATAGCTTCAGATTTGACTGATATACAAAGATATTTGTACATGCAGTTTACCAAATGATTTACAGGCCTTTTGCAATGACCTCAACAAGGCCGATTTGACCCCTGTTCCCTCGAGCCGTGAGTACAATACAACAATGAGCTTGGGTTCATTTGAAACTGCAAAACACAAGCTTTACAATGATGTATCACACAATCTGATTGGACTTTGTTTTGATTAAAAATTAAGAAATTTGTACATGCAACTTTACCATTGTGATTCACAGGCCTTGTGGCCTAAAACAGGCTCAACTGTAACTCTTCTCCTTCCTGTTAGGAACAACACACAGTAAAGTCACTCATATGTCTGTAAACCACACATACACACCTTTAATTTGATATAATACAAAAGACAATAGCTTCAGATTTGACTGATATACACAGATTTTTGTACAGGCAATTTACCAAATAATTTACTGGCCTTTTGCAATGACCTCAACAAGGCCGATTTGACCCCTGTTATCTCGAGCTGTGAGTAACATACAACAATGAGCTTGGGTTCATGTGAAACTGCAAAACACAGGCATTACAATGATGTATCACACAATCTGATTGGACTTTGTTTTAATTAAAAATTAAGAAATTTGTACATGCAACTTTACCATTGTGATTCACAGGCCTTGTGGCCTAAAACAGGCTCAACTGTAACTCTTCTCCTTCCTTTTAGGAACAACACACTCAAGAAAGTCACTCACACCGCCCTGTCAGGCCCGCCTCGGAGTCACTTCTCTGGGCTACGGAGGTAGGGACGTGTGCCCTGGAGGAACCGGACTTCCAGGAGGGAGGGCCGCCCTGTCAGGCCCGCCTCGGAGTCACCTCTCTGGGCTACGGAGGTAGAGACGTGTGCCCTGGAGGAACCAGACTTCCAGGAGGGAGGGCCGCCCTGTCAGGCCCGCCTCGGAGGCCTCCCCTCGGGCAGGGGAGGCAGGGTCGGGGACCCTGGAGGAACCGGACTACCGGGAGGGAGGGCCGCCCTGTCGGGCCCGCCTCGGAGGCCTCCCCTCGGGCAGGGGAGGCAGGGTCGGGGACCCTGGAGGTGCCGAACCTCCAGGGGGATGGAGGCCGACCCCTAGGCCGGGGAGGGTGAGCCTTGCCGGGCTAGGGTGAGCCTTGCCGGGCTAGGCTCGCGCGGGTTCGAAGGCCTGGTTCGAGAGGACCCCTTCCCCTATATACCCGATGGCACCTGTTCACACTACTGTCCCTTCTGAGAGGGGACCCCGACCGGTCCGCGGCCGGGACGGCGCACCTCGGTCGGCCTCGGCGAGTGGGTCGGGGTGCCTGGAGGTGCGCGAGTGGGCATCGTGGAAGTGCGCGAGCCACCCGACCGGGGTCTACGATCCCCCGTTTCCGAGATATCGGCCAATGAACTGCCGGGCGCCGTATCTCGGCCGGGGAAGGTCCGACGGACTCGGGGCCGGGCTCGTCGGAAAGGTCTCGCCCGGGGCTTTCCGACGAGACCGGCCGCGGGTCCGTGCGACCCCGGGGGCCCGAGATACTTCCGTTAAATTTCGTTACCGCGCTGCTCCGGCGCCCCGGGTCCGGGGCCTTCGCCCTTCGGGTGGGTGGCTCCGCTGCGGGGGGCCTTTCGAACGAGCCCACCCGCGCGTCGCTAGCCCTTTCCGGGGCCGAGATACGGCCGCCCCCCGCGGTATTTTCCCACGGCCGTTTCTCGGGCGCCTCGGGTCCGGGGCCTTCGCCCTTTGGGTCGGCGGCTCCGCCCGAGGGGCCCTTTCCGAGGAGCCCTCCCTCGAGTCTCTGGCCCTTTCCCGGGCCGAGATACGGCCGATCGTCGCGGAATTTTCACTCGTCCGGAGCTCCGGCGCCCCTAGCGTCCGCCTCGGAGGTCGCGCGGCCGGTCTCGTACGAAAGGTCCGTCCCGGGGCTTTCCGACGAGCCCGGCCTCGAGTCCGTGCGACCCTGCCCGCCGGAGATACGTCCGGTCGAAGCTCGCGGAGATTCCGACGGCCGTATCTCGGGCGCCCCGGGTCCGGGGCCTTCGCCCTTCGGGTCGGTCGCTCTGCCGGAGGGGAGCTTTCGAACGAGCCTACCCGCGACCCTCTAGCCCTTTCCCCGGCCGAGATACGGCGGTCCCTCCCCGGATTTTCCCAGGGGCGCAGCTCGGGCGCCTTTGCTCCGATCGACTCGCCCTTTGGGTCGGTTGCTCCACGCGAGGGGACCTTTCGAACGAGCCTACCCGCGAGCCTCTAGCCCTTTCCCCGGCCGAGATACAACGGTCCCCACGCGGATTTTCCCACGGCCGCAGCTCGGGCGCCTTTGCTCGGATCGACTCGCCCTTTGGGTCGGTTGCTCCACTGGAGGGGACCTTTCCAACGAGCCAACCCGCTTCTCTCTAACCCTAAGCCCGGGCGAGATACGGCGTACCACCGCCTGACCTTTATACGCCCGTAACTCGGGCGCCTTTGCTCGGATGAACTCGTCCCTCGGGTCGGTTGCTCTACCGGAGTGTCCCTTTCCAACGTGCCTACCCACTTCTCTCTAACCCTAAGCCCGGCCGAGATACGGGGTACCACCGCCTGACCTTTAAACGGCCGTAACTCGAGCGCCTTTGCTCGGATGAACTCGTCCCTCGGGTCGGTTGCTCTACCGGAGCGGCCTTATCCAACAAGCCAACCCGCTTCTCTCTAACCCTAAGCCCGGCCGAGATACGGGGTACCACCGCTTGAAATTTAAACGGCCATAGCTCGGGCGCCTTTGCTCGGATCGACTCGCCCTTTGGGTCGGTTGCTCTACCGGAGCGGCCCTATCCAACGAGCCAAAACGCTTCTCTCTAACCCTAAGCCCGGCCGAGATACGGGGTACCACCGCTTGAACTTTAAACGGCCGTAGCTCGGGCGCCTTTGCTCGGATCGACACGCCCTTTGGGTCGGTTGCTCCACCGGAGGGGACCTTTCGAACGAGCCAACACGCATCTCTCTAACCCTAAGCCCGGGCGAGATACGGCGTACCACCGCCTGACTTTTAAACGCCCGTAGCTCCGGCGCACTAAGTCCCAGGACTTCGCCCTTTGGGTCGGTTGCTCCACCGGAGGGGACCTTTCCAACGAGCCAACCCGCGTCTCTCTAACCCCAAGCCCGGCCGAGATACGGCGGTCCCTCCGCGGATTTTCCCACGGCCGCAGCTCGTGCGCCTTTGCTCGGATCGACTCGCCCTTTGGGTCGGTTGCTCCACTGGAATGGACCTTTCCAACGAGCCAACCCGCTTCTCTCTAACCCTAAGCCCGGGCGAGATACGGCGTACCACCGCCTGACTTTATACGCCCGTAACTCGGGCGCCTTTGCTCGGATGAACTCGTCCCTCGGGTCGGTTGCTCTACCGGAGTGGCCCTTTCCAACGAGCCTACCCGCTTCTCTCTAACCCTAAGCCCGGCCGAGATACGGGGTACCATCGCCTGACCTTTAAACGGCCGTAACTCGAGCGCCTTTGCTCGGATGAACTCGTCCCTCGGGTCGGTTGCTCTACCGGAGCGGACCTTTCCAACGAGCCAACCCGCGCCTCTCTAACCCTTTCCCCGGCCGAGATACGACCCCGAGGACGGTGGCCCCTCTACCCGACCACAGTGCACCCGAGGCCGGCCTCGGACCCCCGAGGACGGTGGCCCCTCTACCCGCCCACAGTGCACCCGAGGCCGGCCTCGGAACCCGCCACGGACACCCTGGAGCCCGTACCCGGCGCACCGTTCGGTCCCGGCCACCCACTCTTAAGCACTCCCCCCCGGCCTAAGCCCCATACTCCCGGCCCCTCTGGAGAACCAAACCGTTGGTCAACCTGAAACGATCTCCAACCGTTGGTCAACCCGAAAGTACTTCCAGCAGTTGGTCAACCCGAAAGGTTAGGTGAAGGCAAAAGGTTAGTTTTATGAAAGAAAGATCAAATAATCATTTTTGGACACTGGCACATACTCTGTTTTCTTTAAAAATATCACAGAGACTACAGAGAGAGACACAAAGGCACCAACACACATTCAGTCACAAGCAGGCCTGCCCACCTCGCGTGACGCCCAAGGTGGTACTTCAGTCTTAATCGGCCTTCACCACTGATGGTATAGCCCCACCTGTGAACAGTTCAGCACCCAATGTCCCTCCCAGCCTCATCGATACTTCTACCCAAAAAAATAGTGTTTTTTTCCTTTTTTGTCCCTATGGGACTCGAACCGTGGTCCTCCCGCTGACACTCCATGGGGACTAACCACTGTACTATTTGTAATTTCATCGATTCACCCCTCCCAATATAAAACAGTTTATACTAAAATATCTACATATTTATATATGTATTCATTCAAATTTACACATAAAAAAACTTTATAAAGAGACACATTTACACTCCACCAGGTGGTGTACTAATTTCAAAAACCTCTAAACCCTATCTCCAAAACAAAAACTTAAATCTTCAGTTTGCCAATTTTTCTAATTTTATCACCATATAACATACCTACAGATAATGTCATGGGCCCACATGCTCAATACCGTTCTAATTATCAGCTCCATCTATTTTCATGAAATAGCTTATCACAAAGTGCTCAATCAAAAATAATAATTAAGTGTTTAAACAAAATAAACCCAAATCAGTGTATCACAAATTTTATACAAAATCAAAACATGCATTTGCACACTTTAAATAAAGAATCAAGTAAAATTATAAAAATAAGACCTAATCATGAACTTTATGAAAGAGCTTAATTTGTATGAGTTTTTAAGTTGATCCCACATTTAATTTATACACATAGTATATTAAGGTTTTAAAAGGCAAACTATCCTATTATTTAGGATATTTAAGGTTGAGCGATTTTATATTGGAGGAGACTGGGGTTAGGGTTTTTTTAATAAAAAGACTAAATATTAGGGTTAGAATTTGGGCAAGGTCAAGGGTTAAACCATCTTTCTAAACCCAAAACATGAACAAATATGGATAAAAATACACATCATAGGTGTTTAGGTTTGAGGAAATTGGGGTTAGAGAACTCGATGCCTGACGTTGGGGTTAGGATTTGGATAAGGTTAGGGGTTAGACCCTTTTTCTAGACCGAAGACATGTAAAAAATACAAATGAAAATACCCGTCATAAATGCTTTAGGGTTAGGGAACCCACAGTTAAAATATTTTACTAAACCCAGTTTCCTCATCTCTGATTAAATCCCTCCGGTGTCCATGTATTTAGCCTTTCTATCCAAATATATTCTCTTTTCCTTCTCTGTGCGTCTGTCCACCGGAGGTCCGTCTCCAACCCGGTTATGTTCAAATGTTGTGTCCCATGTGTGTTAAAATGTACGACCAGAGGGGTATCTAGTGTTTGTTTGTTAATTGTATACAAGTGTTGCTTTAATCTTACCATGATACTGTGTTTCGTCTCGCCTACATACCTTCTGTTACAATGCCTACAGGTGATCATATATACAACATTCGTAGTATATAGAGAGATGTGTTGTTTTACAGGGCAACCCCTGTCCCCTGATCCAACATACTTTACCGGATGAAAATAAGGAGCCACAGAGGGAGCTTGTTTACGATCAGGCCTAAGGGTGGACTTCACTAAGATGTCTTTGAGATTAGGATTTCTCCTATATGCAGATATGATTTTGAAGGATTCCAACTCTCCAACACTCTTTTTAACATCTTCAAAATTACTTTTGATCTTGACATTCAATCCCTTAGTTTTTTCAGAGAATGTTGTGATTAATGGGATGAAATCCCCAGGATCTGGCCCCACTGGTTCACCCTTTCCCTGCCTCAATTCCTGCAATGTAACTGCCTTAATACTCCGGAGAAATCTCTTAGTATATCCCCTCGGTCTCAAGGCAGTAAATAGAATTTGTGTAGCTTCATTAAAATGTTGTTCCTGTGAGCAAATCCTATAAAACCTAATTAGCTGAGATTTAATAAGGCCTTTAAATGTATGTTTGGGATGATAACTTGTTTTATGTAGGAGACAATGTACATCCGTGGGTTTAAAAAACACTTTCGTTTGGAGTTGTTTCTGCCCGTCAGTTGTCTCTGTAAAAAAGACCGTAGTATCCAGAAAGTTTATGTGCTCATAATGAACATTGCTTTTTAATTTAATATGAATATGATGTGCATTAGCCATGTCCATGAATTGATGGAACGAGGTTTCACCATGGTGCCAGATCCCAAAGATATCATCTAAGTACCTAAAGTATATGAAAGGCAGATTGGAGCACTTCAAAAACAATGTCCTTTCCCACTCAGCCATATAGATGTTAGCATAGGCTGGGGCAAATTTCTTACCCATTGCCGTCCCCTGAGTCTGAAGAAAAAGTTGGGAATTAAATTCAAAATCATTACGAGTCAGGTTTATTTCAAGTAATTTTAAAATAGCCTTATCTGGTCTGCGTGGTTAGGTTAGGTTTTTCGGAAAGTTACAACATCTCCCCCCTATTCGGAGCTCGTCCGAAAAGGTTTGGAATAGGGAGAATGAGGTGGGTGCACGGGCCGACGCATGTTAGACTATACCATGTCGCCTGTGATCGTCTCCCGTCTGGGAGCAGTGCCTTTATCGGCTTCAGGCCACGTAGAAAATTTGTTTTTGTGTATTTCTGAGGAATCCTGTTTTTGCTTCAGATCTACATTATTTGTTTTTGTCGTTTCTTTATAACTTAGACTGTAGTTTGTTGTAATGTTTGTATATTGCTTTGTTTGTAGATACTATGTCTATGGTGCTTGACTTTAGAATTAGCCAAGATACAGGTATATTTTAAAGAAGTCTAGGGTTCCTGACCTTAGGTTTAGGGGCAGGTTTAGGTTAAGTGTAGTGATTACTATTTGTCCCGATGGTGCCTGACTTTGGGGTTAGGGCAAGTTAAGGTAAGTGGTAGTTGGTGTTAATGTTTAAGAAGTACTGACCTTGGGTTTAGGGATTTGTATTTTAGATCACGACTTTTTAGAGTTTGAATTTTAACCGTCTCGGTTTTGAAAAGTCTCACCGGCTCTTGTTGTGCGTACAGTCTAGTTTTCCGTATAGTTACGCTACATCGGGCATTTTGCATATGCGTTTAAGCTCTGATTTATACTGTAGTTGTCAGAGTACTTCAGGGGATTTTACCTTAGCCGTCTCAGCGTTTAAAGCGTTTCTTGCTGTAGTTCTCAAAAACTTTTGGTTTAAGGGGATTTTCATTTTGAATCCTATCCCTCCAGAGGCATTCCTCACCAATGCGAGGGAAAATTTCAAGACACCTCGTCAGTAGTGCTTTCATCTCGAGTCATCAGGTGTTTCGGGCTTTCAGCACTATACACCTTCATCGAGATGTGCCCCGCCCGGGAGATCAATCCCGAGCGTGTGTCTTGTAGCCAATTACTATACAAGTGATCAGACTCTCAATTGGTGAGGTTGGAGTCTGAAATATAAATACCAGATTATTGCCTTATAGATAAAAGGTTATTTTGTGGATTCTAATAAGAGATTTCAACCAATATTGCATCTGGTTTTTATTAACTGTACTGTGCTGCGTCGCAGTGATGCACCTTTAATCCTGCTTTATACTATTTTAGGCAATATAAACCGTTTTTATTTTCTTAAAAATTGTTGTTTTGAGTTCACGTGTATCTTTGTTTTTTATTTTTATGTCTCTTGTTTTGACAGATTTTTCATTAGGTGGTTTTGAATTATGTGTATGAGTTGGCTATACAAATAAACTTGCCTTGCCAATCTACAGTTTAAGACTCTGTTAATACGAGAAACTGATCCTGAGTGTCATGCTAAGCCACGTGCTATCGTATGCCTCGATCCAAAAGATCATTTCCAAACGAAAATCCAATTAATCCTGTTTAAAAAGTAATGATACAGTGATGTTATGTCTACCTGTCACCTTTAAAAGTGCTGATGTTGATCCTTTGTGGGTCTCAGTTCGATGTTTTGCACGTGTTGTCCCGTGGAACCTGCTTTGTGATGAAAACAGAAGTGTAATGAGTTTTAATAAAGATGGAACGATCGAGTGGCGCCCTCTGGTGGTTACTTTAGGGAACTACAGTCCCAAAACGTAGGTTTAAATGCCTTTTAAAGCTGCTGGCTATGCTTTTCATTTAAAATTGAAATAAATCATTTTATTTTACTACTCGATATGGTCTAAGGAATTTGTAAAGCGTTTCCTTTATTTATTTATTATAAAAAACAAGGGAATTAAACGTGTCGCTTTTTTGAATGTACGATTCATTAACCTAGAGCAATTACTCCTGGGTTTGAGCTGAGTTTTCCAGATGTTGGGTTTAGGGTTTGGTGTTAGGTGAGGGGAATAAACATGTATTTATTATTATTTTTAGGGGTTCTAAAAATTTGTTAAAATTTTTTTTTGGGGTTAGGGATTAAGTGTGGTGGGCCACTAATCTCAGTTTATCGTACTCCTTTTAGGGTTTTTGGGGTTAGGGTTTATGAGGAGGTCAGGGGATTATATTTGTAGGATTATTTACTTATTATTTATTTCTAATCGTCGATGAGGACTATAATAACTTTAGCATTATATGAGTCTTCTGCGTCCAGAAAAAGATCTTACTTAAGGAACGAACCAGGAAATGTAAGCCTGTCTAGGTCTCATATCGCCCAAAGAACCTGTCTAGGTTCGGTTCGTTTTCCCTTCCCGCCTATCCCCCACCGAGAACGGAAGAGGGAGAGACGGGAGGGAATGAAGATCTCCATCTGGGCGATTTTCTGGCCTGGATGTTGTAAGATCGTGCGCGTGAACATGGTATGTCAAGTCCGATGGCTCTGGCAGGGTTAGGTTTTTCGGAAAGTTACAACATC
The DNA here is from genome assembly GCF_030506205.2 of Paramisgurnus dabryanus. NCBI lineage: Eukaryota > Metazoa > Chordata > Actinopteri > Cypriniformes > Cobitidae > Paramisgurnus > Paramisgurnus dabryanus. The sequence continues at coordinate 664,994 of NC_133350.1, read as the reverse complement.
TCCCCCCTATTCGGAGCTCGTCCGAAAAGGTTTGGAATAGGAAGAATGAGGTGGGTGCACGGGCCGACGCATGTTAGACTATACCATGTCGCCTGTGATCGTCTCCCGTCTGGGAGCAGTGCCTTTATCGGCTTCAGGCCACGTAGAAATTTTTTTTTGTGTATTTCTGAGGAATCCTGTTTTTGCTTCAGATCTACATTATTTGTTTTTGTCTTTTCTTTATAACTTAGACTGTAGTTTGTTGTAATGTTTGTATATTGCTTTGTTTGTAGATACTATGTCTATGGTGCTTGACTTTAGAATTAGCCAAGATACAGGTATATTTTAAAGAAGTCTAGGGTTCCTGACCTTAGGTTTAGGGGCAGGTTTAGGTTAAGTGTAGTGATTACTATTTGTCCCGATGGTGCCTGACTTTGGGGTTAGGGCAAGTTAAGGTAAGTGGTAGTTGGTGTTAATGTTTAAGAAGTACTGACCTTGGGTTTAGGGATTTGTATTTTAGATCACGACTTTTTAGAGTTTGAATTTTAACCGTCTCGGTTTTGAAAAGTCTCACCGGCTCGTGTTGTGCGTACAGTCTAGTTTTCCGTATAGTTACGCTACATCGGGCATTTTGCATATGCGTTTAAGCTCTGATTTATACTGTAGTTGTCAGAGTACTTCAGGGGATTTTATCTTAACCGTCTCAGCGTTTAAAGCGTAGTTCTTGCTGTAGTTCTCAAAAACTTTTGGTTTAAGGGGATTTTCATTTTGAATCCTATCCCTCCAGAGGCATTCCTCACCAATGCGAGGGAAAATTTCAAGACACCTCGTCAGTAGTGCTTTCATCTCGAGTCATCAGGTGTTTCGGGCTTTCAGCACTATACACCTTCATCGAGATGTGCCCCGCCCGGGAGATCAATCCCGAGCGTGTGTCTTGTAGCCAATTACTATACAAGTGATCAGACTCTCAATTGGTGAGGTTGGAGTCTGAAATATAAATACCAGATTATTGCCTTATAGATAAAAGGTTATTTTGTGGATTCTAATAAGAGATTTCAACCAATATTGCATCTGGTTTTTATTAACTGTACTGTGCTGCGTCGCAGTGATGCACCTTTAATCCTGCTTTATACTATTTTAGGCAATATAAACCGTTTTTATTTTCTTAAAAATTGTTGTTTTGAGTTCACGTGTATCTTTGTTTTTTATTTTTATGTCTCTTGTTTTGACAGATTTTTCATTAGGTGGTTTTGAATTATGTGTATGAGTTGGCTATACAAATAAACTTGCCTTGCCAATCTACAGTTTAAGACTCTGTTAATACGAGAAACTGATCCTGAGTGTCATGCTAAGCCACGTGCTATCGTATGCCTCGATCCAAAAGATCATTTCCAAACGAAAATCCAATTAATCCTGTTTAAAAAGTAATGATACAGTGATGTTATGTCTACCTGTCACCTTTAAAAGTGCTGATGTTGATCCTTTGTGGGTCTCAGTTCGATGTTTTGCACGTGTTGTCCCGTGGAACCTGCTTTGTGATGAAAACAGAAGTGTAATGAGTTTTAATAAAGATGGAACGATCGAGTGGCGCCCTCTGGTGGTTACTTTAGGGAACTACAGTCCCAAAACGTAGGTTTAAATGCCTTTTAAAGCTGCTGGCTAAGCTTTTCATTTAAAATTGAAATAAATCATTTTATTTCGGGAACGTCATCAGAGAGAGACGCTGAGAGAAAGACGAAGAGAGGAGTCGCAAGCCCGAAGCTCCGTTGAGCTTATCAGCTAAATCCTATTTTTTCACTATCTTATTCCTATCTATATAATATAACTTATTAGTTTATCTTAGGAATACTTTACCTTGACGATTACTGAATTGTATTACTAAGCGAAACGATTTTATCACTTGTAACACCCAGTTTTAGCATATAGCCCTCTAGCATTTCTTACCGTCTGTTTACTTAAACCTGCCTTCTTTGGCGATCTAATGGCGGATTCATCCGAGGTATGCTTTTCTGATCTGTCCACACCAGATCGGCAAGCTGTGAAGGAGGTGCTGCCCGGCCTTCGCAGAGTCAGCATACCTCACATCACCCTGACCACAGACACTCGTAGGCGGCCGAGGCGTACTGCGAGCCAGCACCCGTCTCGTTGCAGCTTCACGGACCGCGTTCAGGCGAACGGAGACGCCATCGCCCAGCATGAAAACGGTAAGACCCCGCTTGTCATTGTAACCTGCACTACTTGCCACATGTACAGTTTAGCTTCTTCCGTCAGCATAGAGGGGTTTACATGAGCTAAGTGTATTGAAGTAGTAAGGCTGACGGAGAAGGTTGCTGAACTAGAAGCGCGCATCCGAACGCTAGTTGAGGACAGTAAGACCGCTAATGTTATTGTTACAAACACTGTTTCGGGTGCGCCTAGTGTTAAGCGTAATACACATGGCTCGGTTCCGACTTCAGAGTCAAGGCGGCTGACTAACTGGGTGACTGTCAGGCGGCATAGTCACATTCGGCACCCAAATCACGCTCCTGTTTTAATATCAAACAGATTTTCTCCACTCAGCAATACACCGGCTGAGACGTCTGTTAAAAGTGCCCTGGTTATTGGAGATTCTATACTCAGGAACGTTGACATTGAGGCACCAGCCACCATAGTCGATTGTATACCGGGAGCCAGAGCGTCTGACATTAGATCCAAATTAAAAGTGCTGGCTAATGCTAAACGTAAGTTTTCTAAGATTGTTATTCACGCCGGCACGAATGACACCAGACTCCGCCAGTCGGAGATCACCAAAGATACTATTAAAGAGGTGTGTGAAATTGCAAAAACAATGTCAGACAATGTAATTTGCTCTGGTCCCCTCCCCGCCTACCGGGGGGATGAAACTTACAGTAGATTAGTGTCTCTTCATGGCTGGATGTCAAAGTGGTGCCCTCAGCATAACGTAGGGTTTATAGACAATTGGAAGCATTTCCGGGGAAGACCTGACCTGCTAAAGAGAGATGGCCTCCATCCGTCTCCGGAAGGTAGTGCTATACTCTCTAGAAATCTGACCAATAGTCTTACTTTTGATATAGTCTGACTATCCAGGGCCCAGGTCAGGAAACAGACAGATCGGCCTACCCATCAGTCTGTTAGCTGCCTTGACATGTCAAGATCACATATATCCCAGCACATAGAGCCTTTTTTACCAGAGTACCAACACATCTCGACTGTGTCTGTTCCTCGAACAAATAAATACAGAGCACCGTCTACCTCGTCTCGTACAAATCTTATTAACATAAAATTAGAACACAATACACTAAAAGATGAAACTCAAATGTTAAAATTCGGCCTTCTTAACATTAGATCGCTAACCAATAAAGAACCTATTATCAATGAAATAATTACTGACCAAAACTTAGATGCACTCTGTTTAACAGAGACCTGGCTTAAAGCAGACGATTACATCAGTTTAAACGAATCCACCCCACAAGACTATTATTATAAACACGTTCCTCGCCTAAAAGGGAGAGGGGGTGGTGTAGCTACAATATACAACAAAATGTTCAAAGTAAACCATAAATCAGAACTAAAATTCAATTCGTTTGAAATAATACTGTTAAACATGGAAATAACTGATCGTAACAACAAACAGCTTTCGTTCATTTTAGCTACCATATATAGGCCTCCGGGCCACCACACAGATTTTCTTAAAGAAATAGCAGACTTCCTATCTGAGCTTACAGTCACTGTAGACAAAGCTCTTATCGTTGGTGATTTTAACATCCATGTGGATAACTCAAAAGATGCATTAGGACGTGCGTTTATGGATGTTCTAAATTCTCTCGGTATTAAACAAAACGTGTTTGGACCCACGCATACTCGTAAGCACACATTAGACTTAATTCTGTCACTCGGACTCAATATTAATGACATCGAAATATCACCCCAGAGCGATGCCGTTTCAGACCATTGCCTTGTGTCATACACAATACTTCTAGATAGGACCGTTCAGTCTACAACATGCTACAGATTAGCCAGAACAATAATTTCCACCACTAAAGATAGCTTTATTAGCACTCTTCCAGACCTGTCTCAAATGAAACATGTAGCAGATAACCGTGAAGATCTGGATATTATAATAGAAAACCTGAACAACGTTTGCTCTAGCACGATGGATGCCGTTGCTCCCATACGAAAAAAGAGAATCAAAGGAAAAACGCCAGCTCCATGGTATGACCATCATACTGCAGCCCTTAAAAAAGTAGCTAGAAAAATGGAAAGAAACTACCGAAACACAAAGTTAGAAGTATGGCGTTCAGCATGGAAAGAGAGTGTTCAACACTACAGACAGGCTATTAAAACCGCCAGATCTACCTATCTCAGTACGCTTATTAAAGAAAATCATAACAACCCTCGTTTCCTCTTTAGCACAGTTGCGAAACTGACTAGAAACAAAGAACAAACAGAAACCAATAGTAAATTCCAACACAATAGTAACGACTTCATGAACTTCTTTACTAACAAAATTATTTCTATTAGGGAAAACATAGAAACTACGCAAGCAGCCACCACTCAACCCAATAGTACATTTACCACTAGATTATCATACGAACATCTTGAGTCATTTAAACCTACTACAATAGAAGAGCTCTCTAAATTAGTAACGTCATCTAAATCATCGTCCTGTATATTAGACCCCATTCCCACAAAATTACTAAAAGAGGTATTTCATGTAGTGTCCGACTCGGTACTAAATATCTTTAACTCATCGCTAGAATTAGGATACGTTCCAACAGCTTTCAAACTAGCAGTTATTAGACCGCTCATTAAAAAACCAAACCTTGACCAGGGAGATCTTAATAACTTTAGACCAATCTCAAATCTACCTTTTCTTTCTAAAATATTAGAAAAAATAGTGGCAAGCCAGCTACGCACATTCATAGCGAATAATAATACATATGAAAAGTTCCAATCAGGATTCAGGCCCCACCATAGCACAGAGACAGCGCTGCTTAGAGTTACAAATGACCTCCTATTAACATCCGATCGTGGTGAAATCTCAATCCTTATATTACTAGACCTTAGTGCAGCCTTTGACACAATAGATCACAGAATCCTTCTCAATAGACTAGAAAACTATGTTGGCATCAGTGGTCAGGCGTTAGCCTGGTTTAGATTGTATCTAACCAATCGATATCACTTTGTTTATGTAAATGAGGAAGAGTCACATCACTCCCCCGTTAAATACGGCGTACCTCAGGGATCAGTTCTAGGCCCTATCCTATTCTCGTTATATATGTTACCTCTAGGAGACATTATCAGGAAACATAACATAAGTTTTCACTGCTATGCGGATGATACCCAGCTTTACATCTCGTCACATCCTAGCGAAACCCACCAGTTTGCTAAGCTAACAGACTGCATTAGTGATATTAGGGACTGGATGGCACATAACTTTCTTATGCTAAACTCCAATAAGACAGAGATACTTATTATTGAACCAAATCGCTCCAAACATAATATGTCAGATTACAAGTTGCCCATAGATGGCTGCACGGTGGTGCCATCTTCCACGGTTAAGAATTTAGGCGTAATGTTTGACAGCAATCTATCTTTCGATAGTCATATCTCCAACGTCTGCCGCACAGCATTTTTCCATCTTAGAAATATCTCAAAAATACGCCATATGCTGTCTGCATCAGATGCAGAATAGCTTATCCATGCTTTTATGACCTCTAGATTAGACTATTGTAACTCGTTACTCGGGGGATGCCATGCAAATCAGGTAAACAAGCTACAGCTGGTTCAAAACGCCGCCGCAAGAGTGCTTACTCGATCTAAAAAGTATGACCACATTAGTCCAATTCTGGCATCTTTACACTGGCTACCAGTTAAATATCGCATACAATTTAAAATATTACTAATCACCTACAAAGCCTTAAATGGCCTAGCGCCCTCGTATATAAAAGAACTACTATCAGAATACAATCCACCACGTAAACTGCGATCACAAAATTCGGGTTACTTAATTATCCCTAGAATATCAAAAGTGTCTAAAGGTGGTAGATCCTTTTCCTACTTAGCCCCTAAGCTCTGGAATGATTTACCAAATAATGTTCGAGTATCAGACACAGTCGAACAATTTAAATCTAAACTTAAGACATTCTTCTTTAACAAAGCATTCACATAGAATGTCCAGTAAATGTACTTTTCCCGCAGTAGTTATTTGTCTAGAACAAAGCACTCACATACCTCATACGGGTAATTTACTCTTGCCGCAATAGTTAGCCTGTCTGGAACCGAGCTGAATTAAACCACTATAATGTATGACACTTGCATTACATGCGAACGGCCCCTACGCTAATAGAATTCTGTTTTTGTCTCCCTGTCTCGTCCTCGACTCTGAGGACAATGAGACAAACAGACCCAGTTCCTGTTGCTGTGAAGGTCATCGCACCACTAATCAACTGGCTGTCCTTCAACGTGACGCCCAACCGATGCGCGACCAACGGCCACCGGCTGAACCAGTTTAATCCGCTTACACGCTTCCTATCCCTACCGTGTCTATATATTATAAATATAAATATTAATCTCTCCCTAGGGTTTTTTGTCCTTCTAGGATTTTTTCCCATTGGGTTTTCTCCTAGGGGGTTTTTTAGTCCCAGGGAGAGTCAGCCAACTTTGGCTTAACTTAGCACTTTACTGTATACGTTACATTATTAATATGCTCGCTTACACGGTTTTTTATCCTTAGCCGCTATATTCTACTTCTTATACTATGTATTGATTTTCAATGTTCTCCTCTTCATCTACTCATGTAAAGCTGCTTTGCAACAATTAACAATTGTGAAAAGCGCTATATAAATAAAATTGAATTGAATTGAATTGAACTACTCGATATGGTCTAAGGAATTTGTAAAGCGTTTCCTTTATTTATTTATTATAAAAAACAAGGGAATTAAACGTGTCGCTTTTTTGAATGTACGATTCATTAACCTAGAGCAATTACTCCTGGGTTTGAGCTGAGTTTTCCAGATGTTGGGTTTAGGGTTTGGTGTTAGGTGAGGGGAATAAACATGTATTTATTATTATTTTTAGGGGTTCTAAAAATTTGTTAAAATTTTTTTTTGGGGTTAGGGATTAAGTGTGGTGGGCCACTAATCTCAGTTTATCGTACTCCTTTTAGGGTTTTTGGGGTTAGGGTTTATGAGGAGGTCAGGGGATTATATTTGTAGGATTATTTACTTATTATTTATTTCTAATCGTCGATGAGGACTATAATAACTTTAGCATTATATGAGTCTTCTGCGTCCAGAAAAAGATCTTACTTAAGGAACGAACCAGGAAATGTAAGCCTGTCTAGGTCTCACATCGCCCAAAGAACCTGTCTAGGTTCGGTTCGTTTTCCCTTCCCGCCTATCCCCCACCGAGAACGGAAGAGGGAGAGACGGGAGGGAATGAAGATCTCCATCTGGGCGATTTTCTGGCCTGGATGTTGTAAGATCGTGCGCGTGAACATGGTATGTCAAGTCCGATGGCTCTGGCAGGGTTAGGTTTTTCGGAAAGTTACAACATCTCCCCCCTATTCGGAGCTCGTCCGAAAAGGTTTGGAATAGGGAGAATGAGGTGGGTGCACGGGCCGACGCATGTTAGACTATACCATGTCGCCTGTGATCGTCTCCCGTCTGGGAGCAGTGCCTTTATCAGCTTCAGGCCACGTAGAAAATTTTTTTTGTGTATTTCTGAGGAATCCTGTTTTTGCTTCAGATCTACATTATTTGTTTTTGTCTTTTCTTTATAACTTAGACTGTAGTTTGTTGTAATGTTTGTATATTGCTTTGTTTGTAGATACTATGTCTATGGTGCTTGACTTTAGAATTAGCCAAGATACAGGTATATTTTAAAGAAGTCTAGGGTTCCTGACCTTAGGTTTAGGGGCAGGTTTAGGTTAAGTGTAGTGATTACTATTTGTCCCGATGGTGCCTGACTTTGGGGTTAGGGCAAGTTAAGGTAAGTGGTAGTTGGTGTTAATGTTTAAGAAGTACTGACCTTGGGTTTAGGGATTTGTATTTTAGATCACGACTTTTTAGAGTTTGAATTTTAACCGTCTCGGTTTTGAAAAGTCTCACCGGCTCGTGTTGTGCGTACAGTCTAGTTTTCCGTATAGTTACGCTACATCGGGCATTTTGCATATGCGTTTAAGCTCTGATTTATACTGTAGTTGTCAGAGTACTTCAGGGGATTTTATCTTAACCGTCTCAGCGTTTAAAGCGTAGTTCTTGCTGTAGTTCTCAAAAACTTTTGGTTTAAGGGGATTTTCATTTTGAATCCTATCCCTCCAGAGGCATTCCTCACCAATGCGAGGGAAAATTTCAAGACACCTCGTCAGTAGTGCTTTCATCTCGAGTCATCAGGTGTTTCGGGCTTTCAGCACTATACACCTTCATCGAGATGTGCCCCGCCCGGGAGATCAATCCCGAGCGTGTGTCTTGTAGCCAATTACTATACAAGTGATCAGACTCTCAATTGGTGAGGTTGGAGTCTGAAATATAAATACCAGATTATTGCCTTATAGATAAAAGGTTATTTTGTGGATTCTAATAAGAGATTTCAACCAATATTGCATCTGGTTTTTATTAACTGTACTGTGCTGCGTCGCAGTGATGCACCTTTAATCCTGCTTTATACTATTTTAGGCAATATAAACCGTTTTTATTTTCTTAAAAATTGTTGTTTTGAGTTCACGTGTATCTTTGTTTTTTATTTTTATGTCTCTTGTTTTGACAGATTTTTCATTAGGTGGTTTTGAATTATGTGTATGAGTTGGCTATACAAATAAACTTGCCTTGCCAATCTACAGTTTAAGACTCTGTTAATACGAGAAACTGATCCTGAGTGTCATGCTAAGCCACGTGCTATCGTATGCCTCGATCCAAAAGATCATTTCCAAACGAAAATCCAATTAATCCTGTTTAAAAAGTAATGATACAGTGATGTTATGTCTACCTGTCACCTTTAAAAGTGCTGATGTTGATCCTTTGTGGGTCTCAGTTCGATGTTTTGCACGTGTTGTCCCGTGGAACCTGCTTTGTGATGAAAACAGAAGTGTAATGAGTTTTAATAAAGATGGAACGATCGAGTGGCGCCCTCTGGTGGTTACTTTAGGGAACTACAGTCCCAAAACGTAGGTTTAAATGCCTTTTAAAGCTGCTGGCTATGCTTTTCATTTAAAATTGAAATAAATCATTTTATTTTACTACTCGATATGGTCTAAGGAATTTGTAAAGCGTTTCCTTTATTTATTTATTATAAAAAACAAGGGAATTAAACGTGTCGCTTTTTTGAATGTACGATTCATTAACCTAGAGCAATTACTCCTGGGTTTGAGCTGAGTTTTCCAGATGTTGGGTTTAGGGTTTGGTGTTAGGTGAGGGGAATAAACATGTATTTATTATTATTTTTAGGGGTTCTAAAAATTTGTTAAAATTTTTTTTTGGGGTTAGGGATTAAGTGTGGTGGGCCACTAATCTCAGTTTATCGTACTCCTTTTAGGGTTTTTGGGGTTAGGGTTTATGAGGAGGTCAGGGGATTATATTTGTAGGATTATTTACTTATTATTTATTTCTAATCGTCGATGAGGACTATAATAACTTTAGCATTATATGAGTCTTCTGCGTCCAGAAAAAGATCTTACTTAAGGAACGAACCAGGAAATGTAAGCCTGTCTAGGTCTCACATCGCCCAAAGAACCTGTCTAGGTTCGGTTCGTTTTCCCTTCCCGCCTATCCCCCACCGAGAACGGAAGAGGGAGAGACGGGAGGGAATGAAGATCTCCATCTGGGCGATTTTCTGGCCTGGATGTTGTAAGATCGTGCGCGTGAACATGGTATGTCAAGTCCGATGGCTCTGGCAGGGTTAGGTTTTTCGGAAAGTTACAACATCTCCCCCCTATTCGGAGCTCGTCCGAAAAGGTTTGGAATAGGGAGAATGAGGTGGGTGCACGGGCCGACGCATGTTAGACTATACCATGTCGCCTGTGATCGTCTCCCGTCTGGGAGCAGTGCCTTTATCAGCTTCAGGCCACGTAGAAAATTTTTTTTGTGTATTTCTGAGGAATCCTGTTTTTGCTTCAGATCTACATTATTTGTTTTTGTCTTTTCTTTATAACTTAGACTGTAGTTTGTTGTAATGTTTGTATATTGCTTTGTTTGTAGATACTATGTCTATGGTGCTTGACTTTAGAATTAGCCAAGATACAGGTATATTTTAAAGAAGTCTAGGGTTCCTGACCTTAGGTTTAGGGGCAGGTTTAGGTTAAGTGTAGTGATTACTATTTGTCCCGATGGTGCCTGACTTTGGGGTTAGGGCAAGTTAAGGTAAGTGGTAGTTGGTGTTAATGTTTAAGAAGTACTGACCTTGGGTTTAGGGATTTGTATTTTAGATCACGACTTTTTAGAGTTTGAATTTTAACCGTCTCGGTTTTGAAAAGTCTCACCGGCTCGTGTTGTGCGTACAGTCTAGTTTTCCGTATAATTACGCTACATCGGGCATTTTGCATATGCGTTTAAGCTCTGATTTATACTGTAGTTGTCAGAGTACTTCAGGGGATTTTATCTTAACCGTCTCAGCGTTTAAAGCGTAGTTCTTGCTGTAGTTCTCAAAAACTTTTGGTTTAAGGGGATTTTCATTTTGAATCCTATCCCTCCAGAGGCATTCCTCACCAATGCGAGGGAAAATTTCAAGACACCTCGTCAGTAGTGCTTTCATCTCGAGTCATCAGGTGTTTCGGGCTTTCAGCACTATACACCTTCATCGAGATGTGCCCCGCCCGGGAGATCAATCCCGAGCGTGTGTCTTGTAGCCAATTACTATACAAGTGATCAGACTCTCAATTGGTGAGGTTGGAGTCTGAAATATAAATACCAGATTATTGCCTTATAGATAAAAGGTTATTTTGTGGATTCTAATAAGAGATTTCAACCAATATTGCATCTGGTTTTTATTAACTGTACTGTGCTGCGTCGCAGTGATGCACCTTTAATCCTGCTTTATACTATTTTAGGCAATATAAACCGTTTTTATTTTCTTAAAAATTGTTGTTTTGAGTTCACGTGTATCTTTGTTTTTTATTTTTATGTCTCTTGTTTTGACAGATTTTTCATTAGGTGGTTTTGAATTATGTGTATGAGTTGGCTATACAAATAAACTTGCCTTGCCAATCTACAGTTTAAGACTCTGTTAATACGAGAAACTGATCCTGAGTGTCATGCTAAGCCACGTGCTATCGTATGCCTCGATCCAAAAGATCATTTCCAAACGAAAATCCAATTAATCCTGTTTAAAAAGTAATGATACAGTGATGTTATGTCTACCTGTCACCTTTAAAAGTGCTGATGTTGATCCTTTGTGGGTCTCAGTTCGATGTTTTGCACGTGTTGTCCCGTGGAACCTGCTTTGTGATGAAAACAGAAGTGTAATGAGTTTTAATAAAGATGGAACGATCGAGTGGCGCCCTCTGGTGGTTACTTTAGGGAACTACAGTCCCAAAACGTAGGTTTAAATGCCTTTTAAAGCTGCTGGCTAAGCTTTTCATTTAAAATTGAAATAAATCATTTTATTTCGGGAACGTCATCAGAGAGAGACGCTGAGAGAAAGACGAAGAGAGGAGTCGCAAGCCCGAAGCTCCGTTGAGCTTATCAGCTAAATCCTATTTTTTCACTATCTTATTCCTATCTATATAATATAACTTATTAGTTTATCTTAGGAATACTTTACCTTGACGATTACTGAATTGTATTACTAAGCGAAACGATTTTATCACTTGTAACACCCAGTTTTAGCATATAGCCCTCTAGCATTTCTTACCGTCTGTTTACTTAAACCTGCCTTCTTTGGCGATCTAATGGCGGATTCATCCGAGGTATGCTTTTCTGATCTGTCCACACCAGATCGGCAAGCTGTGAAGGAGGTGCTGCCCGGCCTTCGCAGAGTCAGCATACCTCACATCACCCTGACCACAGACACTCGTAGGCGGCCGAGGCGTACTGCGAGCCAGCACCCGTCTCGTTGCAGCTTCACGGACCGCGTTCAGGCGAACGGAGACGCCATCGCCCAGCATGAAAACGGTAAGACCCCGCTTGTCATTGTAACCTGCACTACTTGCCACATGTACAGTTTAGCTTCTTCCGTCAGCATAGAGGGGTTTACATGAGCTAAGTGTATTGAAGTAGTAAGGCTGACGGAGAAGGTTGCTGAACTAGAAGCGCGCATCCGAACGCTAGTTGAGGACAGTAAGACCGCTAATGTTATTGTTACAAACACTGTTTCGGGTGCGCCTAGTGTTAAGCGTAATACACATGGCTCGGTTCCGACTTCAGAGTCAAGGCGGCTGACTAACTGGGTGACTGTCAGGCGGCATAGTCACATTCGGCACCCAAATCACGCTCCTGTTTTAATATCAAACAGATTTTCTCCACTCAGCAATACACCGGCTGAGACGTCTGTTAAAAGTGCCCTGGTTATTGGAGATTCTATACTCAGGAACGTTGACATTGAGGCACCAGCCACCATAGTCGATTGTATACCGGGAGCCAGAGCGTCTGACATTAGATCCAAATTAAAAGTGCTGGCTAATGCTAAACGTAAGTTTTCTAAGATTGTTATTCACGCCGGCACGAATGACACCAGACTCCGCCAGTCGGAGATCACCAAAGATACTATTAAAGAGGTGTGTGAAATTGCAAAAACAATGTCAGACAATGTAATTTGCTCTGGTCCCCTCCCCGCCTACCGGGGGGATGAAACTTACAGTAGATTAGTGTCTCTTCATGGCTGGATGTCAAAGTGGTGCCCTCAGCATAACGTAGGGTTTATAGACAATTGGAAGCATTTCCGGGGAAGACCTGACCTGCTAAAGAGAGATGGCCTCCATCCGTCTCCGGAAGGTAGTGCTATACTCTCTAGAAATCTGACCAATAGTCTTACTTTTGATATAGTCTGACTATCCAGGGCCCAGGTCAGGAAACAGACAGATCGGCCTACCCATCAGTCTGTTAGCTGCCTTGACATGTCAAGATCACATATATCCCAGCACATAGAGCCTTTTTTACCAGAGTACCAACACATCTCGACTGTGTCTGTTCCTCGAACAAATAAATACAGAGCACCGTCTACCTCGTCTCGTACAAATCTTATTAACATAAAATTAGAACACAATACACTAAAAGATGAAACTCAAATGTTAAAATTCGGCCTTCTTAACATTAGATCGCTAACCAATAAAGAACCTATTATCAATGAAATAATTACTGACCAAAACTTAGATGCACTCTGTTTAACAGAGACCTGGCTTAAAGCAGACGATTACATCAGTTTAAACGAATCCACCCCACAAGACTATTATTATAAACACGTTCCTCGCCTAAAAGGGAGAGGGGGTGGTGTAGCTACAATATACAACAAAATGTTCAAAGTAAACCATAAATCAGAACTAAAATTCAATTCGTTTGAAATAATACTGTTAAACATGGAAATAACTGATCGTAACAACAAACAGCTTTCGTTCATTTTAGCTACCATATATAGGCCTCCGGGCCACCACACAGATTTTCTTAAAGAAATAGCAGACTTCCTATCTGAGCTTACAGTCACTGTAGACAAAGCTCTTATCGTTGGTGATTTTAACATCCATGTGGATAACTCAAAAGATGCATTAGGACGTGCGTTTATGGATGTTCTAAATTCTCTCGGTATTAAACAAAACGTGTTTGGACCCACGCATACTCGTAAGCACACATTAGACTTAATTCTGTCACTCGGACTCAATATTAATGACATCGAAATATCACCCCAGAGCGATGCCGTTTCAGACCATTGCCTTGTGTCATACACAATACTTCTAGATAGGACCGTTCAGTCTACAACATGCTACAGATTAGCCAGAACAATAATTTCCACCACTAAAGATAGCTTTATTAGCACTCTTCCAGACCTGTCTCAAATGAAACATGTAGCAGATAACCGTGAAGATCTGGATATTATAATAGAAAACCTGAACAACGTTTGCTCTAGCACGATGGATGCCGTTGCTCCCATACGAAAAAAGAGAATCAAAGGAAAAACGCCAGCTCCATGGTATGACCATCATACTGCAGCCCTTAAAAAAGTAGCTAGAAAAATGGAAAGAAACTACCGAAACACAAAGTTAGAAGTATGGCGTTCAGCATGGAAAGAGAGTGTTCAACACTACAGACAGGCTATTAAAACCGCCAGATCTACCTATCTCAGTACGCTTATTAAAGAAAATCATAACAACCCTCGTTTCCTCTTTAGCACAGTTGCGAAACTGACTAGAAACAAAGAACGAACAGAAACCAATAGTAAATTCCAACACAATAGTAACGACTTCATGAACTTCTTTACTAACAAAATTATTTCTATTAGGGAAAACATAGAAACTACGCAAGCAGCCACCACTCAACCCAATAGTACATTTACCACTAGATTATCATACGAACATCTTGAGTCATTTAAACCTACTACAATAGAAGAGCTCTCTAAATTAGTAACGTCATCTAAATCATCGTCCTGTATATTAGACCCCATTCCCACAAAATTACTAAAAGAGGTATTTCATGTAGTGTCCGACTCGGTACTAAATATCTTTAACTCATCGCTAGAATTAGGATACGTTCCAACAGCTTTCAAACTAGCAGTTATTAGACCGCTCATTAAAAAACCAAACCTTGACCAGGGAGATCTTAATAACTTTAGACCAATCTCAAATCTACCTTTTCTTTCTAAAATATTAGAAAAAATAGTGGCAAGCCAGCTACGCACATTCATAGCGAATAATAATACATATGAAAAGTTCCAATCAGGATTCAGGCCCCACCATAGCACAGAGACAGCGCTGCTTAGAGTTACAAATGACCTCCTATTAACATCCGATCGTGGTGAAATCTCAATCCTTATATTACTAGACCTTAGTGCAGCCTTTGACACAATAGATCACAGAATCCTACTCAATAGACTAGAAAACTATGTTGGCATCAGTGGTCAGGCGTTAGCCTGGTTTAGATTGTATCTAACCAATCGATATCACTTTGTTTATGTAAATGAGGAAGAGTCACATCACTCCCCCGTTAAATACGGCGTACCTCAGGGATCAGTTCTAGGCCCTATCCTATTCTCGTTATATATGTTACCTCTAGGAGACATTATCAGGAAACATAACATAAGTTTTCACTGCTATGCGGATGATACCCAGCTTTACATCTCGTCACATCCTAGCGAAACCCACCAGTTTGCTAAGCTAACATACTGCATTAGTGATATTAGGGACTGGATGGCACATAACTTTCTTATGCTAAACTCCAATAAGACAGAGATACTTATTATTGAACCAAATCGCTCCAAACATAATATGTCAGATTACAAGTTGCCCATAGATGGCTGCACGGTGGTGCCATCTTCCACGGTTAAGAATTTAGGCGTAATGTTTGACAGCAATCTATCTTTCGATAGTCATATCTCCAACGTCTGCCGCACAGCATTTTTCCATCTTAGAAATATCTCAAAAATACGCCATATGCTGTCTGCATCAGATGCAGAATAGCTTATCCATGCTTTTATGACCTCTAGATTAGACTATTGTAACTCGTTACTCGGGGGATGCCATGCAAATCAGGTAAACAAGCTACAGCTGGTTCAAAACGCCGCCGCAAGAGTGCTTACTCGATCTAAAAAGTATGACCACATTAGTCCAATTCTGGCATCTTTACACTGGCTACCAGTTAAATATCGCATACAATTTAAAATATTACTAATCACCTACAAAGCCTTAAATGGCCTAGCGCCCTCGTATATAAAAGAACTACTATCAGAATACAATCCACCACGTAAACTGCGATCACAAAATTCGGGTTACTTAATTATCCCTAGAATATCAAAAGTGTCTAAAGGTGGTAGATCCTTTTCCTACTTAGCCCCTAAGCTCTGGAATGATTTACCAAATAATGTTCGAGTATCAGACACAGTCGAACAATTTAAATCTAAACTTAAGACATTCTTCTTTAACAAAGCATTCACATAGAATGTCCAGTAAATGTACTTTTCCCGCAGTAGTTATTTGTCTAGAACAAAGCACTCACATACCTCATACGGGTAATTTACTCTTGCCGCAATAGTTAGCCTGTCTGGAACCGAGCTGAATTAAACCACTATAATGTATGACACTTGCATTACATGCGAACGGCCCCTACGCTAATAGAATTCTGTTTTTGTCTCCCTGTCTCGTCCTCGACTCTGAGGACAATGAGACAAACAGACCCAGTTCCTGTTGCTGTGAAGGTCATCGCACCACTAATCAACTGGCTGTCCTTCAACGTGACGCCCAACCGATGCGCGACCAACGGCCACCGGCTGAACCAGTTTAATCCGCTTACACGCTTCCTATCCCTACCGTGTCTATATATTATAAATATAAATATTAATCTCTCCCTAGGGTTTTTTGTCCTTCTAGGATTTTTTCCCATTGGGTTTTCTCCTAGGGGGTTTTTTAGTCCCAGGGAGAGTCAGCCAACTTTGGCTTAACTTAGCACTTTACTGTATACGTTACATTATTAATATGCTCGCTTACACGGTTTTTTAATCCTTAGCCGCTATATTCTACTTCTTATACTATGTATTGATTTTCAATGTTCTCCTCTTCATCTACTCATGTAAAGCTGCTTTGCAACAATTAACAATTGTGAAAAGCGCTATATAAATAAAATTGAATTGAATTGAATTGAATTGAACTACTCGATATGGTCTAAGGAATTTGTAAAGCGTTTCCTTTATTTATTTATTATAAAAAACAAGGGAATTAAACGTGTCGCTTTTTTGAATGTACGATTCATTAACCTAGAGCAATTACTCCTGGGTTTGAGCTGAGTTTTCCAGATGTTGGGTTTAGGGTTTGGTGTTAGGTGAGGGGAATAAACATGTATTTATTATTATTTTTAGGGGTTCTAAAAATTTGTTAAAATTTTTTTTTGGGGTTAGGGATTAAGTGTGGTGGGCCACTAATCTCAGTTTATCGTACTCCTTTTAGGGTTTTTGGGGTTAGGGTTTATGAGGAGGTCAGGGGATTATATTTGTAGGATTATTTACTTATTATTTATTTCTAATCGTCGATGAGGACTATAATAACTTTAGCATTATATGAGTCTTCTGCGTCCAGAAAAAGATCTTACTTAAGGAACGAACCAGGAAATGTAAGCCTGTCTAGGTCTCACATCGCCCAAAGAACCTGTCTAGGTTCGGTTCGTTTTCCCTTCCCGCCTATCCCCCACCGAGAACGGAAGAGGGAGAGACGGGAGGGAATGAAGATCTCCATCTGGGCGATTTTCTGGCCTGGATGTTGTAAGATCGTGCGCGTGAACATGGTATGTCAAGTCCGATGGCTCTGGCAGGGTTAGGTTTTTCGGAAAGTTACAACATCTCCCCCCTATTCGGAGCTCGTCCGAAAAGGTTTGGAATAGGGAGAATGAGGTGGGTGCACGGGCCGACGCATGTTAGACTATACCATGTCGCCTGTGATCGTCTCCCGTCTGGGAGCAGTGCCTTTATCGGCTTCAGGCCACGTAGAAAATTTGTTTTTGTGTATTTCTGAGGAATCCTGTTTTTGCTTCAGATCTACATTATTTGTTTTTGTCTTTTCTTTATAACTTAGACTGTAGTTTGTTGTAATGTTTGTATATTGCTTTGTTTGTAGATACTATGTCTATGGTGCTTGACTTTAGAATTAGCCAAGATACAGGTATATTTTAAAGAAGTCTAGGGTTCCTGACCTTAGGTTTAGGGGCAGGTTTAGGTTAAGTGTAGTGATTACTATTTGTCCCGATGGTGCCTGACTTTGGGGTTAGGGCAAGTTAAGGTAAGTGGTAGTTGGTGTTAATGTTTAAGAAGTACTGACCTTGGGTTTAGGGATTTGTATTTTAGATCACGACTTTTTAGAGTTTGAATTTTAACCGTCTCGGTTTTGAAAAGTCTCACCGGCTCGTGTTGTGCGTACAGTCTAGTTTTCCGTATAGTTACGCTACATCGGGCATTTTGCATATGCGTTTAAGCTCTGATTTATACTGTAGTTGTCAGAGTACTTCAGGGGATTTTATCTTAACCGTCTCAGCGTTTAAAGCGTAGTTCTTGCTGTAGTTCTCAAAAACTTTTGGTTTAAGGGGATTTTCATTTTGAATCCTATCCCTCCAGAGGCATTCCTCACCAATGCGAGGGAAAATTTCAAGACACCTCATCAGTAGTGCTTTCATCTCGAGTCATCAGGTGTTTCGGGCTTTCAGCACTATACACCTTCATCGAGATGTGCCCCGCCCGGGAGATCAATCCCGAGCGTGTGTCTTGTAGCCAATTACTATACAAGTGATCAGACTCTCAATTGGTGAGGTTGGAGTCTGAAATATAAATACCAGATTATTGCCTTATAGATAAAAGGTTATTTTGTGGATTCTAATAAGAGATTTCAACCAATATTGCATCTGGTTTTTATTAACTGTACTGTGCTGCGTCGCAGTGATGCACCTTTAATCCTGCTTTATACTATTTTAGGCAATATAAACCGTTTTTATTTTCTTAAAAATTGTTGTTTTGAGTTCACGTGTATCTTTGTTTTTTATTTTTATGTCTCTTGTTTTGACAGATTTTTCATTAGGTGGTTTTGAATTATGTGTATGAGTTGGCTATACAAATAAACTTGCCTTGCCAATCTACAGTTTAAGACTCTGTTAATACGAGAAACTGATCCTGAGTGTCATGCTAAGCCACGTGCTATCGTATGCCTCGATCCAAAAGATCATTTCCAAACGAAAATCCAATTAATCCTGTTTAAAAAGTAATGATACAGTGATGTTATGTCTACCTGTCACCTTTAAAAGTGCTGATGTTGATCCTTTGTGGGTCTCAGTTCGATGTTTTGCACGTGTTGTCCCGTGGAACCTGCTTTGTGATGAAAACAGAAGTGTAATGAGTTTTAATAAAGATGGAACGATCGAGTGGCGCCCTCTGGTGGTTACTTTAGGGAACTACAGTCCCAAAACGTAGGTTTAAATGCCTTTTAAAGCTGCTGGCTATGCTTTTCATTTAAAATTGAAATAAATCATTTTATTTTACTACTCGATATGGTCTAAGGAATTTGTAAAGCGTTTCCTTTATTTATTTATTATAAAAAACAAGGGAATTAAACGTGTCGCTTTTTTGAATGTACGATTCATTAACCTAGAGCAATTACTCCTGGGTTTGAGCTGAGTTTTCCAGATGTTGGGTTTAGGGTTTGGTGTTAGGTGAGGGGAATAAACATGTATTTATTATTATTTTTAGGGGTTCTAAAAATTTGTTAAAATTTTTTTTGGGGTTAGGGATTAAGTGTGGTGGGCCACTAATCTCAGTTTATCGTACTCCTTTTAGGGTTTTTGGGGTTAGGGTTTATGAGGAGGTCAGGGGATTATATTTGTAGGATTATTTACTTATTATTTATTTCTAATCGTCGATGAGGACTATAATAACTTTAGCATTATATGAGTCTTCTGCGTCCAGAAAAAGATCTTACTTAAGGAACGAACCAGGAAATGTAAGCCTGTCTAGGTCTCACATCGCCCAAAGAACCTGTCTAGGTTCGGTTCGTTTTCCCTTCCCGCCTATCCCCCACCGAGAACGGAAGAGGGAGAGACGGGAGGGAATGAAGATCTCCATCTGGGCGATTTTCTGGCCTGGATGTTGTAAGATCGTGCGCGTGAACATGGTATGTCAAGTCCGATGGCTCTGGCAGGGTTAGGTTTTTCGGAAAGTTACAACATCTCCCCCCTATTCGGAGCTCGTCCGAAAATGTTTGGAATAGGGAGAATGAGGTGGGTGCACGGGCCGACGCATGTTAGACTATACCATGTCGCCTGTGATCGTCTCCCGTCTGGGAGCAGTGCCTTTATCGGCTTCAGGCCACGTAGAAAATTTGTTTTTGTGTATTTCTGAGGAATCCTGTTTTTGCTTCAGATCTACATTATTTGTTTTTGTCTTTTCTTTATAACTTAGACTGTAGTTTGTTGTAATGTTTGTATATTGCTTTGTTTGTAGATACTATGTCTATGGTGCTTGACTTTAGAATTAGCCAAGATACAGGTATATTTTAAAGAAGTCTAGGGTTCCTGACCTTAGGTTTAGGGGCAGGTTTAGGTTAAGTGTAGTGATTACTATTTGTCCCGATGGTGCCTGACTTTGGGGTTAGGGCAAGTTAAGGTAAGTGGTAGTTGGTGTTAATGTTTAAGAAGTACTGACCTTGGGTTTAGGGATTTGTATTTTAGATCACGACTTTTTAGAGTTTGAATTTTAACCGTCTCGGTTTTGAAAAGTCTCACCGGCTCGTGTTGTGCGTACAGTCTAGTTTTCCGTATAGTTACGCTACATCGGGCATTTTGCATATGCGTTTAAGCTCTGATTTATACTGTAGTTGTCAGAGTACTTCAGGGGATTTTATCTTAACCGTCTCAGCGTTTAAAGCGTAGTTCTTGCTGTAGTTCTCAAAAACTTTTGGTTTAAGGGGATTTTCATTTTGAATCCTATCCCTCCAGAGGCATTCCTCACCAATGCGAGGGAAAATTTCAAGACACCTCGTCAGTAGTGCTTTCATCTCGAGTCATCAGGTGTTTCGGGCTTTCAGCACTATACACCTTCATCGAGATGTGCCCCGCCCGGGTGATCAATCCCGAGCGTGTGTCTTGTAGCCAATTACTATACAAGTAATCAGACTCTCAATTGGTGAGGTTGGAGTCTGAAATATAAATACCAGATTATTGCCTTATAGATAAAAGGTTATTTTGTGGATTCTAATAAGAGATTTCAACCTATATTGCATCTGGTTTTTAATAACTGTACTGTGCTGCGTCGCAGTGATGCACCTTTAATCCTGCTTTATACTATTTTAGGCAATATAAACCGTTTTTATTTTCTTAAAAATTGTTGTTTTGAGTTCACGTGTATCTTTGTTTTTTTATTATTATGTCTCTTATTTTGACAGATTTTTCATTAGGTGGTTTTGAATTATGTGTACGAGTTGGCTATACAAATAAACTTGCCTTGCCAATCTACAGTTTAAGACTCTGTTAATACGAGAAACTGATCCTGAGTGTCATGCTAAGCCACGTGCTATCGTATGCCTCGATCCAAAAGATCATTTCCAAACGAAAATCCAATTAATCCTGTTTAAAAAGTAATGATACAGTGATGTTATGTCTACCTGTCACCTTTAAAAGTGCTGATGTTGATCCTTTGTGGGTCTCAGTTCGATGTTTTGCACGTGTTGTCCCGTGGAACCTGCTTTGTGATGAAAACAGAAGTGTAATGAGTTTTAATAAAGATGGAACGATCGAGTGGCGCCCTCTGGTGGTTACTTTAGGGAACTACAGTCCCAAAACGTAGGTTTAAATGCCTTTTAAAGCTGCTGGCTATGCTTTTCATTTAAAATTGAAATAAATCATTTTATTTTACTACTCGATATGGTCTAAGGAATTTGTAAAGCGTTTCCTTTATTTATTTATTATAAAAAACAAGGGAATTAAACGTGTCGCTTTTTTGAATGTACGATTCATTAACCTAGAGCAATTACTCCTGGGTTTGAGCTGAGTTTTCCAGATGTTGGGTTTAGGGTTTGGTGTTAGGTGAGGGGAATAAACATGTATTTATTATTATTTTTAGGGGTTCTAAAAATTTGTTAAAATTTTTTTTGGGGTTAGGGATTAAGTGTGGTGGGCCACTAATCTCAGTTTATCGTACTCCTTTTAGGGTTTTTGGGGTTAGGGTTTATGAGGAGGTCAGGGGATTATATTTGTAGGATTATTTACTTATTATTTATTTCTAATCGTCGATGAGGACTATAATAACTTTAGCATTATATGAGTCTTCTGCGTCCAGAAAAAGATCTTACTTAAGGAACGAACCAGGAAATGTAAGCCTGTCTAGGTCTCACATCGCCCAAAGAACCTGTCTAGGTTCGGTTCGTTTTCCCTTCCCGCCTATCCCCCACCGAGAACGGAAGAGGGAGAGACGGGAGGGAATGAAGATCTCCATCTGGGCGATTTTCTGGCCTGGATGTTGTAAGATCGTGCGCGTGAACATGGTATGTCAAGTCCGATGGCTCTGGCAGGGTTAGGTTTTTCGGAAAGTTACAACATCTCCCCCCTATTCGGAGCTCGTCCGAAAATGTTTGGAATAGGGAGAATGAGGTGGGTGCACGGGCCGACGCATGTTAGACTATACCATGTCGCCTGTGATCGTCTCCCGTCTGGGAGCAGTGCCTTTATCGGCTTCAGGCCACGTAGAAAATTTGTTTTTGTGTATTTCTGAGGAATCCTGTTTTTGCTTCAGATCTACATTATTTGTTTTTGTCTTTTCTTTATAACTTAGACTGTAGTTTGTTGTAATGTTTGTATATTGCTTTGTTTGTAGATACTATGTCTATGGTGCTTGACTTTAGAATTAGCCAAGATACAGGTATATTTTAAAGAAGTCTAGGGTTCCTGACCTTAGGTTTAGGGGCAGGTTTAGGTTAAGTGTAGTGATTACTATTTGTCCCGATGGTGCCTGACTTTGGGGTTAGGGCAAGTTAAGGTAAGTGGTAGTTGGTGTTAATGTTTAAGAAGTACTGACCTTGGGTTTAGGGATTTGTATTTTAGATCACGACTTTTTAGAGTTTGAATTTTAACCGTCTCGGTTTTGAAAAGTCTCACCGGCTCGTGTTGTGCGTACAGTCTAGTTTTCCGTATAGTTACGCTACATCGGGCATTTTGCATATGCGTTTAAGCTCTGATTTATACTGTAGTTGTCAGAGTACTTCAGGGGATTTTATCTTAACCGTCTCAGCGTTTAAAGCGTAGTTCTTGCTGTAGTTCTCAAAAACTTTTGGTTTAAGGGGATTTTCATTTTGAATCCTATCCCTCCAGAGGCATTCCTCACCAATGCGAGGGAAAATTTCAAGACACCTCGTCAGTAGTGCTTTCATCTCGAGTCATCAGGTGTTTCGGGCTTTCAGCACTATACACCTTCATCGAGATGTGCCCCGCCCGGGTGATCAATCCCGAGCGTGTGTCTTGTAGCCAATTACTATACAAGTAATCAGACTCTCAATTGGTGAGGTTGGAGTCTGAAATATAAATACCAGATTATTGCCTTATAGATAAAAGGTTATTTTGTGGATTCTAATAAGAGATTTCAACCTATATTGCATCTGGTTTTTAATAACTGTACTGTGCTGCGTCGCAGTGATGCACCTTTAATCCTGCTTTATACTATTTTAGGCAATATAAACCGTTTTTATTTTCTTAAAAATTGTTGTTTTGAGTTCACGTGTATCTTTGTTTTTTTATTATTATGTCTCTTATTTTGACAGATTTTTCATTAGGTGGTTTTGAATTATGTGTACGAGTTGGCTATACAAATAAACTTGCCTTGCCAATCTACAGTTTAAGACTCTGTTAATACGAGAAACTGATCCTGAGTGTCATGCTAAGCCACGTGCTATCGTATGCCTCGATCCAAAAGATCATTTCCAAACGAAAATCCAATTAATCCTGTTTAAAAAGTAATGATACAGTGATGTTATGTCTACCTGTCACCTTTAAAAGTGCTGATGTTGATCCTTTGTGGGTCTCAGTTCGATGTTTTGCACGTGTTGTCCCGTGGAACCTGCTTTGTGATGAAAACAGAAGTGTAATGAGTTTTAATAAAGATGGAACGATCGAGTGGCGCCCTCTGGTGGTTACTTTAGGGAACTACAGTCCCAAAACGTAGGTTTAAATGCCTTTTAAAGCTGCTGGCTATGCTTTTCATTTAAAATTGAAATAAATCATTTTATTTTACTACTCGATATGGTCTAAGGAATTTGTAAAGCGTTTCCTTTATTTATTTATTATAAAAAACAAGGGAATTAAACGTGTCGCTTTTTTGAATGTACGATTCATTAACCTAGAGCAATTACTCCTGGGTTTGAGCTGAGTTTTCCAGATGTTGGGTTTAGGGTTTGGTGTTAGGTGAGGGGAATAAACATGTATTTATTATTATTTTTAGGGGTTCTAAAAATTTGTTAAAATTTTTTTTGGGGTTAGGGATTAAGTGTGGTGGGCCACTAATCTCAGTTTATCGTACTCCTTTTAGGGTTTTTGGGGTTAGGGTTTATGAGGAGGTCAGGGGATTATATTTGTAGGATTATTTACTTATTATTTATTTCTAATCGTCGATGAGGACTATAATAACTTTAGCATTATATGAGTCTTCTGCGTCCAGAAAAAGATCTTACTTAAGGAACGAACCAGGAAATGTAAGCCTGTCTAGGTCTCACATCGCCCAAAGAACCTGTCTAGGTTCGGTTCGTTTTCCCTTCCCGCCTATCCCCCACCGAGAACGGAAGAGGGAGAGACGGGAGGGAATGAAGATCTCCATCTGGGCGATTTTCTGGCCTGGATGTTGTAAGATCGTGCGCGTGAACATGGTATGTCAAGTCCGATGGCTCTGGCAGGGTTAGGTTTTTCGGAAAGTTACAACATCTCCCCCCTATTCGGAGCTCGTCCGAAAATGTTTGGAATAGGGAGAATGAGGTGGGTGCACGGGCCGACGCATGTTAGACTATACCATGTCGCCTGTGATCGTCTCCCGTCTGGGAGCAGTGCCTTTATCGGCTTCAGGCCACGTAGAAAATTTGTTTTTGTGTATTTCTGAGGAATCCTGTTTTTGCTTCAGATCTACATTATTTGTTTTTGTCTTTTCTTTATAACTTAGACTGTAGTTTGTTGTAATGTTTGTATATTGCTTTGTTTGTAGATACTATGTCTATGGTGCTTGACTTTAGAATTAGCCAAGATACAGGTATATTTTAAAGAAGTCTAGGGTTCCTGACCTTAGGTTTAGGGGCAGGTTTAGGTTAAGTGTAGTGATTACTATTTGTCCCGATGGTGCCTGACTTTGGGGTTAGGGCAAGTTAAGGTAAGTGGTAGTTGGTGTTAATGTTTAAGAAGTACTGACCTTGGGTTTAGGGATTTGTATTTTAGATCACGACTTTTTAGAGTTTGAATTTTAACCGTCTCGGTTTTGAAAAGTCTCACCGGCTCGTGTTGTGCGTACAGTCTAGTTTTCCGTATAGTTACGCTACATCGGGCATTTTGCATATGCGTTTAAGCTCTGATTTATACTGTAGTTGTCAGAGTACTTCAGGGGATTTTATCTTAACCGTCTCAGCGTTTAAAGCGTAGTTCTTGCTGTAGTTCTCAAAAACTTTTGGTTTAAGGGGATTTTCATTTTGAATCCTATCCCTCCAGAGGCATTCCTCACCAATGCGAGGGAAAATTTCAAGACACCTCGTCAGTAGTGCTTTCATCTCGAGTCATCAGGTGTTTCGGGCTTTCAGCACTATACACCTTCATCGAGATGTGCCCCGCCCGGGTGATCAATCCCGAGCGTGTGTCTTGTAGCCAATTACTATACAAGTAATCAGACTCTCAATTGGTGAGGTTGGAGTCTGAAATATAAATACCAGATTATTGCCTTATAGATAAAAGGTTATTTTGTGGATTCTAATAAGAGATTTCAACCTATATTGCATCTGGTTTTTAATAACTGTACTGTGCTGCGTCGCAGTGATGCACCTTTAATCCTGCTTTATACTATTTTAGGCAATATAAACCGTTTTTATTTTCTTAAAAATTGTTGTTTTGAGTTCACGTGTATCTTTGTTTTTTTATTATTATGTCTCTTATTTTGACAGATTTTTCATTAGGTGGTTTTGAATTATGTGTACGAGTTGGCTATACAAATAAACTTGCCTTGCCAATCTACAGTTTAAGACTCTGTTAATACGAGAAACTGATCCTGAGTGTCATGCTAAGCCACGTGCTATCGTATGCCTCGATCCAAAAGATCATTTCCAAACGAAAATCCAATTAATCCTGTTTAAAAAGTAATGATACAGTGATGTTATGTCTACCTGTCACCTTTAAAAGTGCTGATGTTGATCCTTTGTGGGTCTCAGTTCGATGTTTTGCACGTGTTGTCCCGTGGAACCTGCTTTGTGATGAAAACAGAAGTGTAATGAGTTTTAATAAAGATGGAACGATCGAGTGGCGCCCTCTGGTGGTTACTTTAGGGAACTACAGTCCCAAAACGTAGGTTTAAATGCCTTTTAAAGCTGCTGGCTATGCTTTTCATTTAAAATTGAAATAAATCATTTTATTTTACTACTCGATATGGTCTAAGGAATTTGTAAAGCGTTTCCTTTATTTATTTATTATAAAAAACAAGGGAATTAAACGTGTCGCTTTTTTGAATGTACGATTCATTAACCTAGAGCAATTACTCCTGGGTTTGAGCTGAGTTTTCCAGATGTTGGGTTTAGGGTTTGGTGTTAGGTGAGGGGAATAAACATGTATTTATTATTATTTTTAGGGGTTCTAAAAATTTGTTAAAATTTTTTTTGGGGTTAGGGATTAAGTGTGGTGGGCCACTAATCTCAGTTTATCGTACTCCTTTTAGGGTTTTTGGGGTTAGGGTTTATGAGGAGGTCAGGGGATTATATTTGTAGGATTATTTACTTATTATTTATTTCTAATCGTCGATGAGGACTATAATAACTTTAGCATTATATGAGTCTTCTGCGTCCAGAAAAAGATCTTACTTAAGGAACGAACCAGGAAATGTAAGCCTGTCTAGGTCTCACATCGCCCAAAGAACCTGTCTAGGTTCGGTTCGTTTTCCCTTCCCGCCTATCCCCCACCGAGAACGGAAGAGGGAGAGACGGGAGGGAATGAAGATCTCCATCTGGGCGATTTTCTGGCCTGGATGTTGTAAGATCGTGCGCGTGAACATGGTATGTCAAGTCCGATGGCTCTGGCAGGGTTAGGTTTTTCGGAAAGTTACAACATCTCCCCCCTATTCGGAGCTCGTCCGAAAATGTTTGGAATAGGGAGAATGAGGTGGGTGCACGGGCCGACGCATGTTAGACTATACCATGTCGCCTGTGATCGTCTCCCGTCTGGGAGCAGTGCCTTTATCGGCTTCAGGCCACGTAGAAAATTTGTTTTTGTGTATTTCTGAGGAATCCTGTTTTTGCTTCAGATCTACATTATTTGTTTTTGTCTTTTCTTTATAACTTAGACTGTAGTTTGTTGTAATGTTTGTATATTGCTTTGTTTGTAGATACTATGTCTATGGTGCTTGACTTTAGAATTAGCCAAGATACAGGTATATTTTAAAGAAGTCTAGGGTTCCTGACCTTAGGTTTAGGGGCAGGTTTAGGTTAAGTGTAGTGATTACTATTTGTCCCGATGGTGCCTGACTTTGGGGTTAGGGCAAGTTAAGGTAAGTGGTAGTTGGTGTTAATGTTTAAGAAGTACTGACCTTGGGTTTAGGGATTTGTATTTTAGATCACGACTTTTTAGAGTTTGAATTTTAACCGTCTCGGTTTTGAAAAGTCTCACCGGCTCGTGTTGTGCGTACAGTCTAGTTTTCCGTATAGTTACGCTACATCGGGCATTTTGCATATGCGTTTAAGCTCTGATTTATACTGTAGTTGTCAGAGTACTTCAGGGGATTTTATCTTAACCGTCTCAGCGTTTAAAGCGTAGTTCTTGCTGTAGTTCTCAAAAACTTTTGGTTTAAGGGGATTTTCATTTTGAATCCTATCCCTCCAGAGGCATTCCTCACCAATGCGAGGGAAAATTTCAAGACACCTCGTCAGTAGTGCTTTCATCTCGAGTCATCAGGTGTTTCGGGCTTTCAGCACTATACACCTTCATCGAGATGTGCCCCGCCCGGGTGATCAATCCCGAGCGTGTGTCTTGTAGCCAATTACTATACAAGTAATCAGACTCTCAATTGGTGAGGTTGGAGTCTGAAATATAAATACCAGATTATTGCCTTATAGATAAAAGGTTATTTTGTGGATTCTAATAAGAGATTTCAACCTATATTGCATCTGGTTTTTAATAACTGTACTGTGCTGCGTCGCAGTGATGCACCTTTAATCCTGCTTTATACTATTTTAGGCAATATAAACCGTTTTTATTTTCTTAAAAATTGTTGTTTTGAGTTCACGTGTATCTTTGTTTTTTTATTATTATGTCTCTTATTTTGACAGATTTTTCATTAGGTGGTTTTGAATTATGTGTACGAGTTGGCTATACAAATAAACTTGCCTTGCCAATCTACAGTTTAAGACTCTGTTAATACGAGAAACTGATCCTGAGTGTCATGCTAAGCCACGTGCTATCGTATGCCTCGATCCAAAAGATCATTTCCAAACGAAAATCCAATTAATCCTGTTTAAAAAGTAATGATACAGTGATGTTATGTCTACCTGTCACCTTTAAAAGTGCTGATGTTGATCCTTTGTGGGTCTCAGTTCGATGTTTTGCACGTGTTGTCCCGTGGAACCTGCTTTGTGATGAAAACAGAAGTGTAATGAGTTTTAATAAAGATGGAACGATCGAGTGGCGCCCTCTGGTGGTTACTTTAGGGAACTACAGTCCCAAAACGTAGGTTTAAATGCCTTTTAAAGCTGCTGGCTATGCTTTTCATTTAAAATTGAAATAAATCATTTTATTTTACTACTCGATATGGTCTAAGGAATTTGTAAAGCGTTTCCTTTATTTATTTATTATAAAAAACAAGGGAATTAAACGTGTCGCTTTTTTGAATGTACGATTCATTAACCTAGAGCAATTACTCCTGGGTTTGAGCTGAGTTTTCCAGATGTTGGGTTTAGGGTTTGGTGTTAGGTGAGGGGAATAAACATGTATTTATTATTATTTTTAGGGGTTCTAAAAATTTGTTAAAATTTTTTTTGGGGTTAGGGATTAAGTGTGGTGGGCCACTAATCTCAGTTTATCGTACTCCTTTTAGGGTTTTTGGGGTTAGGGTTTATGAGGAGGTCAGGGGATTATATTTGTAGGATTATTTACTTATTATTTATTTCTAATCGTCGATGAGGACTATAATAACTTTAGCATTATATGAGTCTTCTGCGTCCAGAAAAAGATCTTACTTAAGGAACGAACCAGGAAATGTAAGCCTGTCTAGGTCTCACATCGCCCAAAGAACCTGTCTAGGTTCGGTTCGTTTTCCCTTCCCGCCTATCCCCCACCGAGAACGGAAGAGGGAGAGACGGGAGGGAATGAAGATCTCCATCTGGGCGATTTTCTGGCCTGGATGTTGTAAGATCGTGCGCGTGAACATGGTATGTCAAGTCCGATGGCTCTGGCAGGGTTAGGTTTTTCGGAAAGTTACAACATCTCCCCCCTATTCGGAGCTCGTCCGAAAATGTTTGGAATAGGGAGAATGAGGTGGGTGCACGGGCCGACGCATGTTAGACTATACCATGTCGCCTGTGATCGTCTCCCGTCTGGGAGCAGTGCCTTTATCGGCTTCAGGCCACGTAGAAAATTTGTTTTTGTGTATTTCTGAGGAATCCTGTTTTTGCTTCAGATCTACATTATTTGTTTTTGTCTTTTCTTTATAACTTAGACTGTAGTTTGTTGTAATGTTTGTATATTGCTTTGTTTGTAGATACTATGTCTATGGTGCTTGACTTTAGAATTAGCCAAGATACAGGTATATTTTAAAGAAGTCTAGGGTTCCTGACCTTAGGTTTAGGGGCAGGTTTAGGTTAAGTGTAGTGATTACTATTTGTCCCGATGGTGCCTGACTTTGGGGTTAGGGCAAGTTAAGGTAAGTGGTAGTTGGTGTTAATGTTTAAGAAGTACTGACCTTGGGTTTAGGGATTTGTATTTTAGATCACGACTTTTTAGAGTTTGAATTTTAACCGTCTCGGTTTTGAAAAGTCTCACCGGCTCGTGTTGTGCGTACAGTCTAGTTTTCCGTATAGTTACGCTACATCGGGCATTTTGCATATGCGTTTAAGCTCTGATTTATACTGTAGTTGTCAGAGTACTTCAGGGGATTTTATCTTAACCGTCTCAGCGTTTAAAGCGTAGTTCTTGCTGTAGTTCTCAAAAACTTTTGGTTTAAGGGGATTTTCATTTTGAATCCTATCCCTCCAGAGGCATTCCTCACCAATGCGAGGGAAAATTTCAAGACACCTCGTCAGTAGTGCTTTCATCTCGAGTCATCAGGTGTTTCGGGCTTTCAGCACTATACACCTTCATCGAGATGTGCCCCGCCCGGGTGATCAATCCCGAGCGTGTGTCTTGTAGCCAATTACTATACAAGTAATCAGACTCTCAATTGGTGAGGTTGGAGTCTGAAATATAAATACCAGATTATTGCCTTATAGATAAAAGGTTATTTTGTGGATTCTAATAAGAGATTTCAACCTATATTGCATCTGGTTTTTAATAACTGTACTGTGCTGCGTCGCAGTGATGCACCTTTAATCCTGCTTTATACTATTTTAGGCAATATAAACCGTTTTTATTTTCTTAAAAATTGTTGTTTTGAGTTCACGTGTATCTTTGTTTTTTTATTATTATGTCTCTTATTTTGACAGATTTTTCATTAGGTGGTTTTGAATTATGTGTACGAGTTGGCTATACAAATAAACTTGCCTTGCCAATCTACAGTTTAAGACTCTGTTAATACGAGAAACTGATCCTGAGTGTCATGCTAAGCCACGTGCTATCGTATGCCTCGATCCAAAAGATCATTTCCAAACGAAAATCCAATTAATCCTGTTTAAAAAGTAATGATACAGTGATGTTATGTCTACCTGTCACCTTTAAAAGTGCTGATGTTGATCCTTTGTGGGTCTCAGTTCGATGTTTTGCACGTGTTGTCCCGTGGAACCTGCTTTGTGATGAAAACAGAAGTGTAATGAGTTTTAATAAAGATGGAACGATCGAGTGGCGCCCTCTGGTGGTTACTTTAGGGAACTACAGTCCCAAAACGTAGGT